>NW_021703767.1:9915732-10036461 GCF_005190385.1 Monodon monoceros
TCCCACCCTCCCTATCCCACCCCTCTAGGTGGTCACAAAGCACCGAGCTGATCTCCCTGTGCTAGGCGGCTGCTTCCCACTAGCTATCTACCTTACGTTTGGTACCTACCCCTGCTCTTTTGCATGTGAGCTGGGCTTAGTGCTTTCAAAGAGGAGATTATGGAAAGGTGGGGAGAAGTGACTTTTCAGTGGAGAAACCTGGCAAACCTCACCTTGGCCAGGTGGTCAAGGATGACATCATCAGTGATAGGTCATATTGATAGCAGGTACCCCACATATGGCATGAGGAGAAAGGCACTTCATCTGTGATATTCTTCCCCAAGACCCATAACCTCAGTCTAACCATGAGAGAAACATTAGATGGACCAAGTAAAAGGAGATCTATATACACCACATAGTCCTCAAAACCATCAAGGTCATGAACAACAAGGAATGACTGAGAAAGTGACAGTGTAGAGGAGCTGAAGGAGAGATGATGAACAAATGTAATGTGGGGTGGGAAACTGGGACAGAAAGAGGGCTTAAGGGGAAAACTAGCGAAATCCAAATAAAATGTAGAATTCAGTTCATAGTAATGTGTTAATGTTGGGTTCTTATTTGGAACACATGTGTCACAGCTATGTAACATGTTAACCACTGGAGCAAATGGGTGAGGGGTATACAAAAACTCTATGTACTATCCTTGCAAATTTTCTATAAAAGTTCTAAAACTATTTTAAAATTGAAAGTATATATATATATATATATATTTTTTTTTTTTAAAGAGCATATTCTCATGGTCATTAACAAGCAGAGCAGACCAGTTGAATGCTTTGGACAAATATAAGTTGACATAGTTTAGTCGCTTTTTCTGTCTGATGTTGTTACTCTCAGCCTGTCCGCTGCATTTGGTGAAGGGTGAGTTATTCTTCGTTATTGGCCATTTGTACTATGACATAACTTGAAATTATTTGCAATATCACTTTGAGAGCATTTTGAGTGATCTGGGCTTGAAATTAATATTTATAGCCTCTGCAAATCTTCATGTTGCATGCAAAAGTATTCTGCTGACTTCTTTTTAGATGGTTTGTTTCTTTCCAAATGAGGTAGTAAATATTTCCAGCTTTTACCTAGCATGACCTGAGAATATGAAAACTGTAAATTAGAAGATAAATTAAACCCAATTTGGTGTTCACCAATTATACTTTTTTTTTTTTTTTTTTTTTTGCGGTACACAGGCCTATCACTGCTGTGGCCTCTCCCACTGCGGAGCACAGGCTCCGGACGCACAGGCTCAGCGGCCATGGCTCACGGGCCCAGCCGCTCTGCGGCACGTGGGAACTTCCCGGACCAGGGCACGAACCCGTGCCCCCTGCATCAGCAGGCGGACTCCCATCCACTGTGTCACCAGGGAAGCCCCAATTATTCATTTTTAAAATACTTGGTTCCATACATTGAAAGTTCATAGGTCTTTAGCTCTACAAATAATTTTTATTATATTTATTATGTGCTATTTAAGTACTTGTATCACCTTATTAAATTACTGCAATTAAAAGAAAATTTTATCTTTAATACAAGTCTCTAAAACAAAAAATAAAGCTTCTACACGGTTATTTCATGGATCTTGAGATTCTTCTAGGTCTTACTAGGGTAACTGAATGAAGATCGATTGAAGGTGTGTTCCTGCATACAATTACCTCCCACAATAATTAAATTATTATAAAATTATCTTTCAGATCTAGAATAAACTTTACCAATTTACCTGGGTAGAATGTTAAAATAAGCTCATTTTTTATTTACTCTCAGCCTATTAGTCAGGCTAATACAATGTGTGTATACATATAAAGGGATTTATTATAAGGAATTGGCTCACACTATTATGGAGGCTGGAGAGTCCAAAATCAGGGTAGACCAGCAGACTGGAGACCCAGGAGAGCCAAAGTTTCAGATCAAGTCCAAAGGCAATTTTCTGTAGCACCAGGAAGAACCAAGGGTGCAGATGAACTCTGAAGGCAGTCTGCTGGAGAATTCTCTCCTGTGCAGGGGAAATGGCCTTTTTCTCTCTTCAGTCCTTCAACTGATTGGATGAGAGGTTCGCCCACTCACATGAAGGAGGGCAAGCTGCTTACTAAAAATCTGATTTAAATGTTAATCTCATCCAAAACACCTTCACAGAAACACCTAGAATAATGTTTGACCAAATATCTGGGCACCCTATGGCCCAGCCAAGTTGACACATAAAATTAACCTTATCACTCAAGATCCTCTTATCAATTCAGAATGATAAGAACAAAGCCCTACTAGGCACCTAAACCTGTACTAGATCAGCTGTGTCCCATGGAATCTTCACATCAACATCCCAAGATAGGTTAGGTATCTTTTTTCATAGCTGAATAAACAGAAGCTCATAGAGTTACTTGCCCAAACCGCACACCTAAGAATTGGTTGAGCTTAAATTGGTTCCCAGAATTACCTGTTTCCAAAAATCTATGCTATTTCCTGATAAGTGAACTTCTCTCAGCATACTTTTCAGTGGTCCATATATCTTAAGTCCCAAAACCTTGGCCAGAGACTTGGACCAGATCCTTGGTCTCCTGTAGCTCCTTCCATGCATGGACCAGCTTGGAAGTGAGTTGGGCAGGAAGGAGTATTCCCAGAGAAATCCTGGCCTTATCCTAACTCAGGATAGAACAATAGTCTTTGACCAAGATAATTCTCTTCCCATAAAGAATTGCTCAAAATAGATCAAAGTATCTCAGTTGGCATGGTTTTTCATTGTTTTTGTTTATTTTTTATTCAGTTCCATGCAACATTCATTGTTTTAGGCTCTCTATTAAATGTTGAAGATCCAAATTATCTTTGGATAATTTTACTGAAGATGCATATGAAATATATTAGTTGGAATGGAAAACCCAGTCTGTATAGCTGGAAGAAAAAAAAAGAAAAAAAAAACCTGAACAAATTCACAAATTCCTAACCATCACCATGTTAGTTAGGAAGATTAATGCGAGTAGCCACACAGAAAAGCACCCAAATCCCACTGGCTTTACCAAAAAAAGTTCACTTATTGTCATTCAAAGTTCTACATGGGTAATTAATGTCTTTTCTCCGTCTTGTAACTCAGGGATCCAGGCTTCCTTCAACTTGTGTACCAGCATCTCCACATATGGCTTTGTGGTGGCAGAATTAGGGCCCTTCAAAATGTCCATGACCGAATTTCCAGATCCTGTGCATGTTACTTTACACGACAAAATAGACTTGGTAGATGTAATTAAATTTACTGACATTGAGAAGGGAATTATCCTGGTTTATCTGGATGGGCCCAATCTAATCACAGAATCCTTAAAAATAGAGAACGTTTCCCAACTCCATCAAAGAGAGATGTGACTATAGGACATGAGTCAGAGAGATGCATTGTGAAAAGCCCTTGAGCCACCATGGCTGGCTTTCGAGATGGAGGAAGGGGCCATGAGCCAAGGAATGCAGGTGTCCTCTAGAAGCTGGAAAACTCAAGGAAACAGATTCTTCCCTGGGACCTTCAGAAGGAACTCAGCCCTGCTAACACCTTGATTTTAGGTCAGGGAGACTCATGTTGGACTTCTGACCACCAGAACTGTAAGATAAGGTGTTTTCTTTTTCTTTTTTTTTTTTGCAGTACGCGGGCCTCTCACCCTTGTGGCCTCTCCCATCGTGGAGCACAAGCTCCGGACGCGCAGGCTCAGCGGCCATGGCTCACGGGCCCAGCCACTCCGCGGCACGTGGGATCTTCCCGGACTGGGGCACGAACCCGTGTCCCCTGCATCGGCAGGCGGCCTCTCAACCACTGCGCCACCAGGGAAGCCCTGTAAGATAAGTTTTGAACTGTAAGATAGTGTTTGAATTGTTTCAGACACTAGTTTGCGATCATTTGTTACAGCAACAATAGAAAAGTAATACAGCTTCTGAGTCTCTCTGGCAGAGAAATTAGGGATGAAGGAAGAACACATAATTTTCAGTGCTCCAGAGCACAAGCCCTCACTTCCCTTTTGCCTGACCTTCAAGTGAAGGGGGTGACTCCTGGGAAACAGGGAAGAGTTGTGATATTCCATGAGTAACAATGGTCTCTGCCAAAAGCACGTAACACTGTTTTTTTGGCACGTAGTGGACATACATTAACACCGGATAAAAGTACCAGCAACTAAATAATGAACTGGATTTCAATTGCCAACATTTACCTGGAGGAGCTTATCTGGATTAGAAACAGCGCACGCACAAGAGGTAGACCGCTCCTCTGTGGGTTTGCATTTCTTTCTCTAACCCATGTCTAGAGTAACCATGGGAAGAATTCATAATTAAGTTTACAGTCATGTGCATATTTTTCAAACATGCTCTTTTCTGGCCCAAAATATTTTTCAAAGCCAAATTTAAACTGTCCATTATTCAAACACTATAATTTAGGTAAATAATGATTCTAGAATGAGATTATTTAAAGCATGTACATATATATATTTGTAGTTTAGACCTAGTCTGCAGTAGAGCTAATAATTGGTTATACAGTTGAATTTCCTTGAAATTGACTTTGCATTAAGTAAAATGAGAAAATGAAAATGTGGTTGCCTTAATGGATTGGACTAAAGAAATCCATTTGAATGTTTCAGGGGAAGGTATAAGAATCTACTTTGGAAAAATATCTTCTGGCATCCAGGAGGCGCTTGGTTAATACTCACAAATCGCTCATGGATCCTTCGATCTGCTAGAACTTCAGGTTCTAGATCTCGTCACACAAACACCTATAAGTTGCTATTTGCTGTTATTCATTTCAAAAACATTGGGTAACAAAAGAGCACTATAATTAACATGTTAAAATTAGGTTTTTGTCTTACGTTTTAAACTGATAAGCCTCAAAATGTTCAACCTTGTATCTCAAAAGCTTTATTACATCTTTTATTACTTGACTTCACTTAGCTTTCTCAACTTCTTGTGTCTCTGTTGGAAGTCAGCCAACGTAATATCTAATTTGCATTCATTTCATAGAATCTGTTCCTGTTATATTTTGAAATATTTATCAGCTCATCATTCCAAGTTTAAAATCTGTAATGTAGCAGTTTGTCTCTGGTACTTAAACACATCCCAGGATATTTGCTAAAGATAAAAACAAGATCCTGTTGTTAAGTGAATTTAGTAACAGACTCAGGTTTTCTAGAACCCAAAGCTTACATTGCTAAAGGACATCTTTATTGTTTCATAGTCTGGGCAGGAGAAGGGTCTTGCCAACATCAGAATGAGCCTGAGAATGGAGGATTCCATCCTTTAGGCCACATTTAAAACTTTGTGTTCAAGTTCATTTATTCTTGGCAAAAGTCAACTTCCTGTTTTTAACAAAAATGTAATTGACTCATAAGTTTTATGAATATCAAGTAAATTGCTATGAAACAGCATTTCGCTAAGTAAAATGAAAATGAATCATAAATGCATGACATTTTCTGTGATAAATGAAAATAAGAATCTAGGGGAAGAGGTGTTCTGTAAAAAGCGTTGGGGATTTAATCGAATATTTGGAGATTAGTTTGATTGAGACAACTATTCGTCCATCCTTTAATTTTATTCTGATTTTGGTTGTAACCAGATTTTGGTTGGTTTGGTCTTCAAATTAATGATATCCCCCTGTTTCAAATTTACAACTGTACTATCGGATGGATACTTAAACAAAAAGAGATTCCACAAAACGTAACCACTATTCACATTTTGAACACAAACTCCATGTATTTATTATGGAAAGTTTTGACCACATTTGAATATATTCACATTGTTGCATTTTTCCACCCAGAGGGGAATTGCATTAAGTATACAGGATATAATATTTATATTGGCATGATTAAATCTATTTACCTATTTAAAATAAAGACTATTAATAACAGGCATAGTGCAGCACTGAAAACCTTATTAGTACTTCTTTCATTAATTCATCTATTCAATTGATCCACAAAAATATGTGGAGCATTTGCTATGTGCCCGACCCTGATTCGTGAAACATACTCTCTTGTTTTTAAAGAGAGTGCTTATTCCCATGTCTTCTTTGTGAGTCCTGTGGCAGATTAAAGGTAGCCAGAAATTCTCTAATCCATCTCCTGTGGAGAGTGTTATGCTCCCAACGCTCAAATCTGGGTGGGCTCTGTGATTTGTTTGGCCAAGAGAGTATGGGGTAAGTGACATGATGTACTTCTCATGAGAGGTTAGGATACAAAGGTCTTATAGCTTCTTCCTTGTCTCTCAGAAAACTTGCTCTTAGAACCCTGAAGCATCATATAGAAGTACCAGTATATAAAGACTGAGGCTGTCATGTATACTGGGAGGAACCAAAGTCACAACCTAAGAGAGGCTCTGGAAAATGAGATGTTACAGAGGGAGAGAGAGAGAGAGAGATGCACCAAGGAGCCAGATGTGTGAGTGCAGAGGACATCCTGGAAGTGGTTTCTCTAGCCCCAGTCACCCCACAGCTGAAGCCACATAGAGCAGAGGTGGGTTATCCAGTCAAGACCTCCCCAAATTCTTGACTCCCCCGAACAACAGAGAAAATAAAATCATTGGTTTAAGCTACCAAACTATGGGATACTTTGCCGTATAGCAATAGATAACTGGAGAAAGGCTATTACAGTCGATTACTAATGAAATAAGGACTTGCTAGTGGAAAGGAAAATGTTTTCCTTGGGAATTAAGAAAAAATCAGGAAGAGCTGTAGTATATTATTCTTAATACAAACAGTTTAAAACTTTTATACTCTGAGGCCGTCCATCAAAATCCTGGATCCTATATGAAATAAATTTTTTGATCATTGATAAATCTAGAATCACCCCCTTGTTTCTTTTATAAACACTTGATCCACACTTAGATTCCAGGTACTGGGGACTCAACAGTGAAAAAAAGATATCGCAGTTCCTGCCTTCTATGACTTTGAAAATAATAACGCTCTAAATTGTTTTTTATTTGCTGGAAGATTGGTTTTGGGTAAGGAGCAACACCTAACACCGTGGTGAAGTACTTAAGAATGAGAGATAAATTCCACTGATGATTATAATTTCAAGGGTGATAATCAGTTGTATTTTGTCCACCACAGTAAGACGTACATGTGAAGCACAAGAGAAAAGGTGATATGGATTATACTCCGCTGCTCACAGCTTTTGACACAGTCTCAGACATCTATGACAAGAAGAAGGGTTGAAACATTCAGAGGAAAGACCTTGGCAGAAAAGGTCACCCACTGTTGCTTGTTACTTGGGGGTCACAACACAGTGACTGGACGAAGTTGTTCCAATTGATTTTCCAATGCAATCTGTTCTTGATGAGCCTCCGTGAGCTGCTGTCGGAGTTCACTGTTCAACCGGGCCAGCACTGGAACAAGACAAATATTTTAAAAAGGGAGTTGTGGTACAACAAAACTTTTTTGTGAAAGTGAACATAATGGTATACAGAGGATGCCATAGGACCCCAGATGAGAGAACAGGGGGATGTGGATGTAGATAAAGATGTAGATGTAACTGTAGACATAGATACATCCAGTGCTCTTTTAATATTAGAAAATACCTATGTATAGAATATATTATTGATATCGTATACACATGTACCCAAGTATGTGAGCGTATATACAGATGTTTTGAGACTCATTCCCCCAAGATCGTCTCTTTGATATGGTACATTATTATTTAAATATAATGAATTCATCATCCAATGCTTATTTTAAGTTTTTACTATAGGTTATTAGACTGTAATATAATATTTAATATTTAGCAATGAGGATGCCAAATATATACTTTTAAAAAATTCCTTGACTCAATACCTATGTTTTCTGATAAAATGACACACAAATGTTTTTCCTGTAAGAAACTGTACTATTCACCTTATTTCCACCACATTGCATATCCTTGCTTTTCTTTGTAGATTTAGAAAAGAATGATGAATTTGTCATAAAGGAACAGGAAGTAATTACCTCAGAGACTTGAGAACCAAGTCTGTATTTTCTTTCCACATCTCCACCCCCAGTCTCACTCCTGGAAAAGTTGAGACGTATGACCTGGGATAGCTACACATAGCTGAAGAATATTAATAGAAATATAACAAATAATAAGTCCCTTGCCCTTCCCACCTCATCCTTTGTATTTCTATGTGTCAGTTGTTAAATGGGTTGACCTCACTTCAGACTTACTGCATATTGATTTAAGAAATATATCTGATGAAATTACCCTTCTTAATATACGTAGAAAGATTTTTAAATGATTTGAATGTTAAATTTTATTCATATATTGCATGTATTTTATTATGTCAAAAACTGGAAATATGTTAAAACTGGGGTTCCTAGATATCTTTCCAGCTGGTGAAATTGTAAGTTTCCAGAATTTTCTTCTAGTGCTTTCCCCATAACAAAGTTCCTGTGAATAGCCACACAGACATGTAGAACCTTACACACACAGACATACATAAACACATATACACATGCACACATGATTTTGGAGGCTGTTCACATTTTTGACTTGTGTAGGATAACTAAGAAACATGGGGTGGGGAGGTTAAGAAAACGGGCAGCCCAGAAGGAAGTTGAGTTTGGGGTGAGGAAAGACATCATGGAAGAGAAATGGCAAGACTTGTCGCATCACTTGACCAAGCGCCTGAGGTTATTCTGGGAATTGGCTCACAAGGAGTTATGCAGAGATCAACCAAGGCTTTAAAAACTGGAGGCTACTGTGTTTACCTTCCTACAGATTTTTATAATTTAATTTATTTCCTATAGATTCTTTTTATGCTTCCTGAGAAGAAATCCCTTCTGCAGTTAGACTGAAAAATCTTCTGCACTTATCACATTTATTCACTCATTCCACAAGCTTTTATTGAGAACATACTTGATCCATGGGCAACATAGCGGAAGGTGGGGATCCCATCTCTCTCCACACCCTGCTGAGACACCAGTTGTGAACATCCATTAGCCACAGCCAAGTTCTCAAGGTCCAGGGTTCTGCAAGCAGACAGTCCATGGACAAGTCAACTTGTCCCCTGTCCCCTTCTGGGGACTATTTCAATACCCAAACAGTATCAGGAGACTGATCATAAAGGAGGCACACCTTGGCTGATGGGTTAATATTTGCTGATAACTTGTTCCAGTTAACTCATCCCCAGGGCTGCTTTCTTTACCTCTCTTTATGCACCCAGTTGTTGGTGCTTTCATTCTTTCTTTCATTGGACTCGGGCTCCATTCTGTAGAGGAGTCTTGACTTTTTCAGTCTAGTTCTGTTTTCCAAGGTAGGCCAGGAAGTAGAGACACTATTTACGCCTTGTTTTTCTCTCTTTGGTGAAGACAAAAAAGCAATTCTTATTTTCTTTCTGCTCGTCAATGAAATGTAATGGCATTGTAGGAATAGTTATGGGAAATATTTTCCTGCAGATAATTTTTGTCTTACATCCCAATTCTGTTCTCTGCTCAGACATGGAGATTAAAAAAAGAAAAAAAACACCACAAGTTATGAAAATTGGGGGAGGATGTGCTCTCAGAACCTCCCTGGGTGGGTGTTACCCAGAGAGCATAGCAAGAAAACACTCATTCTTAGAGTCCAAAATGACGGCAACAACCAAATCAGCATGATTTGGGGTTCTATATATTACTGTGTGGGTACTTTAAAAGAGTTAACCAAAAGACTTGAACTAAAAAATTTCTTTTTACTTACCTGGATTATGTGATGAATAAATAAATGGCAGTTCTGCCTCTTGTGACATCAACACATGGATATTGTTACTGTGTGATTTAAATGTGACAATGAAAGGGGCTAGATGTGTATTTTTATTACTTTTAATTCAATAAAAACCCAAACCAGTGATTGGAATTTGTTATAGTTTGACCACCTTTTTCATAACCGCTTACAATTAGTATTATTGTTTGAATAAGAATAAAATATTTGATAATCCAGACAATAGCTCTTTCACAAGCACGTTGTTCCTCTTTGTCCTTCCAGTTGCAGGCATGGGAGAGATTTGAGTTTAAAAATATCAGTGGGCTTTGGCACACGTTTTGGTTGGCAAAGCAATTCGCCAGCTGTCCTAGTTTGCTGTCATTTTCCATGCCTCTCTTGACGCTGGGCTTAAAGTTTTGGTCATTCAGCACCACAGCCCTTTTTAACTTGCATGGCATCTCCTAGAAGCCATCACAGCCCGAGGATGTGGCCTCCCTACTTGGTCACCACACACAAAACATCACCTTGAGGGAAGGGGGAGTTTCTGAGACAGCTTTCACAGGGACATGGGTTTTATTAGGAGGTGATTGGAGGACAAGTGTGGGGTATTTTGAGGGCAAAAAGCATCATCTCCCCTATCAGCATGTAGTGCCTAGCTAGGCCTCTATAGAATATAGGAGTAACAGGAGTAACAGGAAATTAGGAAGAGGATAACAAACTTTTTTGGAAAGTGTGTGTGTGTGTGTGTGTGTGTGTGTGTGTGTGTGTGTTTAACAAAAAGGAGTGTAAATGTTAGTCGTGGCCACCGGGAAGGGTTCAATTAAAAATAGCAGAGAAGGAGTGCAGGAAAATATATTGGTCTATAGCACTGCTCAGTAGCTAACCAACCACTACCCACATGAGTCTGCGGACCACTTGAATATAATTTGTCAGAACTGAGTTGGGCTGTTAGTGTGAAATAGTGTGAAATATACATCAGATTTCAAAGACCTAGTGTGAAATAAAAAAAAATGTAAACTATGTCATTAATAAATATATGTTGAGTGTGGGATTAACAGATACACACTACTATATATAAAATAGGTAAACAAGGACCTACTTAGAGGAAGGGAACTATATTCGGTCTCTTGTAATAACCTACAATGAAAAAGAATCTGAAAAATTAACTGAATCACTTTGCTATACACGTGAAACTAACACAACATTGTAAATTAACTATACTTTCATTAAAAAAACACAATTTTTTAAAATAGAAAATCTATCAGTTTGCATTAGTTATTTATTGCTACATAAAAATTACACCAAAATGGAGTACCTTAAAACAACAATGTTTATTGTCTCAGAGTTTCTGTAAGCCAGGAATCTGGGAGCAGCTTTGGTGGGTGCCTTTGGCTCAGAGTCTCCCATAAGGCTGTAATCAAGGTACCCTCTGGGGATGCAGTGATCTGAAGGCTCAGTGAGGGAAAGATGTACTTACAAGCTCACTCACGTATTGGTACAGGCCACCCTCAGTTACTTCTCCATCTAGCAGATCATAAGGGGGCAGCTGGCTTCCATCAGAAGGAGCAAAAGAGGGAGCACAAGATGGAAGCCACAGCATTTTTATAACAATCTTGGAGGGAACATCCATCACTAAGGCTGTGTTCCATTCATTCGAAACGAGTCCCTAGGTCCAGCCCACATTCAGGGGGAGAGAATTACAGAAGGATGTGAATACCAGAAGGCAGAGATCACTGGAAGCTGACTCAGAAGCTGTCTTCCACGTGATCCAATTTTTCAAGTTGGATTCAGATAACATTACCTTCAAGATTGGTACTGTGTTTTCTCTTGCATTCATGGCCATTTATTTAAAGTCTAAAGTAAAGGGAGAAGAAGCAGGAGGCTGGAAACTGATATCGTGACAGACCCCTGCAATAGATGCCTTTATGATATTTAATCTCCACAAGGGGATTGAGAGGTAGGACCTTACTGTTGCCATTTTCAAATAAGGAAACTGAGGCTCACAGAAACAGAGAGTGGATACAGAGTTTTGTGGCTTGATACCACATTCCTACAAATATACATTAGAAACAGAACTGTAGGATTTTTTTCATTATATTTTCCTTCTATCAGTTTCTATTCAACTTGACACTACAAATGAGTATGAAAAATAACATATCATTTATTTCTTCAGTTATTAAAATAATACATGTTTACTTTATAAAATTAAGAAATTATAGAATTTAGAAGCATGGGGAAGGGCATACCGTATTTTATCAATTAAATATATTAGCCATAGTATTGTTATAAAAAGTTTTGGCCAGTGGCAGCAAGGCAAAAGTCAATCTCCATGGTTACAGAATCTGAAGAAACAGGAAGGCAGCAGATTTTACAAGGCTCAAGGGACCAGCTGGGTCTTGCGGGTTGAGGAAGATTCCATTTAATAAATTTCTGGGTAGCATAGGGCAGTAATGTGGGTGAAGAGGATATCAAGGAGGTGGCCAGTGTCTAAACGTTAATGGCTCATTCCTTATAATTCGATTGTTCCTATAATTTTTTATGGAAATTTTCTTATTAAAGGTTTGTGAGTTTAAACTAACAAGTACAGGATCATAATGAGTTGTATAGCTAGAAATTTTAAAGTAAAGCATGTTCTAGAAATGGTTGACATATTTGTATTGATGAATCAGAGACCTAAAATTATAGACCCCTGGAGAAGAGGGACCACAGCAACTGACATCTGATAATAGTTGATATTGGTTAATAAAACGTTCAGGTCCCGTGCCTGGGGGCTCACTGTAATGTTTGTAAGATGAATGAGTGAATGAATGTCACTGCTTGTTGGAACTCAGGCCCTTGAGCACGGGGTCCTTGGCATCCTCTACATCCAAAAGTGTTCTCGAACTTCAGGCTTGTTTCACTTGTGCCAGGAGAACTTGTCTGGGAAACATCTAATGAGCCAGGCTAAGAAACATCACACCACTGCTGAATCTACCTGCATTCTCTCGGCCCGAAGTTATCCGATCTTCCTCTTGCTAGCGAGGCGTGTCAACAAAGTCAAACCCAAGTGTGTGCTTTGGTTTCGAGCCCCAGCCAATGACAGTTGTGCCCAGTTGATTTAATGGGCTCTGTGCCGATAAAGGCGAGGATTTGCAACATTAGAAGTGCCTTCACAGGTGAGAAGACAAAGATCGCTGACATGCTTATTTCTCACAGCCCAGGTCCCCAACCCAGGCCTGGAAGCACATCAAAGGCCACACTTACCTTCTTTTCATGCTCTGGGCCTGACTCTCTCCCTTTCTGATTGCACGCCTGCTCTACTCACTATTCGAACAATGGAGCTATTATGTTCTTGGGAGAAGGATAATTACCTCAAAGGCCAGGTGCCAGTGGTAAGTTTCCTTGTGTCCAATTACGGTGTGGTAAATGGTTCAGGCTTTGTTTTTCTTTCCTTTTTTTTAAGCCCTTACTGTCAAGCTGCCAGACACTGGCCCTGAGCCCCAGTATCAGCACAGGGCATCTAGTTTTGTTTTAA
The DNA here is from genome assembly GCF_005190385.1 of Monodon monoceros. Lineage (NCBI taxonomy): Eukaryota > Metazoa > Chordata > Mammalia > Artiodactyla > Monodontidae > Monodon > Monodon monoceros. The sequence goes on from NW_021703767.1 coordinate 9,928,918, forward strand.
ACTTGGGTTCCATTGTCTTTCCCTCTCTCCCAACCTAGTATCTGATTATATCTCCTTATCAGTGCTAAAAAGCAAGGGCAAATCAGCTGTAGTAAAGTGAATCGCGACCCCAAAGTCACCGTTTCATCAACCAAACCCAAACTGTTTTTTATCACTGATTGGTTTGGATGAGGTAAGGGTGAATCTAAGAACAAGGGAGGGAAGACACTGATGAGGTTTTGGCCTTTGAGTGACATATCTGAACACTCCCGCTGGTCCTCTCCATTAACTCAGTCAAGACTTACCAAGGAGAAACAAACAAATCACAAGTGAATGGCAATAAGTTCTGGCTACACAGTGGTGTTTCTTTCTTGCCTGGGGGACAGGTGTCTGCTGTGAATTGATTACAATATCTCCCAGAATGCTTTTACTTGTAGCTGATGCTAAGAATTATAACAGATATTGTTACAGTTGTCTTAAAACATTGTCTGAAGCACAGTAAGTATATTATCTCATGAGTTCCCTATAACAACCTTAAGGAGGTAGTGCTGTTAATTCCATGTTATAGAAGAAGATCTGGAAGCTTTGCAAGATTAACATCACAAGGTTTCAAAGCTAAAAAGTGGTGGCAGATGGGTCTCTCTTACACCAAAGCTCAACCTCTCAGCCACTCTATTTTAATGGGAACCTCTCACCACCACTGGCTGTTTAAGGAGAATCGGTGCTCCCAATGGTAACAGAAACACTTCAGAATGGAATGCACGTCCGTTAGGGTCCAGGTTCTCTCATGGAGCCTACACTGCAGGTACTTGATTGCTTTCCTTGTCTGGCGGAGCTTGAACAACCTGAGTAGTGGCCCACCATTTTACCAGGTGTTGCAAGCAACTGAAGAACTTTGCAAGATAATGGTATTAGCCAGCAGGATGGGAGACATGGTCGCTAGCTGACCCATTTCTATTAGTCAGTCCCTGGGGTCTCGTGTGCAGAATTGCTTGGCCTGCACAGCTGACAACCCCCAAATTGTATGCGTATGTGAATCCTGTCCCCACATTCAAACACCACCTTTGCTTGTTCTATAGGATCCTCTCCAGGCACAGATGAGCATTTTGTTGGGTTGAAAGCTAAGTGTCTAGATTCATCTTTGTGATCAACTCTGATGACAGCCGGAGTCCCCAAGTGACTGAAGATCTGGAGTCTATAGCTCAAATGCCCTTTCTGTGACTTGTGGAAAGGAGAATGGACTCATTCCCAAGTTTTTCAAACTCTTAGGGTCTGAGAGGGGAGAGGATGAGTTTGCGATGTGGGTGCATGAACAGGTGGTCAAGGCACAAGCTCTGCTCTGGCTGCTTCTCATCTCCTGTTTCTGCTGAAATAGTTCTGGGTTCTGTCCCCCGTCACTCCACACATGTCGTTCCTCTGGGCTCCTGGGACCCAGACAGAAGACTTAGCCCTTATGATCCCCTAGTGTGTGCTCTGTCATGCACATACACACGTCTCTCTCTCAGACGCATATTCTCTCTTTCTCACATACATTCACACACACACACACACACACGCAGATGGACATACACACTCACCACGTTTCCCTTTCTAACAAATGTTCCCTCTCTCATACACACTCACACACACATACTCACACACACGAATAGAAACACATGCTCGTCTCTCCCCATCTCCGTCTTTCTCTCTTGGGCACATACACTCACACACACATACATACAGACACATATACTCACACTCCTCTTTCAGACACATATCCAGGTGCTTTCTTTCTCACACGAACACACTTCTCAAACACCTATACAAGCAGAAGCTGTATATAACATCCTTGTACACAACAGACATTACTTTACAAAAGGTTGAAGGGTATTGCATATCACAGTCTAAATACTTTAAATATGAGATCCTTGTTCATAAAAGTCCTTCAGGTATTTGGGGCTATTCTTCACCATGTTCCCCTTCTTTCCCTTTCTGCTCCCCTCTCTTCACCGTTCTCCTCACATCTTTAAATTCCCAATCATATCCAGGAAAGAACTGTTTAGCAATCGATCTGTTCCTTGGTCTCCTGCTTCCAGGGTCTTCACTGCTATTCATGGTAGTTTTAGGAAGTAGGAATTTTAATTATATTCATATTTAGAATACGAATTGTACAATTATGAAGCTTAGTATGACAATATCAAATATTTCCCCCAATCTTGATAATTAGCATGAATTAATTATGATTTCAAATTGGTAGATTATTCTAGAAAAATAAATAGTTCTCTATCATATCAAAGAAACTTTGATGTTCTCACAGCCTGAACTAAGCTGGTCAGGCCAATAGAAAATGGACTTGAACATCAAGAAATGTCTAGTCTGGAAATGGAATCAGGTACATACAACAATATGATCATTGTAAATAGTGCATGCCACAAAATAAATAAAAGTTAAGTTTGAATAAGCTAGAAAGGAGATTTCTTTTTTCTTGTATGGGGATGGGGAAAAAATCAGACAAGTCATGATGAAGGAGGTACCATTAGAAAGGAACGTTGAACAATGGGATGGGTTTGAAATGAGAGGTAAATGTCATTAATGATAAAGATATACAACTTGTATTTGTTTTTCCCTGCCTGAATTACAAGTCAAATTCATTAATTTTATTGTAAAGTTACATTTGAAATTTTGAGTGTGGAATACAGAAAGCTTCCATATGTGGAGGACAGGAAAATAATTTCATTTATTCATTTGGGCACTAGAGCTTATAGTCATAAAACAATTAACATTTAAATTATTTTTAAATTTTAAAGCAATTACTTATTGTGCTTTTAAACTTTCCGGTACCAAGGACTGTATTGGGTATAGAGAAATAGAATAATATGTAAATATGACAGAAAGCATTAAGGAATTATGTAGGTATCTTAAAAAAATAGGTGTTAATTTTGATGCTTTGCAAAATCAGATGGAAGAGAGGAAATTTTAATTTGCAATTGAAATTTGCCAGGCTGAAGGTTTTCTTCATTTCCAAGTTGCTTTTGAGTGCTTTGTTGTATCTTCCATTCCCTGTTTTACACAATATTCTAAATTCATTTTCCCACTGAATACAATCTACTTATCAGTCAGGTATACTTGTACAGTTAAATGCAGAAACTAGAGAGTATCCTGTACAGGCCACAGAAATCATATTACTTTTGACTCCGTTGTTTTGTATTCACATACAGTTAAGTTCAACAGACACCAGTGTACTGATTACGGGTCTCTTTAAAGTCATTATAATATAGCTTTCCAATTGATTCTGTAATTTGCATTCAAGCTTTTATGCTCAATCATCCTGTATTAAGTACACCACTTGGGTTTCTTCACCTTCAACTACTTTCACTGAACAAGAGGCAGGGAGCAAAGCTCAAATGCTGCCATTTTGGTGACCAGTTGGTTACACTAAGAAATGAAACGAGCAATACCTGGTGAATATGATGGTACATACACATGGAAATTGAATGAGTCCATTTAACAGATTCCTTCTCATATAAACTTTATATCTGGAATAATTTTAGATTTTTAAAAGTTGGAACAATAACTCAGAGAGTTCCTGTATACTCTTCACCCAGTTTTCCCAGTCATTAACATTTTATGTTACTGTGGTTTTTTTTTTTTTTTTTTGGCGGTATGCGGGCCTCTCACTGTTGTGGCCTCTCCCGTTGCGGAGCACAGGCTCCGGACGCGCAGGCTCAGCGGCCATGGCTCACGGGCCCAGCCGCTCCACGGCATGTGGGATCTTCCTGGACCTGGGCACGAACCCGCGTCCCCTGCATCGGCAGGTGGACTCTCAACCACTGCGCCACCAAGGAAGCCCTACTGTGGTATTTTTGTCACAACAAAGAAACCAACATTGCTTTATTACTGTCAACTAAACTCCAGATCTTATTTGGATCTCACCAGTTCTTTCAATAATGTCTTCTTTCTGTTCCAAGATTCAATCCAGGGGACCCACTGCATTCAGTTGTCATGTCTCCCCAGTCTCCTCTGGTCTGTAACAGTTTCTCAGTATTTTCTTATTTTTCACTACTTGAGAATCTTAAGGAGTCTTAGCCAAGTATCTTGTAGAATGATCCCCAGCCTGGGTTTGTCTGTTGTCTTCTTCACGGGGTTCTAGAATTTTGGAGGGAATGGGACAGAGGGGATATGCCCTTCTCATCCCATTCAATTAGGAGGTACGTGATATCCACATGACATCATGGGTGACTTTAACCTTCATCACTTGGCTGAAGTAGTGTTTCTTAGGGTTCTCCACTGTAAAGGTAATATTTCCTTTTTCTAGCCTCTATTCTTTGGAAGTGAGTTCCTAAGCCTAACCCACCCTATAGGTTCGAGGGAGGGGAAGTCAATGGAACCCTATCTCCTGGAAGGGGTGGCATGTGTGTATATTACTTGAAATTTTTCTGAAAGAGAGATTTGGTCTTTCTTTCTTCTTTCTTTCTTGAGTCATTTATTTACATCAATATGGGCTCATGGATAACTTTGGGTTATAGTCCAAAAATATTTATTTTGTGGCTCAAATCATATTAGATGGAGCCTTTGGTAGCTCTTTCAGGTTTGCTCCTTGTCCCTTTGATATGCCCCTATCTTTCATACATGTGTATATTTATGTATGTAAATACCTCCTTACTTTTTGGTACTCCAAGGTACTCTAGGCACACCTTATACTTTGCTTGTTCAGCCCCACAATCAGTAATTTCCCCAAGGACATCTGACTAACAGATTCTTTTAACATATTAATGAAAAGAAAAACAAATTCTCCTTTCAATAAAAATGGTATCATCATTTGATAGGTACATTATTTTAAAACTTTCTGTTAATTAAGAACTTTGAAAAATTTGTAAAAGTTAATTTGCATTTGCTGAGACACTATAAAATTTTATTAATCCCATTTTTGTTAGACCATAATGATTCAAAATATAAAACATTTCTTAGCTTTTAAATCAATTTTAAACAAATTCTAAAAAACTTCTAAAAGGGTGTAAGTAAAATATTTGATTTACCACATTTCAGTTTCTATACAATTTCTCTTTAATGCATTGACCTCAAAAAGTTAACGGATCAGTCAGGATGTGCCAGGTTATGCTGCAGTAACAACAACAACAAAAAACAAATCCCAGTGGCTTAAACAACAATGGTTCATTCATACTCAGGATCTATATTCACCTTGGGTGAGTAAGAAGCTCTTCTCCTTGGTGTCCCTACTCAAGGCTCCAGGCTGAGCAAGTCTCTACTGTCTGGAATGAGATTTTTCATCTTGATAGCAGGAAGAAAATATGCTTGTGACCAGAACAAGTTATTTCTCATATACCATTAGCCAAAGCTAGTCTCATGATCATGCCCATCGTCAAAGGTTGCAATCCTGCTGTGTGTCCTGAAGGAAAAGAACTAGAAATACAAATGAACAGCTCTCACTGTCCACTCTTGGGCATGTGTCTACCACTAAGTGATCCAACTCTCTCCAAGCTTTCCAAACTGCAGAGGTAACTCTTTCCTTTATTATACAAATAAGGTTCATTAGCATTCCCATACCACTAGATGGAAAGGAGTTCTATATCTTTCCCCAGTATTTCTAAACAACCCCGCAAGGGGCCTATATTTTCTTGGTTGTCACATGTGACCTCTTATTATAAGCTGCTTCTTCAACTCCAAAACTACAGTCTGCTTTTGAGATTATTCTACCACCAACACAATGGTCTCTGAGAACAGTGTAGCTCAGAGAAGGCTGTTCTGCCCTCATTAATTTATCCTGGGTATAGACACTGTCCATATCCTAATTCTTCACAGTAAACCTATACCTGGGCTAAGGTGATATTAAGGTTTACTGAAGAGCTGTGGCACAAACTTGATAGGAGATAAAATTAGGTATCCATCATTTTTAATTACCCATGATCTTTCCAATCAGAAACAATATTAACATGCTACTGTATTTCCTGTCCACATTTCTTCCATAGGTACCTATTTTAATAGTATAGTTTTGGATTCTGCTCTATCTTTTAACATTAAAATATTTTATGCCATTATATACTTTTTAAAAATCTTGCTTTAATAATTGCATAATATTCTATCATATGGAGATTCCACAATTGATTTATTTTCTATAATAGACATATCCTTATGTTGTCAAGTTCTATTTTTTTTAATTGGCAACTTAAAAAAATTGAATAAATTTGACTTGTAGCATTGTAAAAGTTTAAGGGGTACAGTGTGTTACTTTGATACATTTATATACTGTAATATGATTGTAGATATAGTGATATTTATCACATTCCATAGTTATAGTACAATATTATTGTCTATATTTATTATACTGTGCGTTAGATCTCTATGGCTTATTTGCTACCCATTACAAGTTTGTATCCTTAAATACCATTATCCTTATTCCACCCTCCATCCCCTGGTAACCACCATTTTACTCCGTTTTTTACAGGTTTAACTTTTTCAGATTCCACACATATGTGATATCATACAGTGCTTGTCTTTTTCTCTGACTTCTCTCCCTCAGCATAATGTGCTCAAGTTTCATCCATGTTGTCACAAATCTTCCTTTCTCATGCTGGAAGAACTAAATAGACATTTCTCCAAAAAAGACATTAAAATGGGCAACAAAAAAAGATGCTCAACATCACTAATCGTCTGGGAAATGCAAATCAAAACCACAACGAGATATCACCTCACACCTGTTAGAATGGCTATCATCAAGAAGGCAAGAGACAACAGGTGCTGGTGAGGATGTGGTGAAAAGGGAACCCGCTGTTGATGGGAATGTAAATTTGTCTAACCACTGTGGAAAATAATATGAAGGTTCCTCAAAAAATTAAAAATAGATCTACCATTTTATTATTCACAATAGCCAAGATATGGAAACAACCCAAATGCCAATCAACAGATGAATGGATAGAAATGATGTGGTACATATACACAAGGGAATATTATTCAACTTTTATTTTTATAATAAAGTAAAGTACTCTGTGACAGATAATTTTGTACATATGTGTTTATACATATCTCTGATTAATCCCATATTATAAATTCCTGGATGAGAAACCACTGAGTCTGAGGATCAACTGTTTTCAGTTCTTAATAATTATTGTTAAATTGTTTATTGAAGAGATTGATTTCAGTTTATGCTTTCACCTGCAGAGTATGTGATCGAATCCTCATCAACATTAAATAATCTTGGGAAAATACTTCTGTTGTCTTTTGAACAACACACTAATAAACACTATGAAGAAAAATAAAAATACAGAAACAGGCATGGGTAGATTTTGAACTAACATGGTATCTTATATTACAATTGTAGTACAGTAGAGTATCTATTTGGCTGACAAATATCTATGATTAAAAATTAAACAATACTTTGGTTAGAGTAGACTCAATGTCAAAATAGCAACCTTTGGTTGTAAGGTCCTTGTGATCTCATTACTTGTCCACCAACATACTAATTTTATAAACCTGCTTTCTCTCATACAAAGCAAGCTTTTTTATGGGTTTATTTGTTTTTAAGGGAAACCATACTTTTATGTAAATAAAAACTCAGAAACGTACCACAAAAGAACATAAGGACAACATAAATAGTAATTTAAAATCTGATAAAAAGTTTGGGATTTGGAAAAATAATAAAGTTCAAGATAATGGAATTTCACTTGTCAGTTTCCTAGAGAAATTTGTTCTTATTAATGAAAAAAAACATCAGAATTACATTTTTAAACAGAAGATTTCACATTTTACATTTTCTATAAAGGAGAAGATTTCCATTCTACAATTGCCCTTAAGACAATTGTATCTCTAAAAATTAATAACAAAGATTTACTCTCTGTTTATAAGCCTTGGGAACAACTTCAAGTTTCCACTAATGGTTATGATTTATAGGACAAAATTTAAACCAGAAGTGGGAGTGACATATGACTCCCATACATAGTATAGCTTCATAGGTTTCTGTGGCTTAGTTATGATGACCTATAACTTGTGTGAAAATCACCTACAAATACACATACACATATATACACACACATAGCTGTTAAAACAAAACTAGACAACATAATTTAACCACAAAATTCACAGTTGCTAAAAACCAAGACAGCTCCAATTATTTAACCACAGAAATACAGAATAATTTAACCACTGTATACAGTGCATATAACCAGAAATATTAATTTATTATTCATATCTAGAATAGTGCATATCATGAAAAGATGGTGATATTTCTTATCTTTCCAACCCAGCTATGTGGAAGATTGACTATGACATTAACCCCAGACTTGGTGGACAATAATTTACTGTAGTTGTATGTGTTTAGCCAGGCTTTCTTTCTGAGATGTGACATTTTTCAAACTTCTTTCAGAAAGTTTGAGACATCACTAATTTTATTAAAATATAATTCAGTTAAGAGCAACAACTCTACCAAATAAGCTTGTTTTGCCATGAACATTTAATCTTACCTAAGGGGAAATTGTTTATGGAAAAAACACTAAATAAGATAAATGATACCAGAGCTGTGCAGTCTCAGATAGTCTTTGTGTTATTGTTTTGGTGTTTCTGAAACAACTGAATATAGAATGGGGGATGGCTTTCAAGCTGGTCATATTTGGGTTGAATGATAACTAAATAATGTCCTCTATCCACGCCCACGATCACGTTTGGCAGTATGCTCTTAATAGATGCTGGTTAAACAAATGACAAAATGGGTGCTATATTAGCAATCTATTGCTGTGGAACAATATTACAACAAACTTAATGGCTTAAAACAACACACATTTATCATGACAGTTTCTGTGGGTCAGGAGCCTGAGCACATTTTTCCTAGGCCATATGCTTCAGGGTCTCAAAGGCTGCCATGAAAGTGTTGACTGGGGCTGTGGTCTCGTCTGGAGTTTGACTGGGGAAGGATTGAATGCCACACTCACGTAGTTATTGGCAGAGTTCAGTTCCTTGTGGCTGTATAACTCAGGAGCTTATTTCACTGAGGGTGTCAGTTGGAGGCCCTTGTGGGCTAGAGACTGTCTTCATCTCCTAGAGACTGCCCCTAGTTCCTTGTTTTGTGTGGTTCCCTAACGTGGTTGTTTACTTCTTCAAAGCCATCAAGGGATGGAGAGACTCTAGCAAGACGGATGATACAGATTTATGTAGTGTAGTCATGTAACCACATACACAATCCCGACACCATATACCCTGTCATCTTTAGCATAGTCTATTGGTTAGCCGCAAGTGGCAGGTCCTGTCCACACTCGAGAGGAGGGTGTGAATACCATGAGGCAGGGATTATGGGGCCTACCCCCAGAGTCTTTCCATTACAGATGAGCATTCAGATACAAAATGATCACTTTTAATATAAATGCCTCTACCCCTTTCCTAAAGGAAATTAGAACGTCTACACCTTTTGAATGATGCATTATTGTTTCCTGCATAAAGTGGCCGTGTCCTTTTATTATGAATTTTACATTTTATAATCCACACATTCCACACAACGTTGGGTGTATAGAAATTGAGACCGATGTTCCCAAACTGTGGTTGCCTCTTTAAGGAATGTTTGATGGCGTAACATGAGGAAAGTCAATTATGAACTATGGTATCAATAGTCAAAGTAGTGATAATAGTCGTTTGTTTGCTGAGCATCAACTTTATGTCAGGTACCGGGCCAACTACATACATGAGCTGGTCAGGAAAAATGTCACAATTCCTGCTACAGGCTCAGTCCTATACGGTCCTCCACAGAGGTGGGCATGGGCTGACCACATGACTCTAACCGTCAATCACACTCTATTGGCCCAGGGTTGTCACAAGCCCAGGGGACCAGTGAGAGTCTTCTCACACCACGCTGGGGCTGACTGGGAAGGGTGGACTGCTTCCTCAGATTGTCCCTGGACTTTTTGGTATCACAAAGGGAATATGGCACTAATGAGGGCTGATGCTTAAAAGATACCATGAAGAGACATGGTAAGCTGGACATGGAAGCAAAACTTATAAGTAAAATGAGAAATCAGAAACTGAAAGAACAGAACCCAGTACTTGTCAGTTCAATAACTATTAGCTGAGCGCTTAAAAATGTGCTAGGTACTGCACTGGATGTTAAGAGTTTAAAAATAGGAAAGATGGACAGGTCAGGTCCCAGCCTTCACAGGGCTTAATTCTACTAAGGAAGACAAAAATCAAAATCAAAAACAAAGTAAAACTACTGATATAATCTGTGAAAGCAAAACATATGCCCACCTTGTGACCCACCAATTCCATATTTAGGTATTCACTCAACCAGAGAGAGGAATTCTGCCGGACACCAAAAGGCATATACAGTTTCATTTAAAAGAGCCATAAACCAGAAACAGCCCAAATGTCCACCAAAAGTAGAATGAATACATGAGCTGTGTTATAATCACACAATGGAATATTACACAGTCAGAGGAAAAGGGAACACGTTATTTTAGACACAACTGCGGGTGAAATCTTACAACATTCTGATAAATGAAAGAAGTCACACGCAACAGAGTAATGCGTGTGGTTATGATTCTATGAAGTTCAAGGACAGGCAAAAAGAATCGGTGGTTGAGAGAAGTCAGAACGGTGCTTATCTCTGGAAACAGGGAAGGAAGATACTGCGGAGATTGACTTGAGAAAGACGCAGGCAAATCCGGGGTTGTAGTCATGTTCTATTTCTTGATATGGGTGGTGATGACACAGGTATATAGATATTTAAAAATTCATCAAGCTGTACATTTAAAATCAGTGCACTTCAGTGTATGTTATACTGTAATACAAAAGAAAACAGATGAAAATAACCACTCACTGTGCTTTCTGAAGGAAACAATAGTAGGGCTGAAATGGGGGAACACTGCAGATAAATGACCTGCTTTTAGACTGGTCTGCCTGGAGGTGCCGTTCCGCTGAGACCTATGGGATTTGAAGGAGCTTGCCACCAGAATATCAGGTGGGAGAGCCGCCCAGGCAGAGGGCACTGCAAGTGCAAAGGCCCTGAGGTAGGATGCACCAAGCATGAAACACAGCTCAAAACGAATGTGCAGAAAGTGGCTTGAGGTGAGGTGGAGAAGCAGGCAGGGAGGGGGCCACTCAGAGCCTTGGAAGCTGCAGGAAGTTTAGGTTTTGCCATAAGTACACTAGGAAACCTTTGGAGGGCAGTAAGTGGGAAAATGAAATGATCTCATTCACAGTTTGAGAAGCCGTCCTTCTGGCTGTAGGGTGCAGCATGGATGGGAGGGCAGGAGTGAAGAATAAAGAGACAAGTGGTGGGAGACAAGAGTCTTGGGGAGGGGGAGGGGAAGTGGCAGATTTGTGATGGAGTCTTGACTTGGCATCGAGAACTTGCTGGTGTCTGAGTGTGGGATGACGGCTCTGGCTGGATTGGCTGGGTGGCCCATGGCACCATTTTCTGAAATGTGGAAGACGAAGGAGAAATGGGTGTGGGGGGCAAGCAAGAAGCAATAAAGCCGTTCTGGACAGTTAATTTTGAGACATCTGTGCTCCAAGTGGAGGAGTTGGATACACTGGCCTGGAGCTCAGCTGAGAGCCTTTGCCATTAAAATGGTCTGTTCACCTTGGGGATGGATGCGCTCAGCCAGAGCCATGTGTGGAGACAGGGAGAGAGGAAAGGAGGACCACAGGCAGGGGAGGACAAGTGTGATGATCCCATCGTGACAAGGCGAACCTGTGTCAGCTGAAAGGGGACCTGAGCAAACCTCATCGTGCTCATGCTAAGAGGGTCCTGGGATCTAACTTCCGATTTGAGATATTCCCTCAGTTCTCTGGGTGTAGCCCCACCGCTCCCTCCCTCTAAAAATGCCAGGGCGAATAAGTCTCTCACTCTTATAATAAGAGAAACCAACTTTTAAAAATGGCCTCATTCCATGCTTACTAAGTTCACAGATATTAACATGTCCATTTGACAGGTGAAGAGACTTATTCTGGGGTTAAGGAATGTATCCTGTGTCAAACAGCTATTAAATGTCATGACTAGAGCTTGACATCAGGTTCCTTCCAAAGGGTGGGCACCAAACCACAGGAGAAGAGAATGAAGTCAGCATCTGGTTATAGTTTACACCATCAGTTAAGGAGACTGTCTCCCCAAAATGTGAATACAAAAATGACCCTCGCATTGACACAGCTGGCACAGCAGAACTCCAGCCTCTCAGGGTGTATGGGCCAAGTTTGCTCCAGTTAGAGGGATCTGGTCATTCCTGGGATTAGAAGGACAGGAGAGTCTTTGAGCTTGGGTGGAAGCAAAGGCCAGGCAAGTTTCAAGGATCGTTGAGAGGAACTCAGATTGACTGTCCGGCCTAAGGACAAAATGCAGTGAACAGCAGAGCCCCCAGACCAGCCCTCCGCCAAGATGGTTCTGTGGGTCATCCTGGGAAGATGTCTCTCCCACCCCTTGCGGGGGACAAAATGGTGACTCATCCCAGAATCCTACTCATGCCCGCTATAGATCATTTTATGTAAATCCATATGGTAAATAATACCCATTTCCTCTTGCGGTGTATCTAGTAATAATTGTCCAGTTCTTCTGTGATTGTCACCAATTTCAGAGTTAAAGAAGTCTGAGGGCTGTTTGATCAACACCTGAATCAAGGGTGGTATCATCAGTGTTTGAGACTCAGAGCGGGAAAAAATCCAATAAGAAAGTCCCTAAAACATGTTCTTTCTAAACGAGGCTCAGTGCTGGCAAGTACACTGAATTACACACACACACACACAAACACACACATACACACACACACACACACAAGCATGCGTGTGCATTATGTGGTACTCTTTTTAGTAATTATGGTACGTGGTTGGTTCCATTTTGTGAATTATGCCATCCATTTTGATTAAGGCTTATGCATCTGTACAGCAAGATTTATGGGTGGTTTTCCTTGATGATGTCTGTGACACCCAATTTACATGAACGTTTTTCTGCGTATTTTGAATTCTAAGAAAATCAGAACAAGAAAGTAGGTGCGTCAAGACTTCCTCTTTTTCCAGAACACGTCACCTCTTTCCCATGTCACTACTATTTCTCTTCCCCTTTCCAACAGTACAGGATCATCCTTTTCTTCAAACTGCGCCCTCCCTTTTCTGCCTAAACCCCAGTGAATTAGTTTCCTGAGGTTGTCATAACAAAATACCACAAACCAGGTGGCTCAAAACAACATAACTTTATTCTCTCACACTTCTAGACACCAGAAGTCCAAAACCAAGGTGTCAGCAGGGCCGAGCACCCTCTGAGACTCTGGGTAGGATCCTTCCTTGCCTCTTTCAGCTTCTGGTTTGATGACACTCCCTGGTGATCCTTATCTTGCAGCTGCATCACTCCAATCTCTGCCTCTGTTCTCACATGGAGTTTTCCCTGGATGTCTGTGTCCAAGTTTTCCTCTTCTTATAAGGACCCAAGTCATGTTTGGATCAGGGCCCACCTTAATGACCTCATCTTAACTTCATTACATCTGTGAAGACCTTATTTCCAAATAAGGTCATATTCACATATACCAGGCATTAGGACTGCAACATATCTTTTGGTGGGGACACAATTCAACCATTCAACCCATAATACCCTATGTCACTTATGCTTAGTTGTAGTATGAGTTCAAATATCCCCACAAATATGGCTTAAAATTTCTTTAACAATACATATATTGAAAGTTTTAATTAATTATAAAAATTATCTTTTCAAAATAAAATGTCACTATTTTGAGGAGACCTCTGCATTAACATGCACGCTTACTTACGTACACACATGGTTTCTCTCTCTCTCTCCTCTCTCGTTGACTTCTTTTTTTAGGGACTTAATAACAAATTATAATACACATTTTGAATGATCATACATATGCATTCAATAATAAATTTTATTCCAGTTTTGCTCTTTTCCATTTGAAATAAAACAAATAGACTAAAATGCCTGGCCAATGAAATCAGCCTCCTGCCGTGACCCCTTCACATTTCCCGTATGTTATGGCCCTCCTTTCAGCCCTAAAAACTGTACGACCAAAACTTTGTAGGATTCAATATTCTGTTGACAGAATGGTGTATCAGTTAAAAGAATGGACTTGGAGGCCAAGAGAAGAGGTTAGGGTCAGGCTGTCACTGACTCGTGGTATGTTTTGGGCTCCATTGCTCAGCCACCATCAAGGGGTGGTTGTGAAGGTGAATGAGATGATACAGGGAAAGTGCTCAGCCCAGGGCCCGACAGCTAATAGATGCTCATTTAATGTTAGTGGGCTATGAAGCAGCATATATATAATATGCCCATTGATTTCTGGTTGTAGCTTTCAAAATACTATGTATAAAAGTTATAGAAGGAATTCTGTAATTACTTAAAAAAATTTTTTTAAACGTGTTTTCAGTTTTGAGTAGGAAATTGGAGCTTGTATTTAAAGGTTTTGTGAAAATTAGAAAGTTTGATTTCATTTTGTTTCATTTTATAATTCCTCAAACATTGTAGACATTGTTTTGGGTGAGATGGTCTAGTATATGAGCCTTCCTAGTGAGAGGAAAAGCATCTACCTGTGACATAAATCTCACTAGCAAGAGACTAACTTTTGCTCAGAAAGAGTCCAGGATTTGGAGGCAAACAGACGTGAATTTGCTCATGACATTGGGCAATCACGGAGCACTTCTGAGCATCTTGAAACTGGAATTGCTAAGAGCAGAGAAGACTGGAGCTTAAATGCTATGACTCAGATTTTCAAAAAAGAGAGTGTTCCTTATTCTCCATAACTAATCTCATTCTGTTTTGGAGCTTCCCTATTCCCCCATGAAAGGGGAAGAAGAAAACTCACACTGGTCAGTATGAGTATCTTAGTCTCTTCTGGTTTAAAATATTCCCTTTCAGATTAAGTCAGTCACCTCTGAGTAAGTGCTCAGTCTTTTGAGGCTTTGAGTTCAATTTAGGATTTCTCCTGGGGCTGATCAGGATCCTTGTTGGACATCATCCAGGTATCAGTGTGGACAAGGTGGGTGCTGGAACCACTTTAGGTCCTTAGGCTGCCCCCTGGGCTCTCTCTGGCCTATGAAAGAAGCCTGACACAGAAATACACTTATCATATGTTTCTATTTATATGAAATGCTCAAAGTAGGTAAGTCTGTAAAGAGAAAGTAAATTAGTGGTTGACAGCGCTCAACAGAGAAGGGAAATGGGGAGTGAGTACTAATGGATAATGGATATGGGCTTTCTTTTGGGGGTGTTGGAAATGTTTTAGAATTAGATAGTAGTGGCAGTCTCACAACTTCATGAATATACTAAACACCACTGAACTGTATACTTTAAAAAGGTGAATTTTTCATGTGTGAATTACATCCCAATTTTTAAAATTCATTCATGGTCAGAATTATACTTGCTGTAGTTTACTGTTATTAGTTCCTGTGTGCATATTTCATTACAGCTGGAATTCACTTTCTATGGAAAAGAATTGCACAAATACGTGTGGGTTTATTTCTGGGTTTTTCTATTCTGGTACATAGATGTATATGCCTGTTCTCACTGTCTTGATACCACACTGTTTTGATTACTGGAGCTATATAGTAAGCCTTACCATCAAGCATTCATTCTTCCCACTATTTTTCTCTGTTAAGGTCCTTTTAGCTATTGTAAGGCCTATGACTTTTCATATAAGTTTTAGAATAAGCTTGTCTACATCTACAAAAAGCTTGCTGGATTTTGATAGAAATCACATTAAATCTAAGATCAGTTTGAGAAGAACTGACATCTTTAATACACATTGCATCTTCCAATCCGTGGACACATTATGTATCTCCATTAATTTAGGTATTGTTTGATTTCTTTTATCATCAGTTTGTAATTTTCAGCATGCAGACCCTATGCATGATTTGTCAAGGTTATACCTGAGTATTGCATTTTCTTGGACACAATTGTAAATGGCACTGTGTTTTTAATCTCTGTTTCCACAAGTCCTTTTTTAGAATATAGAATATGTAATTAATTTCTGTATGTCAATTATGTATCCTACAGCCTTTCTTAATTCACTCCTTAGTTTTAAGAGGTTTGTTTTTCTTTCTTCTTTTATAGATTCCTTGAGCTTTTCTATGTAGACAGTCATGTCATTTGCAAATAGGGACAGTTTTATTTCTTCCTTTCCAATCTGCATGCCTTTTAAAAATGTTCTTGCCTTATTGCAATGGCAAGAACTTCTAGTACTCTGTTGAATAAGAGCAGAGTGGTGAGTGCAGACATCTTTCCTGGGAACATCCTTCTTTCTAGTCTTAGATAAAAAGCACTCAGTCTTTCACCATTATATATGATGTTATGCATGAACCATTTTTAATCACATTTGGGCAGCACCATGTTGGCCCCATGCTATGCTGAATATCAGGCTTTTCTTGGGAGACTGATGTTTTTCTGAGTTATGCCCTGGGAAGCAGAAACAAGGCTTCTTCCTTAGAGAAATAACCTCAGATCTTTCTGGTTGTTTCAAACACCATGTCCTTGTCATATGTCTCCATCCTAAGAAATTGAAGGAGATGGGCTCACCTGCCATTTATTTCCTCTCGCCTCTTAGTTCCACACAGAGGGACCAGAGGTCTTCCTTCCTTCCTGGAAGCTATCAGGAATGAAGCTTCCTTTACAACACATCTTTCTGATTACTCTAGGGCAAAGTGTGGTATGTGGACTCCTGAGGGTTCTGAGACTCTTTCTTTGGGTCCATGAAACATAAAACTATTGTAATAAATATTAAGACATTATTTGCCTTTTAAAAATGTATTGAAGCATGGTACTGGCACAAAAACAGAAATATAGATCAATGGTACAAGATAGAATGCCCAGAGATAAACACATATGGGCACCTAATTTATGACAAAGGAGGCAAGAACATACAATGGAGAAAAGACAGCCTCTTCAATAAGTGGTGCTGGGAAAACTGGACAGCTACATGTAAAAGAATGAAATTAGAGCACTACCTAACACCATACACAAAAATAAACTCCACATGGATTAAAGACTTAAATGTAAGACCAGACACTATGAAACCCTTAGAGGAAAACAAAGGAAAAACACTCTGACATAAACCACAGCAAGATCTTTTTTGACTCATTTCCTAGGGTAACAGAAATAAAAATAAAAATAAACAAATGGGACTTAATGAAACTTAAAAGCTTTTGCACAGCAAAGGAAACCATCAACAAGACAAAAAGAGAACCCCCAGAATGGGAGAAAGTATTTGCATGTGAAACAACAGACAAAAGATTAATCTCCATAATATACAAAACAGCACATGGAGCTCAATATCAAAAACACAAACAATCCAGTTAAAAAATGGGCAGAAGGGCTTCCCTGGTGGCGCAGTGGTTGAGAGTCCGCCTGCCGATGCAGGGGACACGGGTTCATGCCCCAGCCCGGGAGGATCCCATGTGTCCTGGAGCGGCTGGGCTCGTGAGCCATGGCTGCTGAGCCTGTGCTCCCGGAGCCTGTGCTCCACAGAGGGAGAAGCCACAACAGTGAGAGGCCCGCATACAGCAAAAAAAAAAAAAAAAAAGACATACAGATTGCCAAGAGGCACATGAAAAGATGCTCAACATCACTAATTATTAGAGAAATTCAAATCAAAACTACAATGAGGTATCACCTCACTTTGGTCAGAATGGCCATTATCAAAAAATCTAGAAACAATAAATGCTGGAAAGGGCGTGGTGAAAAGGGAACCCTCCTGCACTGTTGGTGGGAATGTAATTTGATACAGCCACTATGGAGAACAGTATGGAGGTTCCTTAAAAAACTACAAATAGAACTACCATACAACCCAGCAATCTCACTACTGGGCATATATCCTGAGAAAACTATAATTCAAAAAGAGACATGTACCACAATGTTCATTGCAGCACTGTTTACAATACCCAGGACATGGAACCAACCTAAACGTCCATCGACAGATGAATGGATAAAGAAGATGTGGCACATACATACAGTGGAATATTACTCAGCTATAAAAAGAAATGAAATTGAGTTATTTGTAGTGAGGTGGATGGACCTAGAGTCTGTCATACAGAGTGAAGTTAGAAAGAGAAAAACAAATACCATGTTCTAACACATGTATATGGAATCTAAAAAAAAAAAAAAAAATGGTACTGATGAACCTAATTTCAGGGCAGGAATAAAGAGATAGACATAGAAAGTGGGCTTGATGACATGGGGAGGGAGGGCAAGACTGGGGTGAAGTGAGAGTAGCATTGACATATATACTACTGAATATAAAATAGTTGGCTCGTGGGAAGCAGGAGCATAGCACAGGGAGATCGGCTTGGTGCTTTGCGATGACCTAGAGGGGTGGGATAGGAAGGGTGGGAGGGAGGCTCAAGAGGGAGGGGATATGGGGACATGTGTATGCATATGGCTGATTCGCTTTGTTGTGCAACAGAAACTAACACGGTATTGTGAAGTAATTATACTCCAGTAAAGATCTATTTTAAAAAATGTATTGACATTTTCACTAATGTTGCAAAAACTGCCCTGGGTAAGATTGCTAGCATTTTAGCAAAAATCAAGTCAATGGCACCGAACACTGCTAGTATTCATCGTGTTTTTCACTGTCACCGACTCAAACTAAAAGAAATGTCAATTTAACTAAAGAATATCCTTGATGAAGCAATAAAAAGTATTAATGCTATTAAATCTCAACCCTTGAGTACACATGTTTTTAATATTTTATGGAACGGACAGGAAGTATGCAGAAAGCACTGCTGCTACTTACTGGACCACAGTGGTTGTCCCAGGGAGCAGCATCGCACTGTGAACATTTTGAACTGGTCTCTTTTTCCTTGGAACATCACTTTTACTTGAAAGAATGATTGTATAGCTATTCAGACCTGGGCGTTTGGACAACATTTTCTCGAAAATGAACAAAGTGAGCCTCTCACTTCATGAACACGTGAGAGCATTTGTTGCCAATGATAAAATCTGAGCTTTCAAGTGAAAATTAGAATTTTAGAAATCTTATATCCACTACTGTGAACTGGCTTCCCAATACTTAAAGACATTTCTGATGCAGTGGGTACTGATATTAACAAATGTGATTTTTAAAATATTGAGTAATGAAATATGTCAACATTTGGAAGATCTGCATAACTTAGTGAATTCATATTTTCCAAAAGACCAATGCATGATGTTGCAAAAGCATTCATGAGTAAAGCTCTATTCAGAGTGCAAGATTAATCAATTGATTTTAACATAACAGAGAATGAAGATTTATTGATAGGGTTTCAGATCCCATGCTGCAACTAAACTTTAAGAAACTGCCACTTGTTGGGTTCTGGTGTAGTATCAAAGAAAAATTCCACAATAACCTGGGATGGCTATGATAATACATGCTTGCTTTTTTGAGCTACATATGTGTGTAAAGTTGGATTTTCTTTATATCCTTCAACCAAAACAATGGATTGAAACCGAAGTAGATATGAAAATATAACTGTCTCATTAAACTAGACATTAACGAGATTTGCAAAAATTTTTTTTTTTTTTTTGGCGGTATGCGGGCCTCTCACTATTGTGGCCTCCCTCGTTGCGGAGCACAGGCTCCGGACGCGCAGGCTCAGTGGCCATGGCTCATGGGTCCAGCCGCTCTGCGGCATGTAGGATCTTCCTGGATGGGGGCACGAACCCGTGTCCCCTGCATTGGCAGGTGGACTCTCAACCACTGCACCACCAGGGAAGCCCTGCAAAAATGTTTTTTAAAAGTCACTTTTTTGTTTTAGACAATATAATTATTTTCATAAAATATTTACTTTAATAACATGTAATGGGTTTAATATTATTATTTTTAAATGAATTAATAAACATTTGAAAAACATTTTAATTTACAAATATGATAACTATTAATAGAGCTAACCTTAACAAACAAAAACTCTTTGTGGGGGGTTACACTCATTTGTCATAGTGCAAGGGGTCCTGAGACCAAAAAGTTCCAGGACCTACTGGTCATTCTGGCAAGTTTTCTTATTTCTATTAAAGGGAAATTTTGGGTATTTATCGAATTCTTTTTTCTCCCTACAAACCCAGCTTTCAAGATTGTTGTCTTATCTGAGCTGAACGAATCTAGTTTACTCCACAAAGCTGAACAAATTGTCTTTGTTTTGGGCAGTATGTACCTTTACCTAAAGCAATAAATTGCCTCTGATTCAATCTGGTGGGAGTCACTGGGCAAAGTAATTTGTCAAGAATAAAAAAAAAAATACATTGGTTTACCATACCAAAAATATTACCCTGGTTACGTGAGTATTAAATGGGATTTGTATGTTTGGTAACTGGCAGAGTACCTGGCAGGGAGTAGCTGCTCCATTCTTATGGTTCCACTCTCCAGCCATCTTTTTCTAAGCAAGATACAGATATAAATCCAACCAAGCAAAATAGTATTGAGATTTTCCCAGAGCACAAACTATTCTAGGCACTAAAAGTGACATTTCTTAAATCACCACTCAAAAAGTATTTATTAAGTAATTGAAATTGTACAAAATACTTAGCTAGTGAGGAGCTAGCCAGGAACACAAAGACCATTAGAACACAAACACTATTTTATATGCTACGGAACAATGGTTTTCAATCTTGTTTATACATTGGAAACATTTAGGGAGTGTTTAAAAGGTACCAGTACCTGGGCTCCACTCCAAGAAATTCTGATTTAAATAGCCTAGGTTGTGATCTGGACATCAACATTCTTTAAAATTCCCCACTGGGGAATGGAGAACCGTGGACTCAAACTTTAGGGTCTCAAGTAGACACACCTGTACCTATTCATCTGTTCATTTATTTAATGGATATTTATTGAGCACCTACCCACTATGTTCCAGGTACCCCTCAAGGTGCTGGGGATATAGTAGTAAACAAAGCAAGGCATCTGCTCCCAAGAGGCTAATGTTCTAGTAGAGGAAAGACAGAAGCTACATACATAAACACATAAATACGTGTCATCGGTGATACAAGCTCTGAAGAGAAGTAAAGCAAAGTAAGGGACTAAAGAAAGAGTGTATGTGTGAGGGTGCTTTTTAAGATAGGGCCACTGGTAAGTCCTCTCTGACAAAATGGCCTGAAGACACAGAGAGAACTGAAGGAAGTGAGGAAGAGAGCCATGCAGCTATGTGAGCAGGGCCACGCCAGGCAGAGGGAGAGTGAGCTCTGAGCTCTGAGGTGGGAGCATGCTTGCCATGTCCTAGGAGCGAGAAGGAGGCAATGGCCGGAGCGGAGGTCAGAGCAAAGCAGAGGAGATGGGCTGAGAGGTGCCTTGGTAAGGACTTTGCCTTTCATTCCAAGTGAGATCCTAGGGCACTGGCAAGTTCTTTTTCTTTCTTTCTTTTTTTTTTAATCTGAAATTAAACCATATTTATTTACTGTTTTTAAAGCTAAATATTTATTTTTAAAAATTCTTTATTGGAGTATAGTTGATTTTCAATGTTGTGTTAGTATCTGCTGTACAGCAAAGTGAGTCAGTTATACATACGTATATATCCACTCTTTTTTAGATTCTTTTCCCACATAGGCCATTACAGAGTATTGAGTAGAGTTCCCTGTGCTATACAGTAGGTCCTTATTAGTTATCTATTTTATATCTAGTAGTGTGTATATGTCAATCCCAGTCTCCCAATTTATCCCTTCCCCCTTTTCCCCCCAGTAACCACAAGTGTGTTTTCTACATTTGTGACTCAACTTCTGTTTCTGAGCAGAGCAGGGACACTCTCTGGCATAAGCTTTAAAAGATCACATGGAAAGAGATTGTAGGAAGCATCAGGCGAGTGTGGGAGGATGGAAGCAGGGTGACCATTGCAGCATCCAGGGGACATATGATGGGACTTGGGCCAAGGTGGGCATATTGGAGGTGGAGGGAAGTGGTTTTATCCAAGATGTACGGTAGAGGGGAAGCTGGCAGAATTAGACTTTGGAGGGAGAGGTAGTGGGGAGTCAAGGATGACCCCAGGGCTTACTGCCAGGTAAACAGATAAGAATTTTCTCCAATTTATGAACGAGAAACTGAGACCAAAAGGAAGACAAGTTGAATAATGCAAGAGCACAGAGCTGATAAAGGACAGCGTTAACTACTTACCACCTGCCAGTTCTTTAGGCTCCAGGTCCAGTCCTCCTATTTTGTTAGATTGTGAGGCCACAGTGATGTATAAGAGCAAATCCCACTTTTTTGAAGTTTGTAATCTAGCAGTGGAGTCAGAATCTAGAGATAAATAAGTTTTATCGGACTTAGTGGCAACTGCCATGTGCTAAGTGCTATGTGAGTGGGAGAAGCCACGGTGCTTTTTGAGATGAGTACAGAGTGAGCATGACATGGTGACATGGGAGAACTGGGATAGGAAGAATATAGAGAAAAGAAGGTTTCAATGAAAACCATTATTGCTACTAGAGTAAAGGCAAGGAGACTGATACAGGTACATATCATTTCCAGACATCAGAGTATAAACCTATTTGGTTAGACCAGAGGGTTTGAGTGGGGGGCTGGGGTGTGGAAGAGGGAGGCTGGAAAATCAAGGAGTTAAACATGGGATTGAAAAGATGATCTAGAACCATATTAGAGGAGACATTAAATGCTTACCTAATAGTGAGTGAGCCCATAGCCTCTTAATGGAGATAATAGAGATTAGAAAAATATTAATGTGATTTCAAGGGGATGATTAAGCTTATTAGGAAAGCAATAATAAAATCTTCACTAAAAACAGGTCAAGAATATACTTCTAATTTAATAACAAGCTGAACTAATCAGCTAGTCCTTACAAGATGTTTCATAATTGGGGGAGCCTTTGAACTTGATGGGTAATTATTGTCAATAAAAACAGAGATCACTTTGAAATAATTAGACATTAAAATAAGGTGTAAAAGCAGTTGAGTGGCTTCCATTTGTACAAAACAACAAAACAGCTTCAGGCCAAATGTGTGCCTGACTCAGGAGAGGCTGGAAGCAGAGCTGTGCTTGACCACTCTGAAAACTCTAGAACATTTTCATTTGTTTCTGGGGTGTGGCCAAGAGAGAGCAACTGGGAAAATATTCGTATTGCAAAACTCCCTCCATAATGCCTAACTGGTTTGGGGAGCTTGGAGGGTGTGTACTCAGTATGAACTGGGGGTATTTAGTTAGGTCTTCAATCCATCACAGTATCAAGTAGGATATTGTGCAAAGAGGATGAGCCAGGAGAATGGTCTCAGTATTTTAGTGTGGTTTTTGTCCCAAAAAGGAAACATGTTTTTAAATTAAAATTGTGGACTCTTTGAGAAAACTGTGGCCATACTGAGTATGTTTAAAAGAGAAAAAAATATTAAACTGATCTTCTTTGGCCTTTTAAAATACATCAACCCACTTGATATCTCTTCTGCTTTAGTGGAATGTTTGGTCAAAGTGATTAAGTTTTTGAACTGAAGGATCTTTATCTGTTTAGAGGTGCTCAGAGACAAAAAAGATGAATTTCAATGGGGTAAAGGGGAGGTAGAAAGTGAAAAAGAAGAACTGGTTCAACAATTTTAACAACTGAGTAGTATTATTTTATGTTAAATGTTTTCCATGGAAGGTCTTGGAATTCTGAAAAGACAACCTGAAATTATATAGGTAAGTTGTGGAAACATCAGAAAAACAGAACAAAACAAAACAAAAACAGAAACAGAAAAGAGGAAAAAAGATTACCTTTGAATGAAATAAACATGAGATGCCACAGAAATATATAGATATGGGTATATGAGACAAAATTAGGGACCAAAGTGGATTACATATTTCTTGTGAATCCTAACTCTGTGGGTAAAAGGGAAGATAAGGTCCAACCATGATGAGTGGGAAAGCGAGTGGATTACTTTGCTGCTCGCCTCAGTGTATGTGGCACAGCCTTTCAGGATGGTTTGGAGAAAGAGAAACCGATCAATGTGCTTCTCCTCTGCAAAGCCATTCCATCTGGGGATGGGCAGGGGAAAATGGACTAAATTGCAGGCTTGATGGAGGAGGATGTATAAGCAGGAAGGGGACGGAGATGCAGAGTCATCCCACCCATCTTATGGATGTTCCAGAACCTGGAAAGATTGTTGGATATGGAAGAGGATCTTGTTTCCAATCCAAATCTGTCACTTACTTGTGATGTGACCATGTGCAAATTACTAAATCTCCCTTTTCCTTTAGCTACAATCCCCTTATGTGATGACTACCTCACACTATGTGTGTATGTGTTTTGTCTTGCTTTTTTTATTTTATTGGCACATAAACATGCAAGAGTTTTAAGTAAGGGAGTGTGAATTAATCCTATTGAAAATCAAAGCAGTACCCAAGTGGGAGGTACTGTTGTCATTATTTTTATTGGTGGTTTTGGTGGGTAGAAGTGAGGGTTTACCATATGATCCCTAGGACTGGTTTGGCACTGGCTGGCAGGGCTCTTCTCTTTCATCACGCCCACACCTTAGCAGTGGTTGTGAAAGGGAAAATAGGTTTTGTTTTCTAATTTTTATTGTGAAAGGCAAGAGGCTAAAAGATTCCAGGGAAATGAAAAGCTGTGAGAACCATTTTTAGGTGAGCTTCAAATTGTCTGGCTTTCTGATCTGCTTGTTGGGATGTAAAATCATTTTGTTTATGTCCAGTGAAGAAAACAGTCTACTTCTAAGTCTCAACCCCAAATTTCTGTTAGCCTTCGTGTTCTTAAAACTCATTGTGTTGTAATAATAGAAGAAAATGCATAATGTTTCCTTGCATTCATAACAGAATAAAATGATGACTTTACTTAAATTCCATATAAGTGATTTTGCTTTGACACAAGGAATAATTTTTTGGTGTTTTGGTTGAAGACCCTACAATAGGTTCTAAAAAAGTTGGCTTATCTTCCAGGACATATTTAAAAATAGGGAAAATTCCTGCCTAACTTTAAGAAGGCAAATTCCATTTCACTTATGCTAGTTTATTATATTTGGCCTGTTGGTAAGTGTAATCAACTTTTTTCTGACATAAGTTGCGCATCATTAAATTGCATCCTCACTAGATTGTAACCAGATTTAGACTACAACACAGTCTAAGGGTACAATTCATATATATGGTATGGCGGAATATACAGGTCACACAAAACCAGACCTCATGTACTATGGTTGAAGGATGAAATTCAGCCTGCTCTCCACTTGCCAGCATTTGTCAAAAAATGCATTTGCACAAAGGCATCAAGCAGGCTCATAGCTTCCCCAGAAGCTTCCACAGATTGACACAACTATCTCAAGTTTTGTGTCATAATTCCTATTCTTTATCATAACCCATAGTAGTAAAACAATAATTTTGGTCATAATCCATCTTTCTCTCTATTAAAAGGCATTACTTGATTTATACTCTGAAGAAACAATTGGTCACAAGGGATACCAACTTATTCAAAAAATTGTAATTATTCTCTTGGAATTGTTTATCCATTTTATAATAGTAACTGTGATAGTTAATTTTATATTTCAACTTGAAGTGTGTTTTTGGATGAGGTTAGCATTTAAATCGGTGAAGAAAAAAGAGATCACTCTCTAAAATGTGGGTGGGCCTTGTACAATCAGTTGAAGGTTTAAATAGGATAAAAAGACCAGCCTCTCTGAGCAAGCAGAAATTCTTGAGACCACCTTCAGACTTCATTTAATTATCAACTCTCCTGAATCTCTAGTCTGCTGACCTTCAGACTGGAACCTGGGACACCAGGGCTTTCTGAAAGCATGACAGTCTCTGGTCACAGTGAGAATATCTGGACTTCTAAGATTGTGTCATCTCTGATACCCACTGTGTGTCCTGGGGTGGCCCACTCACCTTTCCTGGGGTTATCATCTGTAGAGTGGGATGAATAGCACCGCCTGCCATCTCAGTGATGAGTTGTGATCCTTTGCTAGATAAAGTTTGTAAAGTGTTTTGAAGATGAGGAGAGTACACCACGCTGTTTTATTGTTATATGTCATACTTGATCATATTCTTCCTAAAAGATCTCCACAAGGATTGGTGCACGCTTTGAGTTTTAGTGGCTGGTTTCTGTGGTAGATTTTATATCTCAATAAAAAGGTTGTATAATGTTTTGATTGTTTGGGGTGATTTTCCTAGACATCTAAGACATAATTTCTAAAACCTCTAAACCAGTATCTTTTTGTTTCTCTTATATAAGCCAGGACACCACCCCTCCTTCAAGGATGCGATACACTAACCCACAGAACCTCTTGGACCAACTGAAGGTAAAGGATGGCTGGCTCTTCACTCTTCTATCTATTGCAGGAGATACTCTTTGATTCAAAATGATAGGTCTATTATTAGCTTGAGAAATCTTCAGTTTTTGCTAAATTATGAAGTATCTTCTTCCTCATTTCAGAACCTGAGGCATAGCAGAGAATCAGTGTGTTACTCATCATAAAAGGGCATAAATTCAAGACATTTACACACATAAATCAAAATTATTCATTTTCCCAAATATTGTTTAACAATCTGCATATGTATGTGGCAACTTTGTTTCCCAGATGTATATTGTCTTGCATTTTTCTTTCAATGTGTGCCAGTAAAAAGAAGAGGGAGCTGAAAGAATCCTCCTCTTTATAATGACGAAGATGGGAGGGTTATGAAAATATTTGCAAACCATTCCCAGTTCTCACATTCCCAGGGGCAAAAAGCAACGAAACTTTGGATCAGACAGTTCCACAGAGGCTGCCTAATTTTGAGCATTAACCAGAGTCCAACCCACACCTCAACTGCCCCCTCGTGTTCCACCTATTTTTCTCTTTCTGCCACTATCAGTTAAAATTCTTTGTGTTCCTGACATTGAAAAATGTGTCAAAAGAAAAGCTTACTAGGGTCAACAAGCAAACATTAATTAAAATATTAATCATAAAGTCATGCCTCTAGACCTTGATATAGCTTCAGGTGAAAATAGAATGTCACTTGTGAGAAGTTGTTCCTAGGTTGAATCATTTTTAAATGACACTAATTACACATCAGCTTAGCTGTCACCAAAGATTGGTTCCACTTAAATTGGAAAATGCAGAAGGCATAATGTTATATTTCTAAAGGACAGAATTGAGAAGGAAAGTTACTCTGGTAGATGACAGAATTGGGATTCTGGAATATCTCAACTGGCCATGATGATAGGCTAAAACCAATGATGAAATCTACCAGGGATAACAAGGAAAGTCAGCACTGAGGTTCAGAAAATCAACCACAAAGATACAAAATGGAGAGACCTACTTAAACTGAACTTCCTTGGGAAAAGTGTTGACTGCAAACTCAGTTCAGGTTGATGTGACTGGGTTGACAAAAAAGCTAATGCCTCACAGATTACATTATAAGCTTTATAGTATTCATATCAGCAGATTTAATGATATAATTCATTCACCTGTTTTTTTCATTCAACAGTCATGCAATATGTAGGGAATGGTAAATGTCCAGTTTAAAGAACACAGCCACTATGCAGCTTACTATGATGATGCTGTTGTAGGAATTCAGGATCTGTATTCCAAATTTTCACTTTTTTTTCCAGGAAGATCTTGAAATTTGGATTGTAATATAAAAAAATTCCAGTTTCCAAATACCCTGAATTAAAAAAAAAAATAGGCTGTATCTAGATGATGGGCTTCTCATTTTTACTTCTGTGTTAGACATATTGTCTGGATCTTAGGAGAAGGATGTTGACTGGTGATAGATGTTTAGCTTTTGTAATTTTTTAAGTCATCTTGTCAGTGACAGTTCAATCAATAGAAGTGAATGAAATCGCCAGGGAGTGTATATAGAGAAGGAAATTAAAGCCTTATGCCTGCTTTGTTTTGGGCTAACCATATATTTTTTAGAAGTGATTTTAGTTTATCTACAGATATTCCTTGAATTACAATGGGGTTATGTCCTGATAAACTCATCATATGTTGAAAATATTATGTCGAAAGTGCATTTAGTACACTTAACCTACCAAACATCATAGCTTAGCCTAGCCTACATTAAATGTCCTACAGTTGGGCAAAATCATCTAACACAAATCCTATTTTACAATCAAGTGTTGAATATATCATATAATTTAATGAATACTGTACTGAAAGTGAAAAACAGAATGGCTGTATGGGTACAGAATGGTTGTAAGTGTATTGGTTGCTTACTCACTTGATTACATGGCTGACTGGGAGCTGTGGCTTGCTGCTGCTGCCCAGAATCACAAGGGAGTATCCTACCACACATTGTTAGCCTGAGAAAAGATACAAATTCAAAATTTGAAGAATGGTTTCTACTGAATGCATATCGCTTTCACAACATTCTAAGGTTGCAAAATCGTAACTTGAAACACCATAAATCAGGGACTGTCTGTATTGGCTTTGTAGCTACACCGCTTTGCATTAATTTTCAGTTGTTGCTCTAAGGACTGCTGTACACATTCTTAAATTTTAACAGTCCACTTAGAATTAATATCATACCACTTCATGTAAAATACACAAACTTAGCAGTTATGTAGGTCCATGTATCTTATACTTTTTGCCATAGTTGCCATAAATATCATTACCTACATGCTTTATAAATCTCATAATACAAAGTTGTAATTGTTTGCTTTAAATAGCCTTTTTTTATTTACCCACATATTTACTATTTCTATTGTTCTTCATTCTTTTCAAAAGAGGAAATTTGTACCTAGTATCAATTCCCTCAGTCTGAAGAGCTCCTTAAAGCATATCTTGTAGTACAGATTGCTGGCAATAAATTCTCTTAATTTTTATTTAATTGAAAATGGCTTTAGTTTGCTTTCATTCTTGAAGATTCTTTTCATTAGATATAGAATTCTAACTTGAAAGGTTTTTTTTTTTTTCAATCATTTCAACAAATTGATCCATTGCCTTCTGGCTTCCATAGTTTCTGATGAGAAGTTAGCAGTCGTTTATAATGTTGTTTCACTACATACAATGTGTCATTTTTCTCTGGCTGCTTTAAGAACTTTTTGTCATTTTTGGTTTTCTTTAAATTAACCTTTATGTGCCTTGCTATGATTTTGGGGGGATCTTGATTGAGTTTGCTGACCTTCTTGAATCTGGAATTGTCTCACCAAATTTGGGAAATTTTCAGGTATTACTACTTCAAATATTTCTTATGCCCTATTTTTTCTAGGACTCAAATTACTTGTATATTTGGACTTCTGATATTGTCCCACAGGCCAATCTTTTTTCCTCCTGTTCTTCAGACTTTATAACTGTATTGATCTATCTTCAACTTAATTGGCTTTTTCTTGTGTCAGCTCCTAGTTGTTAAGCCCATCCAGTTAATTTTTTTCTCAGGTATTGGAGTTTTCAGTTCTACGTCGTTATTATTTGTAGTTTCTATTTAGCACTTTTTCATTTATTCCACATACATTTTCTTCATATTTTGGATCATAGTTATGATATTTACTCTAAAATCCTTGTCTGCTAATCCCAATGTCTGGGTCATTTTGAGGCCAAATTCTATTAAGTCTTTTATCTTGGGTTTCTCTTATGTTTTCTTGTTTCTTTGTATGTTTAGTAAGTTTGCCTTGTATGTCTAGTAATACTGGACATTGTGAAAAATATGTTTCAGAGACACTGGATTCTGTTATATTCCTCCAAAGATTATTGATTCTTTTGCTATAAGTGGAAGTTAATTTGGTTAGAACTGAATTTCAATTCTGTCATCCCTGTGGTGGGCAGCAGCCAAAATCTATGTTTACTTCCTTTAGCCTCAGCTGAACTGCTTGGACTCTGCCCTGTACATGCGTATTTCAAGGATCATTCAGAGATGTAGACAGAATTTATACACAAAATCTTGTATATAATTCTCTGGCTGTCTCCTATCTTGTTTGGTCTCCCCAAAATGTGTCTTCAGGCTCTTCAAGCCTCTAAAACTATTGCTTTTTTATCCAAGTTTTAATTGGCAGACTGGGACCTTGTATCTGGCACAAACAAACAACAAAACAACTGCAAGAAGCAGAAGACTTATCGTGCTATTTCCTTCTTCCAAATATCCACTGTCTCCCAGTCTCTGCCTTCCTTTTGTGTCTTTCCAATGTATTCAGTAATTGATATTTTAAAACTTTATCCAGGATGCATAGTTGTTAACTGTGATACCGTTTGAACAACAGAAATGACTCTGCTATTACCAGAAGCCAAAATTCCAGACAGGCAGAATATGGAGCTGGGAGAAACCTCTCAATTCCGGTCCACTAGGCAAGCTGACCACAACTGGCCTATCTATTCACAGTGGTCATCTGGTCTAGAATTCTTTCTCTCTAGAGCTCAGACTACAAGATACACTGTGGCCTGCATTTAATCCTCTCAACTAAACTGATAGTACACAGCAACTAGCTCCCTAACTGAGACCCCTATCTCTGGAATTATTCACCCCGTATCCACTTTCTATACTGCCATGAAAGTGATCTATATAAAAACAGATCACATCATGTCACTTCGCTGCTTAAGAATTCTTCCATGGTTCCTGATTTGCCTACAGAGAAAAATCAAAATTTCTTAGCAGGACTTATAAGACCATATGAGACTTGAAATCTGAACATTTTACCTTCTCTGTAGTAATTTTCTCACCCCTTTCCTACCCCTACTCCAATCAAGTACACTGTGCTCTAAGGACAATCAAATCTTGCTGATGCATGAGTCACCTGCATTTTCACACTGCCACATACTTGCAGTTAACATCACCTTACCCTGCATTATTTTTCTCTTTAGCCATCTGACATTATATTTTATAATTATATGACAGACTTATTATAATATATTATAAACATTATATTATAATGTCTACTTGACAGTGTAATACAGATCTGTGTGTATACACACACACACACACATACACACACACACACACACACACATATATATATATATAATTACATGTCTTCCACATTGGAATGTAAGGATCTTGATATCAAAGACTTGGTTTGGTTCACTATAGTATCTCTACTATTCAGAAGAATGCCTGGTTTATAATAGGCACTTCAATAAATATTTATTGGATGAATATTGTTCTTACTCTCTGCCCAAAACCATGTAGCAAAGGCATTCTAAGAACCCAGCTCAATTGTTTTCTTCCCTTTGGAATTTTCTAACATCCCCTCACGCATATATAATAAATTATTAAGTCTTCATCCATTTTTCCATAGAACTCATCTTCTGTATTTCTCTTTCTTATTTCTCTGTCTCTTTCTGGGTTTACCAGTGTACCACAGTACTAAAGCAAGATTACTCATGTGTTGACTTGTAGTCCCATTCATTGTACTTATTCACCACATAACTCTTAGCTCCCTTCAGAGTCGCTGTCCTTCTGGCTTGGCTCCCCATTTGAAGAAAAGCTCTTTTGTTCCCATCAAGTCCATAGACAAGGTCTAAGACAGACTTGATTATATGAAATTCTAGATAAGTGTGATTTTTTAAATTATAAATGGGACTTTTTTTTGCACATAGGAAAACCTGGTAATAGCTCATTAATTATTCTAGCAGCCTTAGATATGAATTGGGAAACTACAGGAAAAACTGCTAGTTGGTTTTAGGGTCCCAAATTAAAGCATTCTTTTAGATTTATTATTTCCTAATATTTGCAAACCTCCTCAGGATTAAAATTTCAGGTTTATTTTTTTCCATATTGAATTTGTAGTCACATCAATGACTTTGAGATTAATTATGTATACTCACTTATTTAGTAAACAAACATTCTCCTGGCATTTGGAGAACAAGCTCTCTCAATCCAAATCTCAATGAATTGGAGTGAGTAACATAGTGAGAGGTAAATTAACTCAAAGCACCAATGATCATGGAATAAGATTTGTATGTTTACCACTCAGGGAAAATATTTGTAAGCGCTGAAATTGTGTAGAAAATTCTCTAAGTCTATAGTTACCTCATCATCATAAAAGAAAGTAAGAATTAACCTGTCTGTAGTCTGAAATCTCCTTTCAAGAAGTGAAAGTAGTTGGATGGGGGGAGCTTTCAAAATGAAAGAACTCTTCTTACCCTATTAATCTATTTTCTAACTCTTCATAAGCCCCAGAAACCTGGATAGCTGTTTGTTCACTGCCAACAAGATGGTAGATAAATATTCCCAAGAGAACAAGTACACAGCCACCTCCTTGGTATCTCTGGTAATATAAAAGATTTTGGAAAATGTATATATGTGCTTGTGCACACAACAATGCACATGTAAATCACAGACTTCCCCTGAAATGAAATGCTGAGGTCATGTGAGCATATTTCAGCCTTTAACTTAAACACTTAGGCTTCATGCCCAACTATGACACATAGCCCATGTTTATAGAGTCAATTTAATTTCACTTGTTGGTATCAGTTACCATCATTCCAGATTTAAAACCACCAGCCCAGAGCCCTTCTCTGAGTTCTTGCAGAGTTCTAGCTGTACCAGGCATCTGGCACTTTTATGCACACTCCCTCATATTGTTCCTGGACCATCTATTTAAACAGGCCTTTTCTCTTCATTTTATTACAAATTCTTGAATCCAAGGATCATGTCTGATATTTCTCAGAATCCTTGTTAATGTCTAGTCCAGAAGCCTGTTCTAGCAAATGCTCCAAAAAAGTTGTTGATTGAACCAAAATGGATTTTCAATTTTATGAAAAATATTTTCAGAGTAAAAGAAATATTCACTTTTGTATTTGGAAAATAAGATGAATGTGTCTAAAAAAAGTGGAAATGGGGTGACATCTTATGGGCTGCAAATTTCCACATCAACACATACTTTCAATATAAAACCCCAACCCAACTTCATGAATAAAATAATAGGAAACAAAACAGAGAGAATGTGACAAACTGGGTTTAGTACTCTCACTTCTTCAAAATGTGTTTCCACCATAATCAATGGAAAAAAACAGAGTTGTCAGTCTTCTTTGAGAGGAGACATGTGAGTTTATTCTCTCCTCCTCTCCCTCCCTCCCCCTCCTTCTTTTCCCCTTCTGAAACTGAGTCAGACCAACCATATTTCCAGTTAGAAGTTGGCACTGGAGCCCAGCAGCTGTTCAGAAGTGTCCAAGTGGACAGCAAATGGCACTGATGGAGTTAACGGCAGTGACTCACTTGGGACATTCATAGCAGGTCAGCTGAAACCATCCCTTGCTGTAAAGAGAGTTTAGTCCCATTGGACAAGAGCGCAAGAAAATGAGCTGAGGTTGATAACAGCACAGTGTCACTTAGTTGCCACTGGTTGCTTTGCTGTTCTCAGTTTTCACAATTGTTTTAAAGGTGGATTTTTTCTAATGCAGTCATGAACAGTGATGGGAAGAACAGGCTGAGCAGCTGTTGACTGTTTGAAATCACAGAGGGGAGGTTTGGTATCTGGAAATGTTCAACATGACTTGTCTTGCAAGCTTTGACAATGACTTTCACATATAAAATTGTGGGTCAGAAGCAGGAAGCTGAGTACTATTCATGCCAGTAGGTCTAAGTTGGCCAATGTGAGATTTGGGGGATTTCAGAAAGATTTCATTCATCTAGGAATAGTTTTCTACAAAATATTATGATAGTTTTAAATTTACTCAACTGGGCAACAATAAAAACAAAGCAAAGCCATCCAAACAACAACAACGAAAAGTACAAGCAGTAGAGCATGTTCATATTTTGTGAGCTTATACAACGTTTTCCTTAACACAGTAGGGAATGTAGAAAAATACGGTTAAAGCTGATGTATATCTTTGCATTATAAAATATGACATAATAACCTATAATGGAAAAGAATCTGAAAAATAATATATATATGTATAACTGAATCACTTTGCTGTACACTTGAAACTAACACGTTATAAATTAACTATACTTCAATTTTAAAAAGCGCAAAACATATATGATATGAAAGAATGATAAAGACATGCTTGGAGAAGAAAACCTAATTACCTGAAATAACACAACCTTGACACAATACCTATTTTTAATTTTTTTCCAAATTATTTTTTAAAAATGCTATAAAGGCAGATATCTTAGAGTAGTTCTTTTAGGTACACTTTCAACAAAGAAGGAGTAAATAATTACTAATATTAATGGTCATTAGACATAAACTTCATTTCCCTAAAATTCTGGCATGAGATCATGATTTCCACATTTAGATGAGGTCTTGTTTCCATTGCACTTATTTGGCAGAAAAATCTGATTTGGCTATTTGAGTTCACTATAATCAACTTCCTTTTTGTGATCGAACCCAAAAGCTATAATTCTGATAGTTTCAGACCAGTCTGAAGACAGAATAAAAAATAAATTAATTTTCTTTCCCAAGAATAAAATCTTTTCATTAAATAGAGGTTGGTAAAATAAATTACTATCAACCGGTATAGCTTGCTAGGTACTTTAATGGATTAAACAATTTTAAAGTGCATATTTTAAAATGCATTAAACAGTTTTTTCAGCTCAGCTCCTTGGAGAATACATATTCTAAGTTCAAAGGAGAATAGTTGATCTCTCTGTATTTTTATAGAGAACTGAGGAGGCAGGGGGAGTTTCGTTGCTCGCCCACTGCCTACTTCATAGTAATGCTTAATAAGTATTGGTTGAATTAATTATTATTTTTTTTGTTTTTCGGTACGCGGGCCTCACCGTTGTGGCCTCTCCCGTTGCGGAGCACAGGCTCCGGACGCACAGGCTCAGCGGCCATGGCTCACGGGCCCAGCCGCTCCGCGGCATGTGGGATCCTCCCGGACTGGGGCACGAACCCACGTCCCCTGCATCGGCAGGCGGACTCTCAACCACTGCGCCACCAGAGAAGCCTGAATTAATTAATTTTGACCACAGGAACTGGAGGGATGACAAGGAGTGTCATCTCCTCTTGGCAGAAGAGCAGATTAGTCATTAAGATCAAGTAGGACATGGGATTTAGCATATGATTTAAATCCAGATTACTGGAGCCATTAGAAGGCAGGCTGGTGGGGGTGATGGGAAAGTGGAGACAGTCCTATGAATAAGTTTCTATTGGCCTGGGCTACACTCCTTTCTCCACCTGGTATCAAAGACCAACCGAACATGTCACAACTGGAAAAATGAAAACGAAACAGGGCATCAGGGTATCAGTGGGGTAAAGGGAGAGGGATGAGAATAGCCACTGTGACAGAAACAGATGGCTTTTAAGAATGTATCATTTTGTTTCTGTTGCCTCTGCCCTGTTATTATTCTCCATCCTGGCATCTTCTTTTCTCCTCGCTCCTTCATTTTCACCTAAAATGGGACTGCCAAGAAAAATGACTGGTTAAACGTTAGAAGCTCTTGAGCATTCTCATGAGGGTACATATTTCCTCCCCTTTGATCCTGTTGATCTTTTAGACCCATTTCTGACTATTAACTCCATCATCTTATGAGTATGGTAGTTAAATGAAGAATGGCATTACTCCTTCCGGGTGAGAAAGAATTGTTCTCTCTCTATATGTATATATATATATGAAGACATATTTCTTATATATACAATATCAGTTCTATTTCTCTATATGTATCTATGAAATATATGTATTATATATACACATGTGCTATATCTATATTATATATCATATCAAATTATTATATTATATATATGTATATAAATGTATATATATATATAGAGAGAGAGAGAGAGACAGAGAGAGAGAAGAAAATAAACTGGTAAAGTTTTTACCACATAACTATTCTGTATATAATTTTATTTTTTCTTTAGGCATATTTTAATTGCTACTATTTGATATATGTCTTTTAAGATATTCCAATTTGGAGTTAATAATTTAACATCAAATAATACCTGTTTTAATTCTATTAAGGACACATCATACCACACTATTTATCATAACTGTGTAGGCACCGACTAGGCCTTTTTTGGTATTCTCAGATTGTTGAGAAATCCAAGTTCTATATTAATGTGTAGAAAGACTTTTCACTTTATAGATAAAAGATAAACTGATAGATAATAGATAGATAGATGGATACACACACACATACACAAATTTAAACACATAAAAAATGACCCCATCGTAGGGGATATTTTTTATAAGATATCAGTGTATTTATATTGTTTAAAAAGCTGAAATTGGAGTCCTATCACTCCTTTTGTCTTGTTTTATTACCTTATTTTCACATAAAATGAGACCAGAATCTCCTACATGGAAGTCGGCTTGGCATTTGTCACATCTATATCAAGTGTCTGAACTCATTTTTATTAGCAGCCCTTTTCCCCGTTACACTTCCTGTGCTTGCTAGTGCAAACAAACAGAACATTGTGTCACTGTGCTGGTGACACTCCTTATGAAAGCCAGGGAGGAACGAAAGCTGGAACTAGAGTTAAAGGGACTTATTAATAAAAAGAAAAAAAAGTTTAGGTACCACTCCCTGATCTGAAGGGCCTGCTAATCTCGAGGTATGAGGTAATTCAGACTCTGTGGCACAGAGCTCCCTCCCAGGCATCTGCTGTTTCAAGAATGCCCTGCACTTGGTGTCACATTTTGTCTTATACGCAATCAGAATAGTAAGCTTTTTGTAAACTGATTTGTGAGATGTTTGGAATATGTTGGAAGAGTCTTCCTTCCCAAGATGCAAGAAGCCAGTGAAATTATGCAACTCGTAAACTGAAAAAGGGACATAATCTACTCTGATTTCAAGTCATTATTTCTAAAACTGTCCTTATTCCCAAAATGTGGACTTGCAGCTGTAATGTGTATTTTCAACACCTCACAATGAGTTTGGAGGGAAGAGGTCAAAGAGGTTAAACCAAGGCTGAAGGCAACATGGAGAGTCTTTTGTGGGTGTATGCAGTATACTTTACATTTTCAGTGTGGACAAGGTCTTTCCAGCTATCGTGGTGAACTTGAGAATCTAGAGCTGTCACTTAACACCAAACATCGGCTTCACCTTTCAACACTGTGGCTCAGTTGTACCAGGAGAGCATTTATTAAAATGAGGTTCTAGCTGCCTTGTGAAATGCTCCTACTAAAGGAGGGTCATAAAATTAAGTCCCAATGGCAGCTAAGGCTTAAATAACCTAGTTAGACTATGTC
Source organism: Monodon monoceros (assembly GCF_005190385.1). NCBI lineage: Eukaryota > Metazoa > Chordata > Mammalia > Artiodactyla > Monodontidae > Monodon > Monodon monoceros. The sequence goes on from NW_021703767.1 coordinate 9,965,798, forward strand.
CCTAGTTAGACTGCTTAAGCCAGAGAAGGTAAACCAGCAGCTGATGCCCTGGCTTGAGCCTCAGCTCTGTCATTTACCAGCTGTGATTTGGGGCAAAAGGCCCTATATTTAAATCCTGGCTTCAGTTTTTATGTGGATGCCCTAGGGCTGTGGTTCTCAGAATGGATGACTAAAAGCATGAATCACCTGAGGGTCTTATTAAAACAAGGAGCTTCTGATTCACAGGTCCAGGGTGGGGCCCAAGGGTTTGCATTTCTAGTAAATTCCCAGATGATGTTGATGCTACTGGTCTAATGACCACACTTTGAGAACCACTACCATAGGGCAACTAACTCAATCTTTTTGTTGTTGAGTTTTCTTCCCTGTAACACGGGGATGATAACAACGCCGCCCTTACAGTGTAGTGTTGAGATTAAGTAAAGTAATATTGGGGTCTTAGAATTCTGTGCAGCGTATTGTGTTAATTAAGCATTAGCCATCATCACTGATGATAACGAGGACTGAGCATACTATCCTCAGACTGTCTTATGTTTATAGACTTAGGCTAGCTTTACATTGGAAAAACCTGTTTCAAACATACTATTAAATAAAATTATCCAACAGTACTGAATATGTGAGCTTCGGAAAAAATGCTCTGACTTTTGGGTTTTTAATAAAAGCACTTTGCCATTGTAAAACTTCTTTGGGAAGCAGAGACCCTTTGAAAGCTATGGAAATACACATGGGATTGTGACAGAACTTCTCTCCACAAAGATGCTTATATAAGCATGTCCCTGAACTTGTGTTTATGCAATTGGATGCCCAGATGAAGGACACTGATAGAGAGCTGCTTAAGTCAGAGGGGTAGTGGGTCCCACAAGAAGCAGCCAGCTGTGCCTTTTCTTCATTATTTTTTATTATTTAAATTATGTAAAATAATTTCCATCCTCTCGGATGACTTACCTCCAAGTAGGGCTGAATAAAAAAGAATCCTGTCTGGAACCAACCACCCCATATCCCAGAGCGAGCTCAGGCCCATTTAGGCAGCTGCTAGGAAAGCCACAGACCCTCTTTGAGGCTTAGATTCGTTAACTAAATGAAAGGACTACAGTAGATAATGTCAAATCCCCTTCTAGAATGGATGGTGGCAATTATCTTAGAAGATAAACACACTGCTGGTCTTAAGAATAGAGCCTTCTTTGTCATCCAGTGTCTGTAATAAGCTTTGCTCACATCACTGCTGAATTCTCATATGCCAGTTCCATTATTGAACACGTATGAATTCAGACCGTATAAACTCAAAGGCCTCTCTTTTCCATAGATTTTTTCCTAATATGTTCATTTTGATACTTTGCCATTTCTACCTGAACCAGTTGGGGACATCTCAGGTTATGTAGCACCTGGATCATTAGCATATTCTCTTTTGCCTCCAGAGCTGCACTTGGTGACCCCACCTCACTCCCTACCCTCACCTGGAACACTCCTTCCCTCCTACTTGACTTCCTTTCCAGCAGCCCTCTCCCTCCCTCAGCACCCCTCTCTGGCCTCCCCAGTCTGGCTTCATCTTTTCCTCCAAGTTACAGCTTAGATTCCCTTCCTCTGAGAAGCCAGGATTGGGCTAGCATCCCCGACCCCATACAGCCCCACAGCCTGCAACCCCTTTATTGCATTCCTCTTGACCTATGACTTTGGAATTTGACACATAAGCACTTACATCTTAGCTCTGGCACTTACCGACTGTTTGGCCTTGAGGAATTTTCTTTGCTGAATCCCAGGTGCTTGATCCGTAGAATGAAGCTAATGAATAAAACTTCCTCATTGGGCTGCCATGGAGATTAAATAAGAAAGTACACAACACCCAGCTCAGTGGTTGTAAGTGGTGACTTCCATCATAACCAACTCATCATTATTTTTAGATAGCCTTTCTTAAATGTAAGAAAGCTAAAGTAAACTTTTGGAAAGTCATGGATCATAGTCAAATTATGGTTTAAGCCTTGGACATGATATTGACTGAAAAGGGGGTCCATATGCTTTATGTCAATAGTTAACTCTATCATGCTTCAAAATCACCTGGGGAGTCAAATTCTACACTCTCCCCCAATCCCCAAGAGTCAGTCAGCTAGCCTGGGGCAAGGGATGATCTTTGATGTCTATAAAGGCTCTCAGATGATTCTAATGAAGAGCAAATTTGGGAACCAATGCTTAGGATGACCCACAAGCAGGTAAAGCAGGGGCCACAATTTGATGGAAGTCTGATTTGCATCTTAGAATGTGTACCTACCCCACTTATTTAGAAGTGGACCATAGTGGTACCTCTAGAAAAGTTGAGATGTGAAGGTGCAGACAGACCACAACCTTGACATACACTCCTGTACATGTACACAGTGGGGAAATCCACCTCATAAAATATAGGAAAAGTTAACTTGGTCTGAAATTTTTTAATGGCAAGAGTTTTCAAGTGGCCATCTCAATCATAAAAGTGGCCCATATGAGGCTGAATACTCATATGGAAAGAAATCAGCTATAAACCATAGATTCATGTAGCTGAAAGATTTGAGTGATTGATCGAGGTTAGTTTCAGTCTCCATTCAATGCTGAAAACTGTCAACCCAATACAGTGACTTTTTTGGGTGGGCATGATTGATGCTGAGCTGATGTTTTTGAGTGTGATTACACAACAGGTTCAGCCACTTCATAAGGATGGCTGCAGGTCTTCATAACATAGCTGAGGCCTCAATTTAGTAGAGAGTAGGTGTCTTCTTGTTGGTTATGGTGTCTTATAGCTGTATCAAATTAGTTAAATATGTTTGATTTGCCTATGGTACATGACTTAATATTAGGACTAACCAGTCGAAAGATAGCTCCAATCCACTGTGAATTTGGCAGCAGTAGTAAGATATAGGGTTTGGGGCAATATTAGAAGTCTGGGATGGTTATCACATTTATATTAAATAATCCATAGGGTGTCCAGAGTTAATGGGAGGGCATGAATACTGGAATAAGTCAAACATCAATCTCTACGTTTGTCCATGAATACTAAGGAAGAATTTGACACAAACAACAGTGGAATAAAATCTCACTCTAACATACAATTTTTATTCCCCCCAATTCACAAATTATATATATCATCACAAAGTAGAAATATATATGTAAAGACCTGACATAAGAAAAAAATCAATGCAACAACATTGTAAATCAACTAGGCTCCAATAAAAATTTAAGAACTTAAAAAAACATCAATGCAAACAAAAATATATCTTTTAAGAAGAAATATAAAACAGTTCATAAACTATTTATTTTAATTGTGACAGACAAGTAAGGCTTCTTGTCACCTGAATTGTAATTCTGATTCCTTGATAATAGTGGTAAGCCAAATTATACCCAGCCTTCTCACACTGTCATAGAAGTAGATTATGACAATAGGTGAATTTCGACCAGGCGTTTTCCTCTTTTTGTGCAGATTTTCTTGGAGAAGTGGCCCATTAAAAAACCACCATTGGCTGTCCTGATTTCTTGTGATAGAATCATTATCAATCCTAGCAGTCAAAAGTAACATGGCTAATGAACTCTTGCACCCAGCAAGTAGAGGATGCTGGCCCAGAGTATGAGACATCCTGGAGTTCAGGATGCAAAACTGCTGAAGAAACATGTGACTCACTGGTGATCAGGAAAGTGGCTCAAGAAGGAGAGGGTATTTAGTTCTTCTGTGAACCTCTGCAGCTTTCCATGAACCAAGATCAGAGCCTAGCCTAGCTTGAAGGCTATCTAAAAAAGAGACCAGTACTTTGCTTTCGAAAATCCAGGTTTCGGTAGACAGATGAGGTTAAAGTCAACTGACCCTGAAACATTGGTTTGCCATATGGTTGTGTCCCCTGACTTCTGTTCTTTTCATTTCTACAGATTTCTCCGAGTTAACCTCATCTCAGATTATGACCTCACCTCCCCTTTAAATTCTTAAAGCCTTTCCTCCATCCAGCCCAGGATCTGGAGGTTCCATGGTCACCTTAAGGCTTCGTCAGGTCACTCCTGTACCCTCACTGGTCCTCCTCTGCCCTCACTTCCTCCACCTGTGCCACATTGCTGCACCCTGCCCCCATCATTGCCTTAACACTCACATCTGCCTAGGATGCTTTCCCCCCAGACATCCTTAGTTGTCACTTCCACAGTAGGCCCTTTCTGGACCATCTTGTCTTCTTGCTCAAGATGACCTTCCCAATTCCCAGCGCTCCTGCCCCCACACATCCTGCTTTGCATTTCCCTTGAGCCACAGTTTAGTGGGCTGAATAATGCCTTCCCCTGGAAAAAAAGAAAGATATCTGCATCCTAATTACTAGAATCTGTGAATGTCTCTTTATATGGCAAAGACTTAGCAGATGTGATTAAATTAAGGAGTTTGAGATGAAGAGATTATCCTGGATTATCTAGGTGGGCCCTTAATGTAATCACAAGTATCTTTGTGAGAGGGAAAGCAGAGGGAGATTTCATACAGACAGAAGAGGAGAAGGCAGTGTAAACTTGGAGGCAGAGATGGGAGGGATGCAGCCACAAGCCAAGGAATGCTGGCAGCCGCCAAAAACTGGAAGAGACAAGGAATGAATTCTCCCCCAGAGACTCCAGAGGGAGCCATGCTGACACATTGATTTTGGCCCAATGATACTGATTTTGGACTTCTGGTCTTCAGAACTGCATGAAAATACGTTTCTGTTTTATGTCATCCACTTTGTGGTAGTTTTATTACAGGGGCCAGAGGTAACAAATACGCATAGCAATTGCAACCTCTTTTCACACTATAAAAATTGCTTCTTCGTTACATTTTTGGTGAATATTATTAGTCTCTCTTCACTAAAATAAAAGCTCCAGGAGGCACAGATTTTTGTCTGTCTTGTGTCTGATGTATCTCAAGTGCTTAGAACAGTACCTGCATATAATGCCACCAAAATATTTATTGGGTAAATGGTGAATGAATTGTCCCCACCTGCCTACAACCTCTCATCTTCCCAAACCCATCAAACCAGTTGTCTTCTCAATTCCCTGTTCTGGGAATGGTGCCCATCAATTCATGCTCTTCAAATCCTCCCTCTCCCTCAGCCCCTACCTCCAGCTGTGGCCACATCCTGTCCAGTATACCTCCTAACTGTCTCTCAATTCTCTCCTCTAATCAAAGTCCCCAGCCATGGCCTTGGTTCAGTCACTTATCATTTCTCTTCTGGATTGCAGTAGACTCTTAACTTTTCATGGTTCTCTCCACCCTTAGCTCCTCCTGGCTGGTACCTCATTCTGCCTCCTGGTCTCCTCCCCAGCCTCCTGACCCTCCATAGCATCATCTGTATTCCTGCTAAACTGAGAGCCAGAGAATACTTGCACCCCTGCTCTGCCTTCCCTGTGAGATTTGGGTGCACATACTCTTCCCCCTTGTCTACCTTCACACTCTGGCATCAGGGAGCCTCTAGTGCCAGAGCTGGCTCTGAAGTTTACTCAGCTGTCAAATGAGTGCAATGATATTACCCACATCAGAGATTTTCTATGAGGGTTAAAGAAACCAACGTGTGCTGTGTTTGATTGATAACAAAAATGTTCCCAATTTTCTACCCTCCCGTGTCCATGTCCGTTTGCATTGTGCCTTGCAGGTTTTCCCATCAAGAGGTAGCATCTATGTTCTCTTGAAACCTTTCCTCTTGGATCCCCTTGAATGCCGTGTCTTGCTCTATCCTGTTGAAGATAGCAGAAACTGTGCCATGCCAATCTGCTGCCTCTCAAGGAACCCTGCCACCTCCATGTGAACAAGCTTGGATTAGCACCCTGGAGCACAGAGTCCATGAGGGAGACTGAGGCAGCCCAGCCTGACCCCCAACATCTGAGGAAGCCCAGCCTAGATCAGCAGAGTTGTCCACCTAAATTTCACTGGACCACAGATTCATGACTGAGTCCAGCCCATTCCAGGAGAATCATCTGGATGACCCATAGACAGATGAGTATGAACAAGTAATACTATTATTTTAAGGCATTAAGTTTCAGAATGCCATGCAGCAATAGTTAACTGATACATGGACAAAGAACAAATGTTAGGTACTATTATTAACTCATATTAAGGTAGAATGCTACCATTCCAACAAGCATTTTCCATCTCCTTCAAGAGACTATCACTTTGATATCCCATAGCACTCAGGCATAACATGCCCTCTCTCTCATCTCTATTGTTTTTCTTATCACCTTGGCATTGCTAGTATTTGTATATTATTTACACATGAGGCAGTGTGTTGTAATACTCAATGCCATGAGTGCTGGAGCCAGGCTGCCTGGGATTGTATTCTGACCCCACCGTTTTTACCACGTGACCTTGGCAAGCTCTTCATCTATCTGTGTTTCAGTTTTCCCATCGGTAAGGCAGGGATAATGATAATATTACCACTTATTAGAATTGTTGGAGAATCAATTAAATTAATGTCTAGAAACCTCCAGGTGTGTGCACTTTGCTCAGTGAATGGGGAAGGAGGAGAAGAAGGAAGAACTTGTTTCTCCCAAGTAGACAGTTGACTTCTCAGGAGAAGCCTTCCTGTTCTTTTCATCTCTGTGTTGCTAAGGGTAACACAGAATCTAACATCCAGGAGGTTCTGAAAAAACAGCAAATGTCTTTTTTGAGTGGATGACTACATACATTTAAATCAGGTCCATTTTGTCAAAAAGGATATGGGATTTTCTGTTTGTTTGTTTTGTCTTGTTTTGTTGTTTTACACTTAAAGAGAAACTCACTGAAGAATTGCTAAAATTTTCTATTGCTACTGTAACAAATTACCACAAACTTAGTGGGTTAAAACAGTTCGAACATGTTGTCTTACAGTCCTGGAGATCAGAAGTCCAATGCAGGGCCTCCTGGAGTAAAATTAGGACATCAGCAAGGCTGCATTGCTTTCAGGGGCTTCAATGGGAGAATCTGTTTCTTTGCCTTTTCTAGTCTCTAGAGGCCTGGTCTAGTCTCTAGGCCTCTAGTCTGTAGAGTCTCTCTCCTTGGCTTGGGCCCCCTTCCTCCACCTTTAGAACCAGCAGGGTTGCATCTCTGGCCATTGTTCTTTAGTCACCTCTCCTGCGTATCACAACCAGGAAGATTGTTCTGCTTTTAATGGCTCATGGGACTGGGTTGGACCTGCCTGGATAATCCACGATCCTCTCCCCATCTCTTGGTCTTTAACTTAATCGTAGCTACAAAGTCCTTTTTTGCCATGTTTTAAGATAACATGTTTACGTATATATAGATTCTGGAGATTAGGATGTGGAAATATTTGAGGGGTCATTGTTCTGCTCACCACAAGAGATAACAACATTGGTCAAATCTCCAAGTATAACCACAGAATCCCCAGGGAAAGGACTGAAAGGACTCTTGAAAACCAGTTCATCCAACCATTGGGGGTACTATTTACATTGAGGCAACATGAATGGAGCTCCTCGGAGCTGTGTGAATTCAGCAGAGCTACCAGAAATAGAAGCAGTAACTTGGAGAGGGCTTGTCTATCCTTCCATGGCGTGGTATTAAGCTAGAATTTTGGATCTGTAGCTGCCAAAGTGAGGGGTGTTTTTAATGGTTTTTTTTTTTTTGTAACTGATTCGAATTTAAAAACTCTATTGAAAAGTCCTTCTAAGTCCTGCCTTGCTGACTGGAAGGTCAGTTTAATCAGGCACGGTCCAAAGCGCTGTTGTAATATGTATAGATTTCTAAGTGACATTTTTGTCTGAAAGAAAAATATGGTTCCATTGTTTAAAACATGTGTAAGCCATTCTTCTGAAAAGATGCAAATAAGTTATATCCTATTTAAAATGCTCAATTTGCTTTTCCCAAAGGACCATTTAGAAATGTCAAGAGAACCTGGTTCTTTTTGGTAAACAAAACGACACTGATTGATTCAAGGCATCATCCTTCAGAGTTTGACTTTCTACCTGATTTTTTCTCAGCCCATCATATTGTCTCTGTTCCCAGGGCAAAACAGTAACTGATACATATTTATGTTCTTAATAAATATTGGAATTACAAATAACAGATGTGGAGGATTGCTGGTGCCAGAAGATGTCATGAGTCCAAGACTAGGTTTTCCCATTCTTTGAGACTGAACGACACAGTCAGTGGTTGTGAAACTTGGCCGTCTCTGAGAATCACTGGGGCTGCTTTGTAATGAGTAGGAAAGTCTGGGGCCCAACCCAGACTCACCTAACAATCAGAATCTCTGGAGGTAAGGGTTATGAATCTATAATTTTAAATACTCTTAAAAATCAAAGGAAAACTGAGCCTGCGCGTCTGGCGCCTGTGCTCCGCAACAAGAGAGGCCGCGATAGTGAGAGGCCCGCGCACTGTGATGAAGAGTGGTCTCCACTTGCCACAACTAGAGAAAGCCCTCGCACAGAAATGAAGACCCAACACAGCCCAAAATAAATAAATAAATTAATTAATTTTAAAAAATCAAAGGAAAAGGAGTTAATTTGGATACAAGATGTAAAGACAAAATTAAATGCTTTTTGAAAAAAAAAGTTTCTAGATTTAAAAGGAAAATCACTAAGATCAAAATAGCCTAAAGCTGTTTGTTCAAACCTCTGTGTTCTAGAGACAATAAAGGCAGCAAAAGGAAACAAAATTTAAGCCCCAGGGCCTGTGCCAGAGACAGAATCCCCTGCAGATAACCAGCTGTGAGTTTCTACCCTGGTCCATCCAAGCTTGGAGTTGCTAGTCTAGGGGAAGAAACTCCACTGTCAAATGCAAACCAGAAAAGGGTATCAGCAGCTGATTCTCTTACCAAGCCACCCCCTGGCAAAGTGCTATGTTAAGAAGCCATTCATGTTCCTCTCCAAAACTCCTGTCACCTGCAAGCATCAATTCTCTGCTCTTGGGTGTCCAGCCTCGTCCAGGGGTGGACATACCCGGGTTTCAGTCCCGGGTATGAGTGGAGGGTTCCAGGGTGCAGGACATGAGCTAAGCATTGTGGATTCCGAGGCACAGTCCAAGTTCTTCCAGAACTCAGAATACAGTGAGTGATTTTTGCCTAACTGGGGAGGAAAAAGATATGGACCTGAAAAGAGAACACTTACAAAGCCACCTGCAGACATATATGTGACAGCATGCAGTGAATGCTTTAGCTGACGTCAAGAAGGAAAGGGATGTTTCTTTTATCAAGACTTTCTGTAACTATCACATGTGAATTTCCAGTTAGTAGAGCATTAAAATGCAATGCAATTATTTGAGGAGCAAATTATTGTCTTTTGATGAATCAGAAGGTATATGTGCTCCTAAGCCATCAGTAAGATGATCATTAGTGTTACAGCAGTGAAGCTTATTAATTAGTTAGCACCAATTAATTAGTGTATTAATCTAATTAACAGACAGACAAAATAAACTTTATCAGCATATGATCTATAGTTTGCATATTCTCACCATATGTTGTTGGATATATTGCATACAATATTTTAAACCAATGCAGTCATTAATAAATTGAATCCAATCTCCACTGAGGTATGACAGGGTAAGGAACAAACCTCAGATGAACCTAGCAAATACTGGGAGAGGATTGAGAAGGAAGAAGGATGTTTAGAGAATCACAGGGGAACAGTCCCTTGATACTGATCTTATTTTCTGTGTCCCAAACGCTAGTCTTTCAATGTGAATGACTCACTTGTACTCTGAGCAAACCAAGAATAAGTTTCTGGGGCTGGATGATTGGTATATTGGGCACACCGGGTGAGCCCTCTGACAACATACAGAAAGATACAAAGAGTCCTTAGATTTTTGGTAAATTAGTTTTTCCTCACATCAATCTAGATTCTCGGCAAAGCTTCCTCAGTTCACCCTAAGGTAAAACAGCTAAAATCTTGTGTATCAGTAGAGTGGAAATACACCCTGAGTCAGCCAATTATCGCATGCTGTTGTAGCATGTAGCACACCCAGACTAAATTTGGTAAGGTTGGAGCTGCCCACATGTTTTTACCCAAACTGAGAACTGGAATCTATTTTCCTCAAAATGAAAATATCTTTACTGTTTTTTCAGATTGCAAAAATAATAGTGTGACTTATAATATCCCAGATGATACATGTACTATATAGAAGAAAAAAATCTCCTGAAACAGTGCTACTTAGCAATGAGCACAGTTAAACGTTTGGTAAGTGTCTAGGTACATCTCCAGGCATATACAATTTTAAGTAAATGGAATCATGTGGTTTGTTAACTTGTTTTGTTATTTAACAATACTGAGGCCTTCTTTCTATGTTAATATGTATACATTTACACCATAGCTTTTGATAACTTCCTGGTATTTCATTTTATGACTATACCAAAATGTTATTAACTCTTCCCCAGTTATTTTTTTTTATTTTTTTTTTTGTGGTACGCAGGCCTCTCACCGTTGTGGCCTCTCCCGTTGCGGAGCACAGGCTCCGGACGCGCAGGCTCAGCAGCCATGGCTCACGGGCCCAGCCGCTCCACGGCATGTGGGATCTTCCCGGACCGGGGCACAAACCCGTGTCCCCTGCAATGGCAGGCGTACTCCAAACCACTGTGCCACCAGGGAAGCCCTTCCCCAGTTATTAACTATGTTGTCTTCAATGTTATTAACTATGTTTTAATAACCATCCATATATATATATATATATACACATACATATTTGTGAGTATATTTGCTTGTCTTCTTCGGATCAATTCTTAAAAGCAGACACATACATTTTTAAGGTTTTGGTTTTTGGTTTCCACCGTCAGATTGCCCTCCTCCAGAAAGCTCATCCAATTTATGCCTATACTAGCAGTGTTTGAAAAACAGAAGAATATTAGTTCTCTTAATCAAGAATAGCCCCCTCAGTTCAGGTGTTATTTTAATGTCAGCCTTCATGAAGCAAAGTGTTGTGTTGAGGATAACTGAACTTGAACTCTGGAGTGAGATCTACATACCTCTCCAAGGGTGGGTTTCAGTTCATCCTCACAGGGGGGCTGACCCTCTCCTTATCTGATATGGCCAAGAGAAGAAGATTCCCTCTTGTGGTCCCACCCGGATCTTGCCTGCTCTACCCTGGGGTTCCTGCTTCTTGATCTCAGCTGCTACTTCTGGTCTGCAGTTCCCCATCTTTGTGTCTCAACCACAGGAGGCTCCTTTCCTGGCCGTGATCCCTACACCGATCTTCTGACATCTACTCTCTTTGTGGCCAGAACAATACGAGGGTTTGTAAAGCTGCACTGACTGAAAAAGATTTCTTCTTATTTGAAATTCCACATAGACACAGATCCTCCATGTGCAGAGATCCTTTGCAACCCCTTAAGCATCCATCATGTGTGTAAAATTGGGCTACCCTTTCCTGCACACTTCTTACAACTACATGTTACTCCAGCCATTTATTGCAGCAACCATCTGCACACAGCTATAGCCTGACAGCATCTTGCCTCAGCTGTGCTGGTGTCTCTTGCTCTCTCGGTTTAGCTCAATAATGTACCTTTGGATGGACATTTGCTCCTTCCGTTTCCCTCTGTCCAGTCTCCCACTCCTGTTCCTTGTGACTTTCCCCAAAATAAGCTACACACAAACCCTTGTCTCACACTCCGTTTTCTGAGAGAACCAAGGCTAAGATCCTGAACGACATTAAGACTTGAGATGAAGTGAAGCAGCTTTAATTAGTAGCAAATATGTCCCCCTCAAGGAACCGTTAAAGTAAGGTGCTCCAAGCAGCTGTTCTAGAATTAAGAGCCCAAGGCTCTATTGGGAAACCCAAAGGCAAAATTGGACCAATAGTTATCATTCAATTTTGATAAAAAAGGGGTAGAATGATGCATCCTAAAATTATTCCAGTGACACTATATTAAAGAAATTTGTGTCCTAGAATATATAACAGAGGGCTGATTATCTATAGATATATAATAGCTAATTTTCAATTAGTTGCCTAGGCTAAGTAAATCTGAATCCTTTATGCTTTTTAAGAAAGTAAAATTTTATTAAAAGATATTTTTATATTCTTCTTTTCAAGACACCTTCCAAAAAAACAGTATTTTTTTCTTTTTTACAGCCAGAGATATACAGTCTTGAATTAAAGGGCTCTAAAATAGAGACTGAAAGTACAAATGAAAGTATCTATTTCCTCAATGAATCATCACTGTGCTAGCCTAAAGAAAAAGTCTTCCAACTAACAAAATGTAGTTTAAATTTCTATGACAAATTTTACTCTAATATCGAAAGAATAGGGAGAAAACAGTGTAGGCTGATGTATTCATGACCATCTTTGTGCTGTTCTGCGATCATTTTTTTGACGTCTTAGTTATAGGTTCCAGAGAATTCATTTTCCCTCCAATTTAGATGTCACACTTTTAATACTTGCCAACTTGAACCCATATTAGATATCTAAAACCTCTTTAATCAAAAATCTCTCTAGAAATATCTGGAATAGGCAAATCCATAGAGTCAGAAAATGGATTAGTGGTTGCTAGGGACTCAGGGCAGAAAGGAACTGGGAGTAACTACTAATTGGTAAGGGGTTTCTTTTAGGGGTAATAAAAAGGTTCTAGAATTAGGCAGTGGTATGGTTACACAACTTTCTGAATATACTAAAACCACCGAATTGTACACTTTGAAAGGGTGAATTTATTATATGTGAATTATAGCTCAATAAGGAAAAAAACCTTAAAAACAACAAAAAAAAACTTTCTAAGAGTAGTTGATATTGAATGTTTTTTTCCTAGGAAAATCTCGCATTCACTCATTTTAATTTTAATTTTTTAATTGAAGTATAGTTGATATACAATATTACATAAGTTACAGATGTCCAATATAGTGATTCACAGTTTGTAAAGGTCATACTTCATTTTATAGTTATTATTTTTAAAAAATGGCTATATTCCCTGTGTTGTACAATGTATCCTTGTAGCTTATTTTATACATAATAGTTGTACCTCTTAAACCCCTACCCCATGTTGCCCTTCCCCCCATCCCTGTCCCCACTGGTAACCACTCTTTTTCTTTTGTTCTTTCTGCTGGAGAAAGGAAGGAGCTGCAGGAGGCTCCCACCTGACTTCCCTGATGGTCACGGTCAATTTGGGCCTTTTGCTATGTTATGTTACAGGAGGGCAAAGCGTCCTTTTGACCCCGAGTCTGAAGTTTACCCCCTATGATCCCGCCCAGTTGGATACCTCTGTGGTACACTGCACATTTTCTCAGTCTGACTGCCAGGAAGCTTGACCACATGATTCCCTTGATCAGGACTGTCGATTTCACGCTGTCATAAATGGCAGGACTGCAAAGAGGACAGCGGTGACAATCGCTGGGACCTAATCCCTCCCAGGAGCCACTGCACACCGCAGCCACAAGTTAATAGTCAGCAGAGAAGTCGTGGAGGCTTGGCTTTTAAATCACAAGGAAAAGCAATCCCTATTGGCAGCTGAAGAGACAGCCCCTCTGGGGACCAATTATTCTATTTTGCGCTGTCCATACTGCAGCGGGCTGCTGCCAGCCCCCTTGGGAGCTGCTCTGCTGGGCTTCCCTATCGGAGGCCAGGCTGGTGCAACAGACACAAGTTGCTCTTCATGTCAAAACTGCTGCTAATGACACAATTAAGTAACTGGGGACTACAGAGAAGCTCTTAATTAGGTAAACACGGCGCTCTGAGAAATGATTGCCCAGTTTTAGGCTAGCCATGGCTGTCAGATTGCTAGAAGATGCATGCTCTGTGGATAAATGAAGCAGCATTTTAAAGACGCAATTTCTCCCTGACTATTTCTTCTTATTTAGCAGTGGAGGATACTTAGCATTTTAGAAATAGTGTGGGTAGCTCCATTTTAAGAGTTTATATCCTCTAGTTTTGCAAAAGGAAAAGAATTGCATGGGGAGGAAAGAATTGCTTAACTTTCCTCCAGGTACCAAACAATTTGACTGTACGTGACCATCTTTTGGAATCTCTAAATGACTGGTATCATCTTACATGGACCAAAGTAAATGCACACACATTCAGATTAATTTCTCGTTCAAAACTTTCCTGCCCTACCTGCCCCCACTATGAATCATAGGCTTCAGTATTTTTTTCCTGATCATCCTTAGTTAGATTGTTTTTAACATCAGGTTATATTTAAGGGCTGTTGAAGATAGGCTGCGAATATCATTTTCACCGTCTATTGACTGTATTTCGATGAGCTCCATTTTAGCCAGGAAGCTGGAAGGGCCACATCCCACTGGCAGATCTGAACATGATTTTGCAAAGTAGTTTTCACAGTCCCTTCGTCTCATAGTGTTTGGATTTGGGTGTTGTTTTATATATTTTTAATATGGAAACCACTTGTCTCACTTTAAGAATCTGAGTCAATGCTTTTTAAGGGCTCCACGGCTATTTAATGTTTGCTGCCTTTGGTAAACAAACCTGGAAGTTCAGTTAATTTGCTTTTTGTGTTACAAAATGATAAACTAAAGCTGTTTTCTCCCAGTTATTTATTGACACAGTCAATAAATATTGACAAATAGTTATTGTTATGATAATATTTATAGAAACAATACGCGTGCCCATTTTTATCTTTTTTTTTTACTGTCTTGGTTCATTCTTATATCAGATTGGGTGCATTTATTCTAAAATGGAAGTTTAGATGGTCACATGAAATGTGTGGAAAAGTCAGCACAGTTAGATTGCGTGTGGATAGAAAAAGGCGTGGTGAAGGCCACATTGAGTGGTAAAGATATCAGAGTGTCCATTTAGTCGTGGCTCTCATTGTATAGTTCTCAACTGTATGCAGTGACTTTATTCTTAGTGCTAGTTCTTTGTGCTTTTATTAACCTGATCATATGTCTAGAAAGTTAAGATCATTGGTGGACAAGGGAAAGAGTAATCTGCCTTTTCTTTGCTTCCCACTGGTCTGTGAGCCTCACTCCGCTTTCCCTCTCATGTCCCTGCCATCTGGCCAGCTCTACAGATCCTCTCCCCGATCATCACCCTCTTCCATGGCGACTTTAGTGGCTGAAGCACAGTTTTCTTTTCCATAACCCGGATGACTCCACTGATATCCAGCTTTATTCACAGTCACATACCAGTTCAGCTGCCACCTCTGACG
Source organism: Monodon monoceros (assembly GCF_005190385.1). NCBI lineage: Eukaryota > Metazoa > Chordata > Mammalia > Artiodactyla > Monodontidae > Monodon > Monodon monoceros. The sequence goes on from NW_021703767.1 coordinate 9,980,815, forward strand.
TTCACGCTCTTTGTCCCAGATGGGGCCTCCAGGGGCTTCCCTGGTGGCGCAATGGTTGAGAGTCCGCCTGCCGATGCAGGGGACGCGGGTTCGTGCCCCGGTCCGGGAAGATCCCACATGCCGCGGAGCGGCTGGGCCCGTGAGCCATGGCCGCTGAGCCTGCGCGTCCGGAGCCTGTGCTCCGCAACGGGAGAGGCCACAACAGTGAGGGGCCCGCGTACCGCAAAAACAAAAAACAAACAAACAAAAAAAACCACAAAAAAACCCAGATGGGGCCTCCAGGATCTTCCCCACTTCTGCTTCACTTTGTTTTTCTCACTTGCTACTCCTAAGTCCCGTCCGGCTGACGTTCTGTGGTCAGACATTTCAACTTTGCTCTCACGCTCAACCCAGAGCCTCAAGGCTCCTTTGACCTACTCTTGAGCCTGCCCAGCCAACCACAATCCCAGCCAGCTTACTTCCAAAGTCCCTTTTCAGTTTTTGATTTTAGACTTCAGTGTGTCACTGAAGAAAGTCAAAGGCATTTGCAGACCTGACCCTTGCACGGTGCAATCTGGGTTCCAATCTATAAATCTTTCATTCCTTTGGGCTGTAGAGCTTATGTAAGTTTTCCAAAGAACCTATAGATTGCCTTTTCTCTTTTGAAACCCAATCTTAATACTACCTCCTGCTTTTTACTCGGTTAGCAAAGGTTTCTTGACCATCTCTTATATGTTCTGAATGAGTAGGCAGATGCAGAAGATACCAGAGTAAAGAAAGCAGGCGCTGTACCTCCCTTCAAAGAATTTAGTGGTGGTCGTGGGAAGGTTGTGGAGAGGACCAATAGGTACATAGATTTTTCTGAGATGGTGATGGGAGAGGGCATAAAGAAATGGAAACAACGTGAGACTTAGGGCCAGGACCACTTCTTTATTGGATGAAATCAACAGCAACCAGCATGAGCTTCCTTAGTTAATTTCCTCTGAATGTCAAAGAATTTCACTCTCTGATTCCAACTTTCACTCCATTCCAGCCTCAGAGGAAATGTTGCTCATTCTTCATTATAAGTCAACCTTTCCATCTGCCTCCTTAATACCATTCTCTCCAGCCTGCTCAGTCATCCCACCACATAAATCATCACTCTTAATAGAATAGTAAATCTCTCTTTTCCCACTGGTTTCTTTACATTTGCCCTCAAGACTATACAGTTAACCTTGGTAATGATTAAACTCTGCTGCTCACCTTTACAACAGGCTGCTTTCTCTACTAAGTATCTAGAAAGAATCTGTCTTCAGTTCCTCACCCCATTTACCTCTTTCTTCCTAGACTTTTGAAAGAATATTTCATATGTACAAAAAGGAATAAAAGTGGTATACTGAAATATATCTTATTGATTAGTCAATAAAATTAATTAATAAAAATAGTACAATAATGACTCTTGTGCTTACTCTCCAATAAAGTAATAGAAATTAAACATTGCCTTGTCATTATGTCTCTTGAAATAATTTTTCTCCCAGCCTCATGGAAAGAACCACGCTCTGGGTTTGGTGTTTCTCATTCCCATGCATTTAATTATAGCTTACTACATGCTTTTCTAAAACACAGCAAAGTATGAACTTGCATATAATCTCCAAATAAATGGTACTACACCTATGTATCCTTCTTCAAATTGTCATTTTCTTCAGTACTTTGTGTTTGGAGATATATCCATGTTGATACATACATTTTGCTCCTGAATTGTGTTCACATTTTTGTGAATGTGTGTTTTGTGAATGTCCTCAAACACACAAATGTATATACATACATGTGTCCCGCTTAAAATCCATTCTCCTAGTGTGACAAATTTAGGCATTTTTTATATGTTTACAATTTTTGGCCAAGAATATTCTTGTTTGTGTCTTCTCGTGCACATGTGCAAGAATTACTCTAGGATAGAGACTTGGAGTGGAATTTCTGTGTTGTTAGAATGAATGAATGGAAACAACAGTCATTGCCCCCTTGATCACACATCACCTTGGAAACATGGAGCCCATTTTATGGCTGTAAAAAAATGAGACAAAAAGAGGTAACATGTCATGATGGCATAATTATGGTGTGACACAAAACACAAATCTTGATTCCAAACCTCTGTGCAACAATCACTGTAGGGGATCACCATAGGTAGGTTGAAAGATATTGAAACCCAAAAGTCAGTCTTCAAAATTCAGGTTTCCAGCTAAGGTATTTTCCACTTGAAAACATTGCTCAGCGTTAAGTTTTTAAATGTCTTTCTCATTTCTCTGTCTTTTTAATTTAAAAAGCCAGAGCAGTCTTTTCTTGTTGATCTACCCAAGACAAGTTTGGACAACTAATTCCAGAAGGCATGTGTGACTCTCATAACTGAGGTCTTAGTCTAAATTAACCTGCTATGGCAGTTTGCAAATTCCTTTCCTACCGTGAACAGTTTTTTCCTCTGCTCAAGGATGGTAACTAACAACTGTGCAATGGTTCTGAAACCAAAGCCACAATTGCAGTGCTTAAATTTAGGCCATTGCCTTGTGTTGCCAATTTAGAGAAGATGTGGTTAAACCAACAGCCACTTAGGCTGCTGACATTTCTAATGTTTTGAATTAAAAATAAGAGTCACTTTTTCTTCTATAACAAAATTAATTTGCTATTGACATAGGAGTTAAATGACACATTCATCAAGATATTTCTCATCCACAAAATAAATTGAACGTCTCAACCCAGGAGACTCATGGGATAGTAATTTGCCAACATTTAGTATTTATTCTATTTCAGTGTTTCCAGTAAATAGAAAGACGCCTTTTCTATGATTTAAATTTGCTGTTTTGACATTATTTGTATAACTGGCATTCATAGATGACAGTTTCTATGTGTACTAATAACACTCATCATAGAAGAAAAGTCAAAACACATCGAGATGACTAGGCAGGCGGAAGATTTCCTATGGAAAATAAACAGCATTGATTTACTTCCTTCTTGCCTACCAATATATATTCTATCAATGGGCACGTGAAGATATCAGCAGAAATGCTGTCACATCCACAGACAAAGTTATCAAAGTTTCTTATCTAGAGCAGAGTGGACAGATGTATCATTCCCGCCACAGCACAGAGAAATGTTGAAGATGTACCTCTTCCTCAGAATCATTCCTAATGAGTTTTCAGAAGATTCCAATTTGTGTTTGGAGACACACAATCTCTTACACCACCTAAGCCGTCTGGGGAGATTAATGTATAACGGATTTGGGATTATAAAGAGACAACATAGATGTTAGATAGTTGGTGATGGAAAATAATGTTAATATAAATTGATTTGCAAAAGGAAAAGAAAGAGGTATTTTAGAAGAAATTCTTGCTTTGTATTAAAAAAATAAGTCAAGCAGTTGAGAAAATATTTTTAATAAAGATCTATAGAGGTCACTTGGTATGTGAGTGGCCTCTTGATTCTGATTTGATTATTAAGGCTAAATGCATAATCTCTCACGTCAATGAGAGTAATCGTGAAACCAAACCAAACTTTGATTCAACAGCATTGGGTTCTGGCCAATCACTCCATTCCTTCTTATTGTGACCCGAAAATCGTGCATTAATTTTAAGTCCTCTTTAGCCTGTCTTTCTTCTTTCCACTATGGCAGATGGTACAAATACTTACAACTGTTGAATAATTAACAAGAGTTGGTATAACAAGACCTACTGAAGGCCTTAATTGTCAATAAAAAAAATATTAAGTTGGGCCTACAAGTGATACGGTAAATGCTCACAGTACTTGGTTTTCTGTTGATTCATGTTATTATTCTTATAAAAGGTGGGTGACATAGAAAAATATTTACTCTCAGCAACAAATTTTCCTTAGAAGTTTTAGACACTAGGAATGTATTTTTTAAAAGGCCTGGAATTGAATGAATAAAAATAAGAGAGATGAATTGAAAAAAAAAAATCTGGGTAAGTAATATTTCAGTTTTAGTAGCCTACAGAAGCAATAAATAATTAAGTTAAAAGGATATAAACTAGTTAAGGGAGGTTTTGATTTTAGATTAAATTATTGAGAAAGACTTAGTTTCCTTTAATGAGAAACATCATCATTTATTTAAAGAGCTGACAGACTACAGAAGGATTAACAAGTTTAAAGAAAAAAAGATTATAAATGTAAATAAATGGATCATTCTCTAACCATCACTGAACCACTTTGAGCAGCAATAATGTAGAGACCCATGTTCTAAATAGACCTGTCTTGGTAAGAAATATATTTGGCTGGGAGAATAACTGATGACTTGGTGTTATTGATTCAATACATGTCACTCCCTTCATCGCTGCTAGAGAAGGGTCTTGGCTGAATCTTAGGAAGCAATGGCCCTTTGAAGTGGTCTTTTTTCTAGACTTAAAACCATTGGCTTGACCCGGTTAAGTCTTTCAAGAAAATACCTTGGAAACCTTACATGTATATAGGAGCCCTGGCACTGATGTCTTGACCACTTCCTAACTCAGAAAATTGCATTCTGATTATCAGTGCTCTCTTCTTGTGGCTCTATTTTTAAAAGATTAATGACTCTGGTTGGAATCTAATTTCCTTTCAGAATTAATGCTGCAAAATTAATGGGCCAGTCGGTCACGTTTCAAGGGGCAAATAAATGGTTATCCTTGTTACGGTCAGGGTCACTGCTATGTCTCATCAGTGACTCACGGGCCATGGGTGTACACAAAGGATTGGACCTGTGGGCTGAGAAGCCACCAACAGTAATGAGGATGACCAACAGGTAGCTGGAGAACCCACTCATCATCTTTTTCCAATTTATCCAATAGTCTGATTTTTCCAGCAATCATTAGTGTTGACGCTGCTCTGGGAAGGAAGCACACAAGACTCCGTGAACCCCTTGGCTTCCTCGAGACGCACACATGCACCCAGATACACCCAACCCACTGTGAGTCCCAATAGAGCAGGGGCAATATTTCCCAAACCTAGCTCAATGCTTAGCACATGGTGTGAGTTCACTACATGCTTGTGGAAGGAAGGAAGGCAGTCCTTCTGACTTTCTTTCTGACTTTCATCTCCATTTCTACCAGTGCAATCCTGAGGATGGTCTTGAGTCTCACGTATGTGCTTGGAGTTGAATAACCCACCAACAAAGAGCAGTGAGTCGTTCATTGTGCATGCTTATGTTTGCTGGTGCACAAACCAATGTACACACGTACATCCTCATAAGAATAATGAGAGCTACCCAGAAGCATTTTCTACAAACAGGGCAAACACTGATTTCCTCCATTTGGAAGGATTGTCCTCATCTGAAACCTCCCTGACTCTCTATCATGACATATTTCTCATGACCCTTGGACTTTCTTCATGACATGATCACTATTCAAGGGTCACATACTTTTGGATACTCTCTCTTTTTTTGACAAAATTACTTACAGTAATAATCACATAATAATCTGTAATAATCATGATCTTCTTAATTCATTCTGTAGTTTTAAACCAAATAATATTTGTAAGTAAATTAATGTCAATTGTAAAGATACTATTTAAATTCTATAAAATAGTACCTGTAAGAACTAAAATTTGCACTTACTGAGTAAAATTATTATGCCTTGCAGTTTGCACTCTGCTTCATCATTTTAAGTTTTAAATATGAATAACATTTATAAATGAACACACAGAACAAAATAATTGCAGTAACTCAAGTTCTATTTTTTCTATTTTACACCAGAGTGCTATCATCATTCATTCTGAATCTACTCTTTAGAGGTGAGAATATTATAAGGGTTGGAGAGAAGAACAGAGCCCAATCAGTGACAAACTAACTCTCAAAACAAATGCATGGAGCTGAGTCCTCAGGTGAGACTATATTCCTGGGAGTTGTAGAATTAACTTCCCTATAGAATACAATATTTATTAAAGGACAAGCAATAATAATGTGCTAAATGAAGCTGACGTATATATTATCAAAACTCAACAGTAACTGCAAAAGTTGTTTATAACTTAAACCAGGGATTGGCAAAATTTTTCTGTAAGAACCAGATAGCAAATATTTTATTCTTTGAAGCCATCTGGTCTCTGTCACAACTACTTAACTCTGTCTTTTTAGCATGAAAGAAAGCAGCCATAGATAACACATAAATGAATGAGCGTGGCTGTGTTCCAATAAAACTTTATTTACAAAACCAGACAGCCAGCTGGATTTAGCCCACAGGCTATACTCTGTCAAAGCCCAACTTAGACCAACAAAAGACTTTCTGGGAAGGAGGAGTATTTTATCATTGACTTTGTTTAGAATGACTGGCTCTTTGTTTTATTACTGTTCTTAAATTCTCTATGGAAGATGTACCCTCTTATTGCCAAAGCTGGGTTGCACCCTACTGCCTGCCACTGGCACAGCATCATCTACTTCTAGCTATGGTGTAGGCCCTTGAAGGTATGATTGATGTCCAGTTCTTCTTGGTGGCCCCAGGTTCTACCACTGGGCCTTGTACTTTAGGAGTGTGCTTAATAATTATTTCTGCAATACCATTGAGCCTTGAACAGTGGGGGGGATTAATCCATATACAACTTATGGTTGGCCCTCCGTACCCATGGTTCCTCTGAATCCCTGGATTCAACCAACCATGGATGGTGTAGTATTGTAGTATTTATGACTGAAAAATATCCACAAATGGTGGACCACAAAATTCAAACCCATGTTGTTGAAGCTCAACTGTAGATTGATCTAGCTATACCTTAGATTTAAACCTAGACTTACATACTAAGTACTCTCATACAGATTATTTAATGTACTCCTAGCAGACTTTTTAAAAAAATGAAATATTATGTATACTCCAAACATATTTATAATTTTCTTCCTACCACTAAACAAGCTTCTCCCAACATTCCTCAAACAACAGGTCTGTAAGTCTTACAACTACTGTTTATGTATATACTTAAGGGTAGCTTTGTTTCAACAAATGGATTTAAAATTTCCATTCTTTTTTATTCTGCTACTTCTACTCCATCATTTCCTAGAGGCATCATCTCCCAACCCATTCCTTTCCTGTTTTGTTTGCAAACTTAATGTTTTGAGCATTTCTGCTGATGCTGCTGTAAGTGTTTCACACCCAGTAAGAATTCTTTGTTGTTTCTTCTTTATCTGCCCCACAGCCTGGTTCGCTGAGGCCAGAGCTTGCCCATCCTTCTGTCTTATAATCTTTGCCAGCTGTCTGGAAGCCTTTGCCATGGCACGTTAGGAGAACAGGTGGTGCTGCATCACCCTTTCTCCACCCTCCATGTCCCCCACACAGGCGGGCGCTGCTTCTCCTAAAACAGACACCTGTTGGCTTTTGCCATCAGCTTGTTTTGTAAAATTGCCCAGGTGACATCTCCCCTTCATCTGAAGTCTCCCATTTTCTGAAGATGATGACTTTCTTTTCCCTGGATGTGTTTCCCCTCATCCACTAGCTTCTTGTGCAGGGTGGATGGTGATGTCCCTTGGCTTTTTTTTTCTTTGGCCCTGCCACAGGGCTTGCATGATCTTAGGGATAGAATCTGGTTCCTTGGCAGTGAAAGAGCTGAGTTCTAAACACTGAACCACCAGGGAATTCCCTCCTTTGGCTTTTGTTTTCCTGACTCCTAGTAACGTGTTGGTTAGAAACAGTCTTTGAGAGCCAGCACAGTGGAATCGGACACCAACTTCTTATTAGCTGGATGACCTTGAGAAAATGTCCTCTTTAAACCTCAGATTATCTTCTCTTTAAAGTGAAGACGGTATCATAAAACTGATGTGGAGATCTAATAAAATAACATATACAAAGCAGCTAATCTAGAATCTGGCTCCAGCAGCAGCTCGGCACATGGTATTTGAATATTATTTTAAGGCCACCATGTCTGGTTGTGCAGTTAGTGTACTGCACAAAAGTGCCCAATCAGCTAGGAAGGGAGCAAGCGGGAGCTGAGAGAGTCATTTTCTGCCATTTATCTTTCTAGAGGACTCTCCTTGTTTGAATGTGTCTTCTTAAATGTCTGTCTTTGGTTCAATTCATCAGCCAGGAGGGGTGTCCTTTGTGACAGGTGCTTGTCATCCCTTGTGGGTCTTTTACCTTTAACCTCGCTCACAGGCTGCTCCTCCCTCCACTCTCCCTAGGTTCCCTTTAGAAGGCTTTCCCCTCTCCAGGGGGACACAAACCCTACACCAAGGCCCAGCATGGTGGTTCACACCCCAGTCTCTGTTGGGCAGAGAGGAGCTGTCATACCTTTCAGTGCAGGCAGGCTAGAGCTATTGACTGTGCCAGCTCTGTGCTGTGGAGGGGACCCTGATGCCTTACCAGGGTTCACAGCTGAGTGGAGGAGTGATATGTGAAAAGGAACAGTGTCCATGGAATGGGGAGGGCTGTGGCAGGCGGGATGTGACTCCCAGGATTCTTAGGGCAGCGGAAGTGCTCCTGCCCAGCCTAGACATGGACAAATCTGCCTGGAGGAAGCCATACTTGTGTTGAATCTTCAAAGATGAAGACTTGTCCAGGTGTAGTCAGGTAGACATTTCTTCCAGGATGAAGAAATTCAGGATAGAAAATAAAGTTCGTATTAGCAGTGTTATGCACCTTGTCAAGGAACAGGCCCCGGAAGTGATTTTACTAGAACTTTTGAATCCCTGCATGTTCACTTTCTCAAGCTTCCTTGGTCTTCAGTGTTCCCCAGAAGTTGGCAGGAGGGTGCTGTCCTGGCCTCTGAGAGGTGAGGGAAGGGGACCCTAAGACCTGTCCTACTTGGCTGAGGACTGAGGGTGACTTAGTTCCCAAACACTTCTCAGGCTTTGCTTGACCCCAAGCGTGGCCTTTACTCCAGCTCAGCCCGGCTGTAACCAGATCCCCGTGGCCACTTGCAGAAGAGCCAAAACCCTGTTCCCAGAAGAAGAGATGCCAGTGCCCATTGGGCAGCCTCTCTCCCATCCACACCTTTGACCCAGTTCACCCAAGAAAACAACACTTCTGAGATCAAGCTGCCCTTGGCTTTCTTTAGGAGCAGGGGTGGGGAAGCTATTATGTTTCCACTAAAGGATTGTTTTTTCCCCGAAGAGGAAGCCTAGAGAAGGCCAGGGCCGTGCCCTTCAATTCTCCCATCACTGCATCACAAGCTGGTTCAGGGAATCAACACCATCTTTTTCTGCTGGATTCTCCCTCCCCTAATTAAAGCCTCTTCTTGCCCCTCTGGGGCTGCATGGAAAAAAAAAAAAGGGCTCCAGCCCTCCTCTCTCTGGGAAAATCGAATCTCCTCGTCCCCCATTCAGATCCTTTTATAGTTCCCTGTAGACCTCCAGACACAGACCACCCACTGTGGGGGGAGTCATAGTGAGGGGGGAAGAGCATGGATCTCCTTGCCTGGAGCCCCAACTTGGGTCTCTGTTCTGCACTTACCAGCTATGTAAACTTGGATGAGTTATTTAGTCTTTCTGATTCTCACCTTCCTCATTTGTAAGATGAGATGACACCATCGCCTACCCCATAGAGCCATGGTGAGTAGCCCACGAGATTATGCATGTGTGGTATTTAGCATTCTGCCTAGGATAGAACAAGCTCCCCAGACAGGGGGACAGGGCTATTCCTTCCTTAAAATTTTTATTGACATTTTAAGTTCTGAAAGTGGTACTTGCTCAATGAAAAGAAACTTAAAAATACTGGACTGTATAAAAAAAAGAAGCAAGGAAGGAAGGAAGGAAGGAGAAAAGGAGGGAGGAAAGAAGGAAGGAGAAAGAAAGGAAGGGAGGAAGGAAGGAAGGAAAGGAGGGAGGGAGGGAAAATGGAAGAGAATAAGAAAGAAAGCCTCTCCTTATTCTCTCTCCCAGTAGGTGAAAACCATTCAAACGTAGTATATCTCTTTCTAGTCCATTATTTATGCACATATGATCTTTTAAACATATATTATGTACATATGCCCTTTTATGTTTACTTTTTGCAAAAAATTGAAACCCAATATACAAACTATCCAGTAATTTGCTTTTTCTGCTTTGTGTTGTAGAGATAGCTTCACAGTGGTACATGGAGGTCTATCTCTTTTTCTCTATTAACTGAATAGTATTCTATGGCATAACTCGACCACCATTTATCCCACCCATTGCCCATTGACTGAAAAGCAAGTTGTTGTTAGTTGCTTACTTTTATAAGTGATGGTAAGGTAAAGCATCATTGAGTGGACCTCTCTGTGCTCATCTGGAAGTACCTCTTTATGATAAATTCCTAGAAGAGGCATTGCTGGGTCAAAAGTTAGGAATATTTCCTATTTTAGAGAAATTGCTAAATCTTACTTCCTAAAACACTGTGTTGTTTTCACACCAAACAACAGTGTATGAGAGGACATTATCCCCACTGCATGAAATGGGGTACCAAAATTGTATGTTTCTTTATTTCTTTGGAACTATCACACAAGATGGACCACATTGAAAGAATATTTGTTTCCTGGCCATAACCAGATAATTTTCGATGTGCAAACTTCTATAGTCATAGCCCATCCAGATGTGCCTACATTTATTGCTCTCCTAGATGGCAATGAGCTACTCCAATCAGGCAAGCTCTCATTTTTACAGAGAGCAATAAAGAAGGAAGAATGCGACTTCTTGGGCTTGTAAATTAGATGTTTCTTTTGTGAAGGTCACACCTGGTCTTCAGTGCCAGAATTTCTCTTATATATTGTCACCCAATTCTTAGAAGCATTTAGCTTTCAAAAGGACACAGCCTGCTTTGCATTGGCAAGAGGGGGCAGGATTTATGGCTCCTGGGTCACAGTTTCATGCCAACTTCTGAGTAGAGATTTTCCCTATCTAAATTTGGACAATGTGCCTACCTTTCCAGAATTTGATAACTGATGGATTCTCTAACTGATGGATTGACCCCAGAGAAAGCAGAGAATTGGATTATCTATCCAAGAGACTGTGACAAAATCAATTCCTTTCCACAGCATTTCCTTATAGCTCAGAAGACACTTTTTCTTGATGCTGCAATCCAGAATTTCTCATATTTTCAACTTTCAGGGATGTCTAACTATCCAAATAATGACCAACTTTATTGAGAAAGGGAGGGGAAAATTTGGGGGAGGGGAATTGTCAATGAGCGAATTATCTGTACCCTTGTAGCAGAGCCAGGGTCAAGTCTTTGTCAACAGCAGATGGGACAGAGACCTGCCGAAACCATATTACTGACGTGAAAGGAAGCCCTGATTCCTCTTCCTGATTCCGCCCCTGACTAGCTGTATGACCTAAGGCAAATTACTTAACCTTTCTGAGTTTCAGTTTTTTCATACGCAAAGTGGGCATCAGTCTTTGCATAACTCATACAATGGTGATGAAGAGAAATGCCATAATGGGTATAAAAAATGTGCTGTCTACTGGGAAACACATAAACATGAAAGGTATGGATAATACTTGGTTTTAAAATCTAGCCTTCATTTTACGGAGTCTGATTTTCTTGGCATTCACAACACTTACTTAGAAACTAATAATATAGCCATGCTGTCAAGAGTACAATTAAGGACAAGTTGGAAGAATGCCCAGATGCTGAGCATTTGATCTCAGTGGAGCACAGCACATTTGAAAGCGCTGGGAAAGCAGGAGCCAGACTTCTGGGGAAGTCCCTCCATGTGACCCTCCCATCCCTCCCACCTCCCATGCTTCTCCCAACTCCTCAACAATTTGCTCCGCTGCGTCCCCTGCAACCTTAAGAGTCTACGATCCCAAGATCAAGGTTTGTCCTACGGAGGGATGGACCAAGGCGGACTCTACTTTTCTTTTCTCCCTTTCCCAGCCACCTGACTCAAGTAGGTAAATAGAGGCTAGGAAAAGTCTTGAAGAAGGATCAGAGGATCTCTGATTTAGGCAGATAGGTGGGAAGGGGAGGGCTGTTTATGAGAACGTCGGACCTTTCTTGGCTCTGACTGAGGGTCTACCTTGCCCCACTCCCCATCTTTCCAGAAGCTAGCAGAGAGGGCTCTCCTGGACACCCGAAGCGTCTAAGTGAACACACTGCTCACTGACTACCTTGCTCCTGGACTCCCACGCAGTTGTATGGCTTTTACCCACTGGTCAAATCCTGAATGACTTAGAGAACCAACCAGAAAGGGGGACGTAATGTTGCAGATAAGTAGGCATCCCTCGGATTCCTGTCCCATCTAGAAGGTTAATCCACCCTACAAAACCAATGGACCCACCTCCTAATCTCTGGTGTCCCAGCAATTAGATAAATTCCCCTGATGATGGGGACTCCACGAGAGGTCACCTGACAAGCTCCATGAGTGAGAATGACCCATTCCCCTCTGCTGAGGCCAAGTCGCAGGCTTGCTGTCACTGAAGGTCACTGCAGTGCCCCTTCCCGTAGATCCTGACCTCAGGAGTCTCAGGCCTCTTCCCCAACTCCTGATGCCACAGATACAGCCACGGCAACAGGCAGTTCTGGTAAGCTCTGAAATAAAGGAACTTAGGTCAGAGTTCTCACCAGAAACAGGGCACACAGCCAGGGGAGCACCGGGCCGGGGAGGCAACACCATTCGAGTAAACAAAAGGACTTTTCAGAAACGCTCTCTGAACCTACTCAGGCCCCCGCTACCTTCCTGGAAGGTGGGAACGGCCATCTAGTGGGATCCCCCAAACCCCCACGCACAGCACCTGAGTCCCACCTGGCATTCATGTTGCTTTCCCATTTGCTAAAAGGCAGATTACCTCCATTCTCTGTTGCTAATTCAGTTTCAATGTCTTATTTTGTATGAACCCATACTCTTGTGATCTGGTAGCATGTGAAAAATAATTTAAAATATTTCGTTTGATACTCTCTTCAGAATTCTCAGATGGTGGCATGAACGCATTATGGAATGTCTGCTTGTAAATGACTCGTGTGGTGGGTGTGAATGTGTGGTGTATGTGTGTGTTATGTACAAGCATGTAGCATGTGTCGTGTTATATGTGTTCTGTGTGTGGTGTGTGTAGTATATGGCGTGTGTTGTGTGGGGTGTGTGTGTGTGTGTGTGGTATGTGTGGGGATGTGCACAGATGCACACATCTTCACGAGCATGCCCATGCTTGTGAGTACATGTCCTCTACACTGAGCAGTGGGATAGGAACAGAGCTAAGAAAACACACGAGCCTCACAAATTTAATGCAGGACCAAAGATGCAAAGCTCAGATTAATTCACTCATCAGAGAACCATTTACAAAGGTTTTTGGTACGTCTCGTTTTGGCACATACATAGGAGGAAATCTACAAGGAAAACCAGGATTGCCGGGCTCATGATGAATTATTTATTCGTTCACTTGATACCTATTCATAGAAGTCCTACCTTGGGCACCATCCGCTGTGCCTGTACCGCTGGCTACACGGTGAAGTACCACAGTGACAGGGACCCTGTCTTCAAGGAGCATACAGTCTTGGGGGAGAGAAAGCTCACGACAGTGCAGCCTGGGAAGTGCTTTGGCAGAGGAAGCACAGGGAACTCTTTAGGCCCCTTTGCTTTGATAACCCTTCCTGGTTTAGCCTCGACCTGACTGCAAGACTCCTTCTTGTTACTCAAACCTACCAGCCTCAAATCTGGCTCAGCTTTGGGATGCCTTGAGGAGCCCTCAGGAAAGGAAAGCGATGCTGGGTCCCTGCTGCAGGGAAAGCCAGAGCAGCTGAGCACAGACTGGGCTTTGAGCTTCCTATAGGGCATGGCAAAGAGGGAAACACAAAAGACCACATGACCAAACTGTCTCCTGAAAAACTCTGACAGGTTACATCATCAAATGGTAAAATTTCTCCTCTGTCATTCATCTATTATCTAATTATTGATTTCAAGTGCAGCTAGAGAGTGCTGTATCCTCTAATTGCAATGTTCTCTCCTTCTCCCTCTTGATTCTCACCTTCCCAACGTTTTGCAGAAATGAATACAACCTGATGAAGAAAACTTGAAATTTTTACTCAAAATTTATTATTATCTGCAATTTTCAAGGTGGATTTTAAGACAATATTTAAATCTTTTATAGTAAGAAATGTTTCAAACATACCGAAGAGTATGTGTACACATAACTTACTTTCGAGGTATAAAATAAGCATTCATGTACTCACCTCAGAGCTCCAGAAGTAGAACATAAAAATATATTGAAACTCTCTTTGCTTTCCTTCTAATTATCAGGTAAATACTATCTGAAACTTAGTGTTTATTATTGCCTGATTTTCTTTGTAGATTTTCCCTTAGGTATGTGCCAACACAAAGACCCTAATTTCAAAGACCCTAGTTTTACATGGGTTCACCTAACTCATCAGCTCACCACTAAGTTAGATCCAAAGCCCTGGCCTCCCGGAATAGCCAGGCCACTTGGGCTGCCGACAACTTTAGTGGTCACCTCTCTGGATTTGTGCCCATGCTTTGCTTTTTTGGCCTCTGATCAATTCCCCAAGCCGTGTACTTAAAGAGCATTTAATATTTTATCCAGCATTATAATGTGCTTTGAAGAGAGCAGCTTTTAGGATATGTTGGGTGCCATATTGCCAGGGAAGTCTACCTGCCCCTTCATGGGCCTTTCCAATTGGCAGTCAGATCTTCAGTGTACGAAACCTCATTCTGTGCAAATCCAGTGTACTGAAGTACAACCAAAGGGAAAATATCTTGGGGAAAGAACTGACCTTTACAGACTGTCTGCCATAGGCCAGCTATTACAAAATGTAATCCTCACCTAACGCTTTGAAGGAGATGCTTTCATCCTCACAGACTGAGTCTTTGGTAGTTAAGAAATCAGTACACAGTTACACAGGGGTGGAGCTGGGACTCAGAACCCTTTATTGTGCTACTTTATAGATTCAATTGTTTCTTCACAGCTCTTCTCCAACCATAGAAGAGTTTTTCTCTGCTGTTTAGAAAGTTATCCAGTGTCTTCTTAAACAGCAAAGGACCAAGACTTCTCTTTCACCAACTGATGTCACACAACCTCATGCAAAATCTAGAATTCTAGCCAATTTTTAGAAAACCTTATTACCAACATTTTTATAACTTAGAAAGAGTATATATATATATGTGTGTGTGTGTATGTATATATACATACATGTATGTATATGTATATACACACACACACACACCTTCTTTGAAAATAATGAAAAAACCCTTTAAATAACTTTGAGACAGACTGTTCTTGAGTATCTTCAGGCTTCACAAGTCCCAGCACAATACCCTAAAATCATAGATATTCATTAAATACTTCTTGAATGAACAATTGACATTACTCGTTACTGCAGAATCAAAATGTGTCCACAAACATCAATGTCATGGATAATTCAAAATGTGTTGAGGTGTTACAAAGGCACATGCCTCCAAGATTAGGGTTTGAACATTCCAATCCACCCTGTGCTGTTCTCAACCACATTTCTTCTCCCTGAGTCAGTGTGCATCCACTCCCCAAGCTTTGTCATTTCTTTTAGCACCTCGCACCCTCCTCTGGTATGTGGGAGAGTTTGAGTCCCAGATTTCAGTGAATCTGAAATCAGTGCACTCGATTTCTCTCTCTCAGGTGCTGTCATTGGTCTCGGTGAGGAGGCTTGTGCCCTGGTGCACCCCTTCCCAGCATATGTACCTGCCCCTGAGAGCGATGATGTCCTTAAACACCCCCTCTGCTGCGGGAGCCACTGCCATCTTGCAGATCTGTGATGCTTCCTGATACATTATCAGATTTTTCCATTAGACTCTTTGGGTTTACTGATAACCCTCTTCAATGTGTTCACTTAAGAAGGGCAATATCTTGCTTCTCTTCAGTTGGTGGAGTCACCTAATCTCATCCAAGGATCACCTTCCGTTAGTGGCTTTGAGAAAGTCCATCTCTTTCCCTGGCAAGCTCATCTTTGGAAAGAGGTTGCTGTTGAAAACGTGAACCCATGGAGGCTCCAGCTTTGCTTTGCTAGTCTAAAGAGACAAGAAAGCAAATAACTTTTTCAATATCACTTTAAGGGGAAGTGTAAGACTGCCTCTTTGAACTGGGAAATATTTATTTTTTAGTGCACCGCTCCTGGCAGGTTTGCATCAAAAGGCTCTATGTATGGGGAAGGAGGTGGGGACAGGTTAATCGCCTTGAGAGAAACAGCTTGTAACATTAGCTTCTTTCTATCCACCTTTTCTCCAGCAGTAAGAAGAGCTCAGCTCAGAGCTATGAAAACTTGAATGCTTGGAAGCCTTCATCTGACTACACGTTCATGTTCTAAGGAAACTGGTCTCTAGGTGTTTAGAATACTGAGAAGCAGTTTTTCTTAGATCCTGCCCTAGCTCATTGAAAGATTAAAAAACAAACAAAAAATAATACATTTTTATTTAACCTCCTTCTCTAGAATTTTGCTACCAACTCTAGTGTCAAGAGCAACAAATTTAGTATCTTAGAACATTTAGCAGTCTCCAAAAAGTAAAATGTTTCTTAATTACAAGAAAAGTTAAGCTTGTATCATTTGAACAACAGGGAATTTAAGTAAGCTCAGATTAGAAATAGAAAATATAATTTTCAAATCAGTACCTGAGACAATTGAAAATTATCTGGCTAAATTGAAATGCATACTATATATCTTCAATTAAGTGACCAAAACCCATGAATGCACTCTAAATAAATTTGTATTTATTATGATGAATGAAATCAGATTTTTACTTTGGGAGGAAGAAAAGCGCAATTTTTCCAAATTGCCATGTATGATTTTAGAAAGGTAGAAGAAAAGTGAGACACATTAGAATGAAAGAATTGTCTCATTCAATTTTGTGCATTTTTCTTGACAAAGAGGCAACATCATTTGCCCCCCACCTCAACCCTACCCTTTTCATACTATCATCCTGGCTTGAAATTCTACCCATTCTTGCAGGTGAGTTTCAAGTTCCATTTCTGGGAATCCTTTTCCATTCATTCCAGTCCAGGCTCATCCCTCTTTGGCCTCCAAAGGCGCTTTCTGCTCTGTTTTCTCATCTGGCTTCAGTTCCTTCAACAAATACAAGCCCCACTGAGGTTCCCAGCTCTATGCTGCGTCCTGGGGACGCTGCAGTGAACATGACCCATCCCTGCTATCCAAGAGGAAGAGGTAATTAAAACATGAGATGAGTCCACTGTAAAGGTAAGTTCAGAGGGTACTGAGAACCAAGGACTGAGCATTGCTGAGGCAATGAGAGACACACCCAGAGAAACAACTTAGGACTGCAGGACCCTGTAGCTCAGCTGCTCTGCGCCTCCTTTTCTCATCTGCAAAGAACAATTGTTTCAAAGGTGTGTCAGGATTAAAGGAGGTAAACTCTGTAAAGCCCCTGTCCCAGGGGCCAGCACTTTTGCACACTCAATGCATCCCTTCTGGGAAGCTTCGTTCTATGAAGCATCTGAACCGGGAGACAGAAGGAAGGCCAACAACTTCTCAAACCAAAAGTTTGAATAAGATAGTGTTGTTCACGATAAGTAACTTCTGCTCTAGTTTATGTTAAAAAGTCAGCATAACACCAAAATCCTAAATAAGTGTGCTCGAGAAATGAAAGTTTATCATTTCTATTTCCACCAGTTCAAGAGCTAACATCTGCCATATCTTTCCAGAGGTGCACAAATTGCTTAAATTCTATCCATTCAGCTCATTTCTCAAAACTATTTCAAACTGAACCGAAA
The DNA here is from genome assembly GCF_005190385.1 of Monodon monoceros. Lineage (NCBI taxonomy): Eukaryota > Metazoa > Chordata > Mammalia > Artiodactyla > Monodontidae > Monodon > Monodon monoceros. The sequence continues at coordinate 9,998,381 of NW_021703767.1, forward strand.
CGCAAATAGATTCCTCTGTATACATACCACTATTCCAACTGGGGAAGTTACTTTTGTAGAGAAATTCTTGGTTAAGTGATAACGTGGCACCTGGCAGCGAACCCAACAGACATTTCTGTTAAACTGGGCATAAAGCAGTGATCCTTTAAGGATACTTACTTTCTTTGTAAGTCATCAGCTTATGATTGGGGAATATTTAGCAGTTTTTACTTTGCACAAGACTGTGGGAGTGCCTTTCAAATCCAGGGATGACAAACATCTAAGGGGACACAAAGCTGACCTCCCCAGCTCCCGTGGTGGCGATGGGTGGGTTTGCGGTAGGCAGAAGAAACGCTGGTAGACCAGCAGCCACAACATCCCTAAGTCCCTGAGGCCTGATAGAAGTAGAGGTTTGCCTCTTGGCACAGCTGCCATGGCCAACCCACTTCTCCATAATTCTCAGTTCCTGGGGGCCGTCCGTCCTCATTCTATGATTCTAGCTTGATGAATAGAGGACCAGGAAACTCAAGGTTTGGATATAAAATAAATATAATTTAAAGATTACTGCTGTACAGCAGAAACTAACACAACGTTGTAAATCAACCATACTCCAATAAAAATTATTTTTAAAAAAAGGAGGCAGGCATAAAGAAAGAAAATTGATGCTGATTGCGACAACAAGCAAACACAATGAATTACACTGACCAGAAGTCCTCAAGTAGAAATAAACGTGCAGAAAGACCTTGGGGGAAAAAAAAGAACTTCATAGGATTTAGTTTGTGAGAAGTATCAAGTTTTATGACATAAGATACTATGCTTAAAGACACATAAAATAATTTTAATATCAGTGTATCAGTCTCCAAAAGAGATCTTTCCATACTTATGTATCAGGAGACCTCTCCTGGAACTATTTTGGTTTTTATTATTTTTGTTGTTTACTGTAAAGTAAATACCAAAGCTACTTGAAAAGAATCAAAAACTAATAAATGTAATTTTCATAAGAAAAAAATTAAAAAATAAAAATTACTTGAAGCAATTTTGAAAAGTTTTATATATCTAATTGAGTGTGGGACCCTTCAGATTATCATTTTTTTTTTTTTAACTAAAAGACTGGTACTATCCTTGCCTCATCATCCATGTTTTTCACCAAACTTTAGCCATTTGCAGAGTTCCAATCTACCCTCCAAGAACCAAGGTTCTTGCTACTGTATATATTTCTCTAAATTGCAGCACAGTCTCCAAAGCCATCAAAACAGAAGCTTATTCCTATGTAAAGTAAAAAAGGCCAACTTGAAAAAAAAAAAAACAACAACATTGAAACCAAAACCAACTTAAATTTTTCTCATATTTGAATGTTTCCCTTTCCATAAATTCAGAAAACAGTTTGCTAATTAATTTCCTTACAGTGACTGGAAGAGCAGACCAAAGAAAACCAAACAAATGTAGAAACATAAGCGATGCTTCCCAATGAACGAAGAATTAAAATCCTAGCTCACTGTATGTATGTAGAATATCCTAAGCCAGTGCTCCCCAATGAAATAATCAATTCCAAACTGTTTTGGAGTTTTCTAGACACAACTTAAAGTGCCTCCCTAGGCTTTGCATGTACTGTCCCCTCACCCCGGAATACTTTCCATCCCTTGTCTGTCGGTCTGTCTGTCTTATTCAAACAGAAATTAATTCTTCAAATGTTAGATCTGTCTTTTATTCTTTTATAGACACTTTCTTAATCCCCTCAGAAGAATTCATTACTTCCTTACTCCTTGGAATCTCATAAAAGTATTTCTTGTGGCACATATTCTGATGTTTTCTTATTAATTCTTTCCATATCTGTATCTCATTGTAGACTGAAGTGACTGTACTCTTCTTTATGTTTACAACATTGTACATAGTAACCAGGGCATGGTAAGTGCCTCACAGATGTTTCTTGAACTGAATTGTGATGACCTTGAACTTACATTACTGTTTAGTTCATTTTCTTTCCATTAATTCTTCCTTAGGTTGACCCCAGTTCCACCTCCTTTAACATCTACTCACTGCCCCTATTTCACCCTTTTGAGGCAACACAGAATAAGTTTATTTCCTCTAAAGCCTCATGCAAAATGGAAGGCATCATTCATGATACCCATAATGAAACACCCCTCAATCTTACCCACATGACATGTTTCTAGGACCCCTCACCTGTGCATGGATATGTATACTTTTGCATCACTTCCTCCAAGTGTGGTGGCCAGAACGAGAGCCCAGAGAGCAGACGTAGCAGCATGAAGCATCACACTTCTGCTGGAGCAACCTACAATTATATCAGGGTCTTTTTAACATATGACACTGCACTACTGATTCCAGTGAAATTCAATACACTCTAAGTCAGAAATAAACTGGCATTCATGTTACTATAGTCTCTCGTTTGCACACTTTAACAATTTGATCACATTTTTTGTAAATGATCTTAAATAATTCTCCAGATACAGGCAAAGACCGTCTGGCTATTGGCAAATAGGGATGTCTTTTTGACCTTGTGAATTATCCAATCATGGATCATCGTGTGAGCAAGGTTGATAAATACCACGAGGACAGATAAACAGGATGACTGTCAGACCTGAGGCTGGGGATTCTCTGTAGAAACCTGCTGCAATGGACCTGCCTACTGTTAAGCTGTGGACATGTGTCCCACGCCAGCGGGCGAAGAGCTGCTTCCCTGAGCCCCTGGAGTCTATGACAAGGAGTCGCCAGGAGGCGGCTCAAGCTTTGTGTTCAGTGGCCAATCCAGCTGGATAATGCTCCGGCCTCAGCAGTTGTTAAATCTTACCAGTTGTTAAATATTTTGACCACCCTCTTCCCCCTCAGCTGAAAGGGGATTTCACAGGGCCTCCAAGTACACAGATGACTGTTTCAGAGAATCATAGCCGGTGAGTGTCCAAATCCACAGGGAATAAGGCAAAAGGAGATGCGTTCAGCTCTAGCAAGGACTCAGTGTGGACTCCGGGATGCGGGGCTGACCCAGGATGTTCCCGTTCTCCCATCGGTCAGCCTTGTAAACCAGATGGGTCTCCCCAGGCGTTGAGGATTAAAGCCCAGGCCTGCCTGATCACGGCTCCGCACAGTTCCTCGGGGTCTGAGATCCTCTAGGCTGAAAGCCAGAAGAGAAGGAGCATGTGTAGGAGGAACCATTCTCTAATATTAGTCTCTTGACGCTAATAAGAACTGAAACAAATGATCGTTTACTGGTATCTTGCACCAAACCCGCCTGGAGAAGAGAAACTATCAGATGTTTTAACTCAACAGCTGCACATCAAAAATAGTAGTCTTTGAGACCCTGGGAGCTGCGGAACGAATGCCAGAAGCAGGTCCAGGACGTTGGAGGCGCTGACGTTTCTTGTTCCTGGAATGAAAGGAAGCAGCATTGCTGTCACAGGTCCAATTCAATGCATTAGTGATTGCGATCACACTACTCTGTGTGTGTGTGTGTGTGTGTACACATGCTTGAGCGTAAGCACTCATTCCAACACAGGCAACCAATGGTTAAGGAAAGTATGTGTTAAAGAGCTAGTTAATCACCATTCAAAAATCTCTCTAGGGCTTCCCTGGTGGCGCAGTGGTTGAGAGTCCGCCTGCCGATGCAGGGGACACGGGTTCGTGCCCCGGTCCGGGAGGATCCCACATGCCGTGGAGCGTCTGGGCCCGTGAGCCATGGCCGCTGAGCCTGCGCATCCGGAGCCTGCGCTCCGCAACGGGAGAGGCCGCAACAGTGAGAGGCCCGCGTACCGCAAAAAAAAAAAAAAAATCTCTCTAAAAGGATCCATGGGTTTGTTTTCTTCTAAACTAATCCATCGGGCAACTCACACATTTAAAAAAGCTACGTCTATAGACAAGGGCATTCTGTGCACCATCTAGGCATTTCTCCCACGGGTTATACCACAGAATACACAGAATGTGGTCAATTCTCTAGGAAACGTGATTTCCATACACAGGCTGCTATTGGTGTCATCGGGCTGGTAGTACATCAGCCTGCACCAGGATGGGTATACTAGTTGTTCTACAACCAGCATCTGTTCTGATGGGTCAGTGTCTAGACTGTACAGATTGATAAATATTTTGAATATTGTTCCCAGTTATCGTGGGCTTGTAATTGAGAAATAGTACCATGAACATAGGAAACAATGGCATAGTGTTCTCTGGTTTGGAAAGCAGAGCTGCTTTCTGGAGCGACCGGCTGCTCAGTTGACATTATATTCTTTTGTTCACCGGTGGCAGTTGTGTAAGGTTCTACTATGTGTTTGTTTGTTTGTTTGTTTGTTTGCGGTACGCGGGCCTCTCACTGTCGTGACCTCTCCCGTTGCGGAGCACAGGCTCCGGACGCGCAGGCTCAGCCGCTCCGCGGCATGTGGGATCTTCCCGGACCGGGGCACGAACCCGTGTCCCCTGCATCGGCAGGCGGACTCTCAACCACTGCGCCACCAGGGAAGCCCTCTACTATGTGTTTTGAATCTAGAAATCCACTGACTTTGGTCTGATCTTTCATGATATTTATAACTTGTTTAGTTATGTTTAGGATTTAAAAAAAAATCTTTAGTTAGCACCAGTAAAAAGCATTATTGCTATTAAAATTTTATTATAAAGGTTCTTCAATAAAAATAGCTTTAAGTTCTTTTCCTCCAACTGAAATAATTATTTTTATAATGCAATTCTTGATAATCAAGAGTTTTCTTTGAATCCCAACAGCAAGTAACAGAGCAAAATTATAGCTTAACCAAACGAAAACTTCAGAGGGTAAGCAGTCCAGGGCTGGTATGGTGGTTACCTGATGGATGGCTCCCTAAAATACTCAGGGACCCAAACTCCTTCCAGCTCTGTGCTTCGCCAGTACTAAAGTACAGCCTTGTTCCTCAAAGTTCAGTATTGCAGCCAAAGCTCCAGCCATTGCACCTTTATTCCAAGTATCAGAGTAGAGAAAGAGAGAAAAAAAAGAACACAACAGAGAATGCCTTCCAACTGTCATTCAAGGTAGGATGCCAGAGTCTGTTATAAAACACACAGCAGGTGGCAATCTGATGACTTTGACTACACACTTGTAACCTGGGCTTTGTAGAGAATGGAATGAAAAGGTGCAACATTTAGCTTACATTGTATTGGTCAGAAATTATCCAAAACCGGATCACATCTAACTGCAAAGGATGTTAGGAAAGTTTGGTTTTTTTAAGTGACCATGGGCCCAATTAAAAATCAAGACTTCTATTGCTATGGAAAAAGATTAGACCACATACTGGGAGACAACTAGTCATTTCTTCAGCAAAAGCCATGCCTTTAGAGAGGAACAGGTTATATCCTATTCACTTCTGCACTGAATATTCACTAGCTATTCTTATCCTATTCAGAGGTCTATTCACTTCTGCACTGAGCCACCTAGAAAGAGGGTATTCATAATTTTCAGACCCCCAGGTGGTTTTATAACTTCATTCACTCATTCACTCAATATTGACAGAACACCTATTATGGGATGAGACCTCTACTAGGGTTTAGGGATAGTGAGATGTTCATCATGGCCCCTGATGTCATGGGGCTGTCAGTCACAGAGAAGGACCAGCACTGAACAAGTGAAGGTAATAGAGTGTATACTATGGGAAGCTTGGGGCAGGGAGACCCAAGTTAATGTGAAGTGACTAGCATGTGGATGACTAAAAGGGACTGACAGAGTATTCCAAGGAAAGGGAGCACATGTCCCAAGGCCTGAGAATTAGAGAGAACACAAGATTTTTGAGGGCCTGGCCGATTTTCAACATCTCTGGAGTGTTGAATTCAGAGGGGAGAGTGCTGAGAGATAAGGTTGGTGAGAGGCAGGGACCGCAGTATGAAGAGTCTCTCAGCCGTATTAGACTCTGTAACGTGCTTATGGGCATTGGGCAGTCATTGAAAAGGAGGCTCATTGTGGTTGCTGTCTAATAACCATACCCAGCCTCTACTGAATGCTGAATATGTGCTTGACATTGTGATAAACGTATTCCATGCATTGCCTCATTGAATATTCACAATAAACTCTGAGGCAGATACGATTTCATTGTCCCCGTTCCATAAGTGAGAAAAGTGAAGGCCAGAGAACTGAAGAAACTTGCTCAGGGTCACTTAGTTAACAAGCGGTTGTAGCAAGACCGACACAGAAATAGTCTGAAGCCATCCTCAGTCCATGGCCTAGACTCCGTGCAAACTAGATGGGGTCGAGGCTGGAGGCTAGCTATCGGAAGGCACTAGGTGTACAAACACGTTATTTTAAACTACAACCTTCACTTCGACTGCAAATCATTTCAGAGATCCTGGCTCCGAACCTGCCTCATGGTGCTGGTTTGTGACAGTTTGACCACTCTGGTAGACCCCACTTGTTCATTTTTAAATGGATACTGTTCTCTCTACTCTGCCAGTCTAACAGCACCCTTGTCTGCCTCGGTAGACCCGAGTTGTCTGACCTGTGGGTCACGGGGTCCTCTGATTGGTTCTAGGAGCATATGGCGCTCTCAACACCAGCCGCTGTGATGCTGAGCATGGATGATTCCCAATAACCTAGAAAAGAGGGGATATGGGAAAAGGAAGAAGCCCTAGTGCTGGTACTTTTGGAAAATCCTTCCTACTCCTGCTTTAGATTTTTAGTGTTCATTTGTTCCCCTGGCACAATTAATGTTACTGACTGCAGTGGGCCAAACATAGTGACCCCAGAGTCAGGTGGCTCCTTGGATCAATATGCACGAGGTTTCTTTGCTGCAGTAGGGCTGACTCCTGACGCACAGTCTGAGTCAAAACTCCAGGGTGCCCTCTTCTCCCCGTGCATGAGTGCAGCCTCCTCTCTGTTGGCTACTGTGCAGAGAGCTTAGCCAGCACCAGGCAGTGTCGTGTCAAGATGCCAGACCCTGCTGTTACTATTTTTGACAGCAGCGGTAACTTACCACCAAACCTTGGACTCCGAGGGCCAGGAAGGCCCATGTTCTCATCCACATCTGGCACTGCTGCTAAAACCAGCTCTGTTTTGTCTGCATTGACAGCATACTGAGAAAATCCAAGCATCCACAAAACAGAAAATCTGACAAGTAAAAATACTTCAGTAATGTACAAAGAGTTGAGGTAATGGGTTTATTCATTGTAAAAGCAGCTGGTTTTCCTTGTCGATGTTTGTTTGGTTTAAAACAAGGGAAGATCCTTGTTGCCAAAGGAATGGATGGAATACACTGTAGTTTCTTCTCTTTGAGCTCTCTCACTTCTAATAGAGGCAAACTGTCGATGAGTCTGCCAAGAGCCCTAATCTTCTTTGTCTGGATGATGTGTTAGATGGAGTTTAAAATTCTGGGATACAGCCTTTATCACATGCTTTTCTTTGTGGGAGGATCAACCCTCCACCTTCCTGACATGAATTTTATGATGGAACAAAAGAAAAGCTCAGAGCTTATTCTGATGGAATACTGTATTATGCTAAATGCTTTTTTTCTGGATAGAATCAGAATAATATTTTAAATTCATTAGATAGTCACTGAACCATAAAGTGTTCTCAGTGAGAGCAAAGTGTTGACACTTATCTATACTGCTGCATGAAACGAGAATCAGTCCTGTGGTGGGGAGGAGAAAAGAGAGTATCAATTTGGTTTTTACCACAAAACTAGTAGGAAATGGGGGACTCGGTGACTTTTGTCTTTTACTTTGGGAGTTTTGTATATGCCACACACAGCTATTCCTGTGAAAATGCGCAGTGGAGTTTGCACTCGAAAGAAGCAATAGGATTGAACGGGGCCTGTCATATCATCATTGGTGTTTTGTTGCTTGTGATACCATCATTAGTGGTTTCTATTTGGGGATGGGTGTTCTTGGGGAAAAAAAGGTAAAGAGAGATGTGTGACAGGGAAGAACAAATCTGACTCCATATTGGATCTGTTTCTTTTTCTTTAACCTTTGTATTCTATTGTTTTTACTACAATTTAATCACTAATGGGATGTTGCCTATAGCTTAAAGTATACATAATGGCCTGTCTCCAGGAGCCCTGCCTCCCATGCCTGAGCTTTAAGCTAAAATATCTTTGTTTAGCTCCCAGGAAACATCTTGACCACCTGTGAATGGCGGAAGAAAGAAGAAATTAACACATCCCCTCCAGTGTCTGACCAGAACCAGGAAATAGCTGCAACAACTTATCACCATTTTTACTTTACCTCCTCACCTCCTCTCTTTGCTCTATAAAAGAAGCTAGCGTTCAAACCCGGGCAAGAGGGTTCTTTGGGACACGAGTCCACCATCTTCTTGGTCTGCTGGCTTTCTGAATAAAGTCGCTTTTTCTCTCCCCAACACCTCATCTCGTGATCCATTGGCCTGCTGTGCAGAGAGCAGTGTGAGCTTGGCTCGGTAACAGATGGAGTGAACACAAGGAAGAGAAGGGCCCCAAAGGCCCCAAAGCAGCAGAGGTGGATCCCCCAGGACGAAAACTTCACGATCTCGACGGCTTTTCCAAATACAACACAACTTCATTTCTCATCTACATTTTCCATATTTCCCGGAACCGTAGGCTGTTTACAGAGTCAGGAGAGTTTTTGCTTTGACATGAAGTAATCCTGTCCTTTGGGAGCCCCCAAAACTTAGCCAAGGTTTAAGAGAGTTCCAGAAACCACATTTTCGGTCCACCGTGGGCTTGTTTCCTGTTGTGGGTGCTTATGTTGGAGGAAACAACCACACTGCTAGCGCTTTTAAAGCTTTACTATATGGGAATATTTTTTTTTTCGCTTATAAAATCAGTCATGCTGTGAAAAATCATGAAACTACTTCAAAATGTTCTTTACTGTCATTAAAATTAGCCTGGCTCAAAATGTTATGACATTTAAAATTAATTATACACCAGCAATCTATTTCAAGATTATCTGGGACTGAAGAAAATAAACAAGAACCGACGAAGAAAAAAACCAAAACCCTGAAGTAATTCTGCAAAGCGGATCATTTTTATTAAATGTATCCATTTCTATTCAAATCATTTACGCCTATGTAGTGCAACAGTTTCTAATGAGCACCCTTACAGCTGAAGACTGCTTGAACTGAGTAAATGTATTACTGAGCTCTGTGCTAGCAGCTCAACAGCCTGTACAACGTTCCAGAGGGTTCCAGAAGCTTCCAGCTCCCAGGTTGGGGGAGAGGGGTCCACGGTAGAAGTAGATGTAGACCTGGTTCCACAGGGGTCTCAGGAACTTCTCATTCTTCCTCTGAGATGGAAACTAGGGACAGTTCTTCTCACATGGTAATATGCCGGGTCAATTAGCCAAATGCAAGCCATCAGGGGAAGAGGGAAGCTACATTGGTGCCACCCTCGAGGGTCCTGGAGAGGGCTGCTGACTGCAGATGTTAATAGCTAAGCAGGCTGGAGGCCAGAAGTGACCCTTGATCAGTGACTCTGGGTTTCCAGGCTGTGAGATGTGCTGAATGGGAGATAAACCGTGGGAGGGGGCCTGGGTACGCACGACCCTTGGCAGAGTGTCCCCGCAGGTCCCCTGTCCTGTGCCCAGCTGCAGTGTTGGGCAGTGCTGGGCAGAAGCCAGCACACAGGTACAGCCCTCCCCTCAGAGGCTACAGTCGGGTGGGAAGACAGACTCACAGACACCTAACTGCAGACCAGGGCTCCAGGCCGCTCTGGGAGATGAGAGCGGGGGCCCACGGTGCTCTCCCCTCAGACTTTGAAATCCCAGTTTACGCATTTGACTCTTTATTTCAGAAGATGTTTTGTGGGGGCGGGAGGTGTGCTTTATTCACTTTTCTCTGTTTCAGTTGTGGAACCACATAGCGGTATGAATTATTTCACTCATAGGGGAAAGAAAAAATAAGTTCACACATGTAACTGCATTGTGGTATGGGGTACCAACGTCCACTACGTCACAGGCGTCCTTTGTGGGAAGGTTTTTTTCCTTACAAGTTTTCTAAGGGCCAGGAATCCCTTGATCTCCTTTGCCTCTGTATCACTGGAGGCTAGGAAGAGGGAGGGACAGCTAGATAGAGAGGGAGAGAGAGAATATGCATGGGGCTCAATGAACATAGACATTCCTATCTCCTCAGCCACCAGTCAGTCTGAACATTTGTCCACAGTCTCACGATTACCCTTCCCCACCTTTCCTTCTTCTCACTGGTCTGGAATTGCCAGTCTCTTAGCCAAGGTAGATAATGAATGCAGGGAGGGATGATCGTTCATACTTTGCCAACAGCTTCGAATTAGATATGGCCCAGTTTCCTGATAGCCCCTCCTCTTACACACACCAGCGTGGACACTGGTTCTGAGCCCACGGGCAGGCAGCAGAGCCCTCTCTGTGTTGGGCCTCACCCCCTCTCTGTCCCCAAGGCACATGGAAAGCCAGGTGTGTGTAAGTATTCCAGCAAGGCCAGGGAAACAAGAAAGAGAGCAACTGAGATGTCGAGATTAAAAATAGGATAAACAGGAACTGAAAAGTCTGGGTTTCTATTTCTTTTCTGGTTCACTTTGTTTTCACATTCCTCCAGTGAACTGCTGTAGCTAGAATTTTTCTCAATTAAGCGGTCATTTGTCGTCTGGGATAAGAAAATAAGACTTCTCGGACTTCTCCATGTAAAATTCCCCACCCTCCTCCTGACAGCGTGTTCACTGTCAGCACCTATGAGAACAATCATCTAAAAAAAAAAAAACAGTATCAACTTCAGGCTTTGCCCAGAAAAGTTAACACAGTTCCCTTCACAGCCCTCTATGGTCTCAAATTGAAAATGATATAGATGTAGGAATATCTGTTTAAACAGATATTAAACAGCCAGGAGGCCTCACACATTGAGTTCTCACTATTAGGGTCAGCCCTGAGATGGGCGGCTGTGGAATGAACAAGCACCATGGCATCACTGCCCTAGTGACGATCAGGTTTCTACATGCGGGCACCCATGTCCTCCACGTTGCCTGCCGGGCGTCTTCTTCAGACCATCCCAAGGGAAGAGGGGTTTGCAAACCTTGTTGTGTGTGTGGATCCCTGAGATCAACAGCCAGACCCTCATTCATCACGACTTTGCTTCCTAAAACTATAACTCCAGGCATGTAAAGCTCCTTATAAATCAAAAGGCCCCAGAGGCTTCACTAGCCTGAAACAGTAGAGACAGTGGGAGGCGCCTGTGTTGTCTGAATGAAACGCCCACTCAGCCAGCTGCAGGCTATCTAAAGCAAACATCCCTGCGTGGCCACTTGCCCAGAAACGGCAGCAGAGCTAGCCTCCCTGGGCAGGAAGGAAGGACAGCCCCGCTCTGAACAGAGAGGCCCATGGATAGATGGATGGTGGTGGCGTGAGCTCTCAGGGCCCATCTCCCTCTGCCGCCAATCATAGTGGATGCTTCAAAATGACTCTACACAATGTGGACTCTCTAACTGCTAAGTCGATGTTTATTATATTCTAAGGAGCAGGGACTCTTCTGAACTTCCTGTGATCAAAAACGCTTGTTAATTGTTCTTATTGAAAGCCACATCTCCCAACATACAACTCTGTTACACATGGACTGAATTAAAGGCAGGAGATTGTTTTTGTCTCCAGAACTCAGCTAATGCCAAAACAAATGTACATTAAAATGCTGGACTTTTTTTTTTTTTCTCTTTTCCTTTTATCTCTTCCTTTATTTTCCCCTACAGGAGGCAGTGAAACATAGGAAAGAAAAATGAGGATAGTGGAACTAGAACCTCAGGGTGGCTGGCAGGGAGTTTGCATTCTGTCTGGTGGAAGTATTAGGTCACAGGATTCATTAAATTGTCATGTTGCTTTTACTTTTCCCCCCGCTGGTTTTCTGGGGGTAGCTTTACAGTATGTATTAATGGCTGGGAAAGGCCTCTCCAGAGTGGCTATTTTCTTGCTTAAATTAAATTTTGTTTTGATGTATTTCCTCTAGATTCCCCACTTCTTGCAGGACAATATTCAGAATGGGTTTTTGATAAAGTAGTACCTCAGAAAAAAAGCTCATGCATCTCGAAGGGTTACCAGATAAAATATAGGTTATTCAGCTAAAATTTAAATTTCAGATAAACAGCAGGCACATTTTTTTTGATGTCCAGGTAAACTATGAATAATGAAATGTTGCATGGGATATAGAGATGCAAAAATGTCATCCGTGTTGACCTGAAATTCAAATGTAATTGAGTGTCTTGTATTTTTATTTTTTTAATTTGGCAACCCAGAACAAGCCAGCTCATTCAACCCTAGGGTCCTCTGAGCATTTGGAAGGTTGAACTCATTCTAGATAGTAATTATCCTATTCACTGGAACAACTGTTTCATTTCTCTATTGCTACTCATACCAGGTACCTAGAAGTGGTTGAGTCAACTAATGTAATATTGCCAATTTGTTATCAGGTCGTATGAGACCATCACTAGCAAGCCCCAATGAGAATCTGAAGATTATTCCAACATGTTTCTTAACAAGCTCAAGTCCTTTAGACTTGACTGGGGAAAAAAAAAAAAGATTTTTCACACAAGTGGAAAAGGCACTGAGTAATTAGTTAGAAAGTCTTGACTGTGAAGGAAGGTGGTGATGCTTCTGTGTTTGAATCTGAGTCAAGGCCAGAAGTGCCTGCTATTTGCAGCATAGTTTCAATAGAAGATTATTCCCTAATTAGTTCCAAATTTGCAATTTTCTGGAAGCAAAGAACTGAAGAGTGCATAGGTAGTCTAAGACTTCTGACCTTCCTTTCAAATCTCAATTGCCAAAGTCAAAGGAGCCTGCTCTGAATTTGAAAACATTCCCAGGTTCGGCACACAAGGTCTAAAATTAAACTTAATTATCATCACTTCACGATGCTCTGTTAGAGGAAAGTCTGTGAGTCAACAGGAGACGTCCCGCTCAACCTCTGCTCATCACCTACAGAGTGGTCCAGCCAAGAACGGCCAGTGACGCCACCGCCCGCATTTGGACTAGGACAGGACACATGTGATCACATAGCTTCATTTTAGACATATATTTTTCTTAAACATCAAAAACAACAGAATGATTTTCTTGACTTACTGTTGGATGCACCTTTTTGTCTTTTAAAAATGTCCTTCCCTACACTAGCAGGGACCCTGCTGCTTGTTCACTCAAAACACCTCATGGGAAACTCTGAGAAATGCTTTATTTAGAAGCAATTCAGCCTGTGAGTCATGCAACTTTTTGCTTGTGTTTTTCTTCTTCAGTTCTCCATAAACATTTATATGAAGACAGGATATTTTACTGCGTTTGAGAAGTCCATCTGCCACAGCTGCTTATTCCCCACCTGAAGTCATCAACTTTCATGAAAAGAAAATATCTGGTTTTCTTTCAAGTGCTGATAAAGACAAAAAAGAAAAAAATAATGACCCTTGAGCAGAATTACCTCTTCACTGAGGGTTTCTCACCATGCTCAGTAAAGTAGTGGTACTTGTTTAACGCTGGAATCAGCCCTGTGGTCAGAGGTTCAGGTTTATAAGATGAACAGTATTCTACGGCAAAGAAATCACCAAAGATGATGTCCCCTTCGTGGGGTAGTGGAAAAATTACTCCTTTTCTTTTGGAGGAGACTGGGGAGAGAGGTAGGCAGTGTAAAAAGCACAGATTGATTTCCTAATCACATTTTCCTTTTAAGTTTTTCAGATGTTTCATTTCAGCTCAAAAGTAGCCACTTGCTGAAAGTAACACATTCCCTAGGTCTAAGGATTCTGATATAATTTAATATATTCCTTCTTGGCTCCAGGGTAGGTTTATGGGTTTTTAGATATTTGATTAAAAGACAGATTTCATTTGTGATCTGGAATATTGCTGCCTTTGTGCCAGCTTCAATCCTCTTTCAACAGCAGTTTTACCAATACTTCCTTGCTTTACAAAAAACAAACAATAACAAAATTCCTTCTTGTTGTTTTTCCTCCATCACAGAGTTATCCACTTTCTTTTCGGATACTTTTCCTTTCATGTTTTGATTACCCCTTCTCCAAGGTGCTGTCAAATTTCCCCTGGATATTGCTTAGCACTGGCAAAAAACGGGTTTAAAAGGTTACTTTCTCAACTACGTCAATACCAAGTAGATGTTAGTGATGATTCCTTGTTTCAGATGTAGAAAACTGACAATACACATCACTGCACATCCCTCAGTGGGTCTGCGACCTGAATCTGGAAAGCCAAGGCAGGCAGTGTGATGCAGCGATGGAAAGTAGAGGCTTCAACATTTCTCCAAAGAAGACATATAGATGACCAACAGGTACATGAAAAGACGCTCAACATCAGCAATTATTAGAGAAACGCATACACACTACTATATATAAAATAGATAAACAATAAGGACCTACTATATAGCACAGGGAACTATATTCAATACCTTGTAATAAACTATAATGGAAAAGAATCTTAAAAAGTGTATATATATATATATATATATATATATATATATATATCCATCCATTATCTATATTATGACTTTGCTGAATCATTTTGCTTCACGCCTGAAACTAAAACAACATTGTAAATCAACTATACTTCAATAAAAAAAAAAAAGAAAGGAAGTAGAGGTTCCAGAGCCAGGTCATGGATATCCAGGTTCAAATCTCAACCCCATCACTTACTAGCTGTGTGAGCTTCGGAAAGTGATCTAATTGACTGGAGTCTCAGTTTCTCCATCTGTAAAATGGGGAACCTCCCACTTCATCTGGTTGTTGTGAGTATTAAAGAAACTGGTATTAGTACTTAGAAGAGTATTTGTCCCATTGTGGGTGCTGTGAAAATGTTGCTATTGTTATTATTGAAAGGTTAGGCCTATGGAGAGATACTCAGGGTCTGGACATGGAAACTTTGCACATTGTGAATGATAAATGAATGAATGCATAGTATTAAAATGTGTTTATTGGAGAAATAGTTACTGAGCACTTACTCTGTGTCGGGTACTGTGCTAGGTACATGGATATAAAAATCCAATGTGCCCTAAGGTAGCTTAGTCTTGGGAGGAAGCTGTGGGAGGGTGTGAGAGAGCAAGGTCATAGGGGTCAGAGAGTTCTCAGTTTGAGTCCCGCTCCACCAGTGGAAAGGGACTGGGCAAATGACTTCTCTCACTTGTAAAATAGAGATAATATCACCCCATTAGGTTGTTATGAAAAGGAATGTAGAATACAGAGTACGTACGTGGTAAGACTCAATAAGTAAAAGATGTTGTATATCATGTAAGCACATGTTTATATCTGTATCTATGTGTTTAGACAGGGAAAGGGAATTATGGTGTGAAATTCCAGTCACTCTGGTAGGTTTGTTCCAGGTGAAGTTGGAGGTCATAGTTAGCCTGACTGGAAGTCTAGTTGTGGGGCAGAGGGGGCAGAGACAAAGACAACTGGGTCTGCCTTTGCAGGAGAGCAGACGTGTCCTAGGGAGGAAACAGTACACACAAAGGCTTAGGGACCAGAGGAACTGGTGCATCTGGGGACGACCATGGGTTCAGTGTTGTGGAACAAAATGAGAGGCAGAGGGGTGGTGGGAATGATGCTGCACAGAGAGGAGGGGACTAGCTCACATCTTTATCAAAATGTCAGTGTCTCAACGAGACTTTTCTTAATCCCCTATTTAAATAATCCCTTCCCCTGTGACAAAGCGAGAGAGAGGCATGGACATATATACACTACCAAACGTAAGGTAGATAGCTAGTGGGAAGCAGCCGCATAGCACAGGGAGATCAGCTCGGTGCTTTGTGACGGCCTGGAGGGGTGGGACAGGGAGGGTGGGAGGGAGGGAGACGCAAGAGGGAAGAGATATGGGAACATATGTATATGTATAACTGATTCACTTTGTTATAAAGCAGAAACTAACACACCATTGAAGCAATTATACTCCAATAAAGATGTAAAATAAAAAAAATAATAATCCCTTCTCCATCATTCCCTAGAATCCTGCTCAGCTTTGTTTTTCTCAAAGTCATCCTCTATAACTTTTCCACAAGTCACCTTCCAAACATACATATCGAGGTGTGTGTGTGTGTGTGTGTGTGTGTGTGTGTCTCTCACACACACACACGATTTATTTTGTTTATTATCTGTCTCTCCTCAGTAGAATGAAGTTCCATAAGAGCGTGAACATTGTCTGCCGCTGTATCTCCAGCATCTAGATCACTGCCTGACACACAGTAGGTGCTCAATAAATAGAAGTTGACCTGAAGGGATGAGGGTAGTGAATGCAGAGCTCTCTCTGATGGGCAAAAACGTGAGTTTACCCTTTGGCCAGAGAAACCCTGAAGAATTCTAAGCAAGGGAAAATGCAGTCATGTTTTCCTTTTGGAAAGAGTGTCTGGAAGCATCATTGAGGGTGAACTGTTGAGGATTTCTTCTAACAACCTGAGCTGCCTGGACCAGGGCCAGACCAATGGAGTGGGGAGAAGTTTAGGACCAGGTGAGAGGCTTGGAAGGCACAGCGGGCAGGACCAGGTAACAGATCGGAGGGGACAAAATGAAGAGTGGACAGTTAAGATCCCCTCAGGTGTCTGCCTTGAGCAAATGAGCTTTATTCACTGAGACAGGAAAAGAATATGTCAATGAAGTAAAGAAAAAAAATAATGCTCTCACTCCAAGAAGGGTCAAGGATATCGTAGCTGCTCATCGTGGATGACTGATTGATTGAAAACATAAGGAAAGAAACTGGCTGGTCAGATCCTATTAATTATTAAACCTATAGCTTCCTGAATTACGTGTGGTCTCAGAAAAATGATGAGACTTGAGAAAATGTCTTACTTAACATGAATGGGAAGAATTCAGCGACAGATATCTGTGAAGAGCCAATAACTTCCTGAAAGACAGTATTTCACTTGACATTATTGTTATTTGCTTTAACAGGGTGTGCTTTGCCTGCACAAAGCTTCTCTACACAGCTATGAGCATTGTGTTCAGTCCCTATTGATTGGCATCCGCAAGGCAAACTGAAGGATCAGTGAAACCCAGAGATAAAACCCAAACCCATCAGACTTTTTCTCCAAATGCCTTTCTTGGAGGCAGAGGTGAGTCCAGGAGTTGCCAAACCTGCATGATGACCCAGCCAAACAGCTTCCACAGGTAAATCTATGGATAAGTTATCATCACCCAGTCCTGGCTTGTACTAAATTCCTGGCCAGGTTACTGAACTACTTCTACTTTCTGAGGAGGGGTAGAATCCCAGGAGGTCATGCGTTCTGTGTGGCTGGCTGAGGTCCTTCAATGGCCTTCCAAACACTGAGACTGAATAATTCTAGGCAATGGCCCAGCAGCAATCCACCCTAGGCTGGTCTGGCAGAAACCACTGGGAAGGGCCCAGGGTATAGCTCTGTCCCCTGGTGGCCGGACCATCCTAGAAACAAGCTGGTGTCTAGAGCAAAGGAGCCTTCTCCACTTGTGAGGAAAGAATGGACGTTTCAGCTTTACTTCCCTCACCCATGAGGGTGAGAACACCCACTGGGCATTATGTTGAGAAAATTAAATAGAATAAGACCATCCAGCTTAACACAATGCCCGAATGGGGAGGTGCATCATTAGTGGTTATTAGGTTTGTGGTCCTGTTGGTGTTCAGTCCTATCTCTGCTTTAGGGATGCTGAAACATGGACAGATGGTAAAGCGAGATATGTAGAAATAGGTTCATAAGTGAAGAAAGTAGAAAAAATGAAAAACTTCTGTACTGAATGTGAAGTTGGTTTGAGTTTCCTGAAAGGACTTGGTCAATATTCGAAACTGATATCTTTAACTGAAAAGTATAAACAAATTTAAGCCAATTCAACATTTTTATGACTTAGTATGTACTATTATTGTTAATATTTTGGAAAATCATGTATTGTTAGAAATGATGTGTTTTTTTTTCCCTCTAAGTTGTGTTTTTAAAAATTGACTGTGTTCCTAAATATGGTTTTTACATATATGCAAGAACTTTGTTTTCTAAAAAAATACATCCCAGATTTTGCAGTGGGAATCAATGAAAAATGTGGTTATATTCTTCAGAAACTCATTTATTCAAAATTTGGAAAGTTTTAAATTTTATGGGAGGTTCCACTAAACAAGACTTATCAATATCTGGTGTCACTTTGATCTTTCAAGTCAACTGTGCCAAGACCCAATATTTTGGAAGAAGTTGTGCATATGTATTCCCACGTATAGTTTTAAAAAGTATATGTTATGTTTATTAGTTTACAACGTCCAAAGCCCATTTTTCCTCCTAGCAGTTTCTCAGGGTTGTATTCTTACGTGTCATCTCTCTTTTCCTTTATAGGATAATATATCTTTTATAATTCAACCCCAAATCATGTATCAAACACTGTCTATGTACTATGTATTGTCATACCATGTAAATCTAGAATCCACTGTGGTCAGAACATTTTATTCCTCTCTTTCCCTCCTTTCTCCAGTTCCCGAAAGAATCCAGAAGAATGAGGTTGGCCAGAAATTTCTGAATGGAGATCAAGCTTTTGGAAAACTCTCTTCTCTTTTAATTTCATTCCATTTGAACCTATGACTGTTGAAGTTTTCCACATTCTTATACTGACTCAACAAATGTCTCCTGGGGTATTTCCATCCTCTAACCATTAGTTCACTTTCTTTGCTTATTCATTTCCAGTTGCTTCATGGACTGAGCCAGGATATCAGTGATTAATGACTCAGTGCTATTTCAGGAATCCCCAGCCTTTTCCATATGCTGACTCACCTAACAGTTTTCTGTGTTCACCTGTTGGGAGCATGGCTGTGGCAGAGGATTTGAGGCTTTGGGTGGTCAGAAAGCTCCTGAGACTTATATGCAAAACTGTGATCTGAACAAAGTTCTTTTGCCTGTTGTTCCTTTGGCATCTTTCTTCCCTTAAGTGAGTTCCCTGAGGATAAGAGAGAGATTTGCCTTAGTCATCTTTGAATCACCAATGACTACCATAGTACCTGGGGCACAATGAAACATCTATGCTCAATGAATATTTATTGAGTGATGGAATAATGTAATCTCAAGAAATCTTATAGACTGTTAATTTGTATTTTGTGGATTGTTATGGCTGTAAATACAGAAAAAACATTGTAGAAAGACAGAGACTTAGATCAATATTCAGGAATGTATTTAAAAGTACTTAGAGGGGGAGGGATAAATTAGGAGTTTGAGATTAACATATACACTCTACTATATATAAAATAGATAACCATCAAGGGCCTATGTATAGCACATCTGAAAGGTACTATACTCAATTTTGTAATAACGTATAAGGGAAAAGAATCTGAAAAAAAAATATATATACATATGTACATATGTATATACATATATATATATATATATATATATATATATATGTATGTACATATAACCGGGTTACTTTGCCGTACACCTGAAGCTAACACTGTAAATTGTTAAATCAACTATACCTCAAATGTTTAAAAAGCGCTTAAATTCTTGAGGTTACCTGTAAAGAATGGGAATAAAAATATCAAAAAATAGTTAAAGCAGTTGAATGAAACCTGCCTAGGGTTTCATCACCATGGAGCCTGGTGATCTTTCTCTTAAGCCCATCTTTCCTATACCCCTCTTATTTCTTTTTGCTTTTAGCATTCAATCCAACTCTTTTGTTCATTCTGGCTTCTGTCTCCAAATGTATGACATGAATTCCATGAAATAAGAATACACGTGTATCAGGAGTCCCCAAGACAATCCCCAGAGGCAATGGATTCACCAGAAAGACCCATAGGACTCAGAATATAGTCATTCTCATGGTTACAATGTATTATAGTGAAAGGATACCAAGGAAAATCAGCAAAGGGAAAAGGCACATGAAGTAAAGTCCAGAGGAAACCAGGCACAGACTTCTAAGAGTCCTCTCCCATTGGAGTCACACAAAACAGGCATAGTTCCTCTAGCATTAAACTGGGACAATACACATGAACTGTCGTCTACCAAGGAAGCACGTTAAAGGCTCAGCACCCAGGATTCCTACTGGGGGTTGGTCATGTAGGTACTCTTTCCCCAACACATACCAAAATTCCAGACTCCCAAAAAGAAAGCATAAATCACATTGTGTGTACAAACAGTTTAGGCACAGTAAACTAACCTTATCTGTTAGAGAATGGTGAGAACACTACTGAAATCCAAGTTTCCAGATGTCAGCCAAGGGCCAACGTTGCAAGAAGACCTTTCTAAGTCCCAGGTCTGTTATATTACCTCTTTTCTGCACACATGTGTACACAAAGTTCATCCTCTTTCCCAACTTTGGAACATTCCACCCTCCCAGTGCCAATAGTATAAGTAAATATGAAATCCACTGCAATAGAGGCCAGTACTAAAGTTGTCCACAGGGGAATCAATATCTTATATCAGACACTTGAAAACGTGAGAGTGGATGAACTCTCCCAGGAGCAACTTCTGGGCCACACCATTTCATTGGTAAGCAGAAGAAACTGTGTCTAAGAAAGAGATAGAAAGTATAGAAAGAGAATCAAGAGAGTACAAAATCATGGAAGCAAAGGGAGTAAAGAGCTTCATGAATGTCAACTTGCAGAACCTCTTCAGAATTTCAGTGAAAGATTCCTCAGTTCTCCTCACAGAGCCCTCCATCTGCTTTGGGTGGACCTCTCCAATCTCTTCTTCACTACTCCCTAATCAGAAAAGCTTCAAAAAGCCTGGAAATTAAGGACTGAACTTTTTAGTAGAGTTTTCAGAAAAAAGATTACTGGTTACTCACTGAGAGAACTATTAAAATAGAGTATGATGATAGGACCAAGGAAGAAATGGTAAAGGAGGAAAGGGCATACTGGAAATATATGCTGTTCTGAAGCCACATAGACAAGATGGGAATAGATAGAACAAGTTGGTGGCTAGATGAAAGCCCAATCCAGGAAGAAATGCTTACATTGAGAAAACCTTGAACCCATTAGTAGTCTGAAGTACGGGATCCAACTGAGATAAGTTCAAAGATGTGGGAGAGAGTAAGGATGATGAATGAAAAGGACTTGAGGGGAAAAGAAAGAGGTGCCAATAAAGTCATAGCTTGTGGACTTCAACAGGAACAAGCCTCATGGCTTGAAATGGGAATCATAAACAGCAGAGTTGGTACACACAGATACATTTGCAGCAAGGTCGTGGAATAAACTGCCTATTCACTTCAATTTTCTATTAAAGTGTCAAGTTTGTCTATGAAGCTATAGGAGTCGGTATGAGAAATTGTTCTTGAGAAGAGTGATGAAGGTTTTTCATGGACATTGGAAAAGTATTGGAAAATGTCTTGCCCAACAATAAGCAAAAGAATTGATTGACGATTGAGGATCTAATTGAGACATGAAATCATACATGTTCTTTAAAAGTCCTCCACCTCCACCACCTTGGTCCAGGAGCCAAGAAGGCAGCTGGAAGGATTGATTCAGTACTGTAGTTTTGTTGAGTGAATGTATGGAAAGCTAGAGGGTGAGAGAACTGACGGTCCTAGTGATGTTAATGGTAGGAGCCAAGGGAGGGAAAGAGATCAGGAGAGGCTGATTCTGAAAGAAAGTGAGGTATCAAAGGGCACAGTAAGTCTAGAAAGCAGAGAGAGTAGAAGTAGTGATAAAACCAAATGAACTGAAGATTTTTCTCAAAGAGTAGAATATTTGTGTTTAAGAATTCAAAGATGGAGAGATTCTAGGATTTAACCTTGAGAGAGAGTGCCTGAAAAGGAGTGCAGATGAAGGCCATTGTAGATGTGGAAGTTAAGAAGTAGAGAGAAAGGAAAGCAGAAGGGTCTGCTTGGACTCCAAAGTCACTGAAGATAATGGTTGATGAGTGAATTTTGAATAAAGAGGAAACTTTTTTTTAGGTATCAGATTCTTCAATGGATGTGTAGGGTTGGCTTAGAAAATGGCAGGCAACTAAGAACAAGAAGAAGCAGAAAAGGATAATATGAGGAGAATTCAGCCTCAGTGAAGCCATGATATTTCGAGAGTATTGGGGTAATGGTTTACAAGCCTCAGTGTAAAGTAAATAGAGTATTTAATTCCACCTCTGACACCTACATCCTTGAAAAATAATCAGCATTCTCTCTAGGGGCTGCAGGGAAGTGGTATAATATTCAAAAAGAAAATAAACCACTCAATCAAATTGAAGTCATAGTTTACCCTTGAAATGCTTATCATTGTCTTCATTATCATATGAATTAACCAACTATGGATATCTTGACCTCTCTTTACCAGGTTTAGTAATTATGTCAGAAGCTTTCAACAACAATCAGTATATATTTGCATTCAAGCCAACAAAATTTATGAAATCTATTTATTTTTCAAGAATGAATCACAAAATTCCTTTACCTAGCTCTGCCAATTGATTTCAAATAAACATTCAGGACTGGTTTTTAGTAAAAACATACATCTCATAAAGTTTTGCCTAAGATTGTATCTAATTGCCATGGTTTTGAGACAAGCAGTTTGGTGTGTAGGTAACTTTATTCTGGAAAAAAAGAATTCAGATACTGTAAATAACATAAAGTCTGTTGTTAACAATAGCAGTCTAATAAATATTAAAACCTGGTTATCACATAAGATTAATGAGTGATTATTTAGGTTTGAACACATGTTAAAACTATTTGGCCACAAAGTAGCCCATTAAAATAGTGATGATATAAAATCAGATATAATCCAGAAGCAGTTCAAACATGGAAATACTTAATCTGTCCATCTTTTCTTTTCATCTTTTTAAAACTCTTATTCTATATTCATAATGCAAAATCTTCATGTTTTATGCGGAGATCAGCAATTTGGCAAATCCTATGTGAGAGAACTAAACATTTTCACATGCTATCCAGGTGTCTGTCTCAAAATTACTCCCTGAAATATTTTTTAAAAATATAATTCTAGAAAAGCAATGATTAGTGTAAGAAATGTAGTACTGATAGGTATTTTCCTCCTGCTAGCATTATTATTTCTGTTGAACATATGGAGCCATTTAGAAACTATTTCAGTCTCTCCAGAGCATCATATCATACAGTTGTAAGAGATAATAAAAATAATCATAGTCACTAAATTTTTTTGCATTTATTATGCTCCTGGCATGACAAATAGCTTTATTTGGGTTATTTTATTGAATTATCACCAAAAAGCTCCCATAAGACAAATACTATTTTTTTTTTCCGTTTTTAAAATGAAGTAACTGAAGCTGAGAGGGTTGAGTAACCCTATTCACAAAGCTGTTGAAGGTCAGGCTGGGATTTGAACCTGAGTCTGCCTCTGTACTACATACCTGTTCATTTACATGAGCTCAGAAGTCTAATTGCCATGGACAGACCCTCATTCAAGGAGAGCTGACCTGCTCACCCTCCCTCTCTTTCAAGTCCATTACCCATAAACTCAAGCTGTAGATCAACCTTCCTTGAAAGGCAGAGAGCATGAGGATATTTTTAATTCATTAATGGATTACTTTTGGGGTGGCATTTCCTTAATGTTTTGCCTGTGTTTCTAAACATCAGGCAATGTTATAAGTTGAAGGAAACAGAGTTCTGGAGCCCAGCCTCTCATTCAGTGCAGGAATCTCTTTCTTTTTCCTGGCCTTCTTACACTTTTAGAGCCCAGCTTTGGATTAAATATTACCTACCGTGAAACTAAAGGGTGCTAATTTCTGTCTTCTATATCTTGCTTAGTGTCCTCAGCACTGATTCCTGACTTGGCCCCTGCCTTTGAGCCTTCAATATCTTGCAGCCAGATCCTGTTGCTCTTAGTTCCTTAGAGCTGTTGTATTTAGTGAACATTGAGACCATTGCTATGGATCTGTAAGCACAAGAGGAATCAAATTTTTTAATTCAAGCTTCTCTCAGTTAAGACAGCTTCAGGTGCATGCTGAGACACACTAAAAGACCTTCAGGGAACTCTACTCAATGTTCTGTGGTGACCTAAATGGGAAGGAAATCCAAGAAAGAGAGGTATATGTATATGTATAGTTGATTCACTTTGCTGTACAGTAGAAACTAACATAACATTGTAAAGCAACTATACTCCAATAAAAATTAATTTAAAAAAATAAAATAAAATAAGCTATAAGGATATATTTTACAACACAGGAATATAACCAGTATTTTATAGTGACTATAAATGGAGTATAACCTTTAAAAGTGTGAATCCAAATCATTATATTGTACATCTGTAACATATAATATTGTATATCAAGTATACATCAATAAATAAACAAATAACCAAAAAAAAAAAAAAAAAGACATCCAGAGGTAGGTAAGTCCAGGGTCAGTTTGGTGGCTCATTGATGTTATCACACACTTGGGCTCTTTCTCCTTTCCTGTGTGCCATCCTCTGGTCACAAAATGGATACAGCTATTCCGGCAATCACTACAGCAACATCTGACCATAAAAGAGGAACATGTCCTCCTGGGTAGTGCTTTGTAATTAGGAAGTAAAACCTTTCTCATAAGTCCTGCAGATGTTTTCCCCTCAGATCCCAGTCTACAGTTGATCCTCATGATCTAGCTCTAAATCTAATACCTGATATTTTCAGACACTCTAGTGGAGGTGAGGTCTGTGAGCCTGTAGGTGTGTGGAGGGAGGAGAGAGTTGAGTGTAGACAACAAACTTAGCTTGCTACTCTGCTAGCTGTCTCATGCTTACACAGCCTGGCTAACAGAAATGAGATCTTCATGGGTCCTTATATTTCCTGAGCCACAATTTCTAAGGCATATAAGCAAACTCTGGGCTCTAGTTTAAATGGATTAGACCTGGACAAATGTATGTAATTATCTGACTCTAAATGGATAGTCTCAACGAATTTTAATTGAGATGGACTAAACTAAAAAAATATCCATAGTCAGAGTCAAATATTTGTCATATTTGACAAAAGCAAATGGCACTGAGGTAGTTGCCTTTATTACCAGTAAGGTTTACTTTCTTTACTGTCTGCCTGTTGGTATCGTGTTTGGACTAATAAAGTTACCACCTTACTTACCTTCCTATGGGTTCCATGGTTGTTTGGTCAAAGTTTCACCCAACACAGATGAATACATCAGCAATGTTGCGTTCTCCCAAACCAAATGAAATAAAAGAAACCCCACTGAGGCTGAAAACTCAGCATAGGACACCTTTCTGTGAACCAGAACTTCATTTGACCTTTACCAGGTTGAGATAAGCAATAGCATCCTGGAATAATGACCTGGTTGGAATAAGCAAGGATAATTTTCACACCTGTCTTTGAAAAACTTTGCCCCCCGAATCTAGAGTCCCAGTAAAAAGACAATCTGTCTAATCTTCAGAGGAAACGAGGTCACACTTGTAGGATAACCTTGAAAGAATGGGAGTTACAACATTGTGGCAGAACTCCACAGCTGCCATTGCTGGCAAGAATGTTCATATGAACCCCCAAACACCCTCCTGATAGTAGGTGAGGCTATCTTGAAAAAGAACTTTAAAAATAAAATTTGACCTGAAATATAAATTGAAACACTAAGTCTATCTATCTATCTATCTATCTATCATCTATCTAATCTATACATCTAGATAGATATATCACAATGGCTATTTAGAGAGGGTATTATGCTTATATTTAACACCCAAGCTTTAAGGTATGGATAAATGTACAAATACTTTTTATATACATTCTTTAATGTCAATTTGTCTTTTAGAAAGTGTGAATGATTCCTTTTAAAGTTGCCGGGGTATTTGGAGATACACAGCTTAACAATCTTTGGCTAACTATCAAGTGTCAAACTTGAGGATGAAACAGAAGTTTTGTGTGTGTTTCTGAGCAATTTTCCTGAAGCCACTTGAATTTCTTTTTGGTAGTCTCTCTCACTATTAGCAAACATTTAAATGTAGTCCAGCCTATGGAGTTTTCAACTTTGAAATTAACCTATCCCTAGTCAGACCAGGTGCTCCATATTTTTCCCTCCTACCCACATCAAGAATCCCTTAGGAAAGAAGGGAGGAAGTCAGACTTTTGACATTTGTGTGTATTGAAAAAGCGTCAACAGACAATCAAAAATGACCAGAGGCATTCTATGAAAACCCAGCAAAAATGATCTAATAAAACCTAACTTTTTAAATGTAATACAAGACTCATCTCCGTCTCTTGCTTAGAACAAAAAGCTCCCCCTTTCTTGTATTTAAACAACAGCTATCAAAGATTTAACGATTGTACCATTGGACACAGTTCAAACAATACAGGCAGGAAAGAATGTACAGCTGTCAAGGAACCAGCCCAGTCAGAAGTGCCCCAGACAAATCGCTGTACATCATCGTCTGGTTTTAATTAACAGCAGACTCCAAGCTGTTTTTTCTTCCCCCCACTCTTTCTTCGGTAACTTTAAACAAAGTGATTTGTAATGTTCTGTCTTATATAGTATCTACCCCAGTGGAAATGGAGGATATTCATGGAAATAGCTGAGCCAAAGTTCAAAGCAGATTACAGCATCTAAAGGATACCTTGAGATTTTTATCTTGGCCCTAGAAGAAGAATGAGTTAAGTTTAGTCGTTTTTCCTCCTGAAGGGCTGAATCTCTTGTGAAGTGAGGTTACACGGTTATTATTATACTGGGTTGTTATGAATGCTGATCCAATTTTAAGGACAGTTTTATCCTGTCGTTAATGAAAAAGCATTTTCTGTTGCAAACAGTCAAGAGAGATTTTTTAGAGCTTTATTTAAGGGAAGGCTTCCTTTAGTGAGTAAAGACCTTCTTCAGCAAGGAAAGACTTCCCTCAGTGAGCAAATACCATGGGAGCCATTAAATAATGCAAATATTATTGATGGAAGATACCTTAGAGGTCACGCAGCCTGACCCTTTTATTACATAGATGAGAAGACATGATTGCTCTATATTAATATTTGTAGAATAAATGAATGAGACCAATGCCCAGAGATAGAACTTTCCCTGAGGTCCCAGGCCTGGTGTTGAAAATGCCGCAGCCTGTCTGCATATGACCCCCATGGAGGAAGGGGGATTAAAGTGATGAGAAAACATTTAACATATTGACAGAGAACTTACTGTACCCAGTGCTGCCTGTTATAAGTAATACTGACCTTCATCCTTCCTGATAGGATTTCCAATAGTATGATGCCAAAGACCCAAGGCACCATTTGTGGCCATGTTATTGGTCTGTAAATTATTTGGGGTCCAATATTTTTTTGTGGTGCTTTTTTTTTTTTTTTTCGGTACACGGGAATCCCACTGTTGTGGCCTCTCCCGTTGCGGAGCACAGGCTCCGGACGCGCAGGCTCAGCGGCCATGGCTCATGGGCCCAGCCGCTCCGCGGCACGTGGGATCTTCCCGGACCGGGGCATGAACCCGCGTCCCCTGCATCAGCAGGCAGACTCTCAACCACTGCGCCACCAGGGAAGCCCTGTGGTGCTTTTTGATATCTTTTGAGAAAGAGGAGGCTTGGAAATAAACTTTTAATCTCAATAAAACACACTGGTGTTTTTGATGAAATTGTCAAGAACAACAGCTGCACATCTACCAAGTATCACCTGGTGCCATTTTCAGGAGCAGAACAGGGACTGAAAAGGGCATTTCCAGGTTCTAAGGTGGCATTTGGAATCCTCATGTAAACCTGACTCCACACTGAGGTTATTCAAGAAAACAAGTTCACAGAGAATAGACAGTATATGTCCAAACTCACCTTCCAGTTTAAGAAACTTCCCACTGCTTCAAGGCAACTGTAAATGGGATACTCTGGCTAATCACATTATTTGGCAGAAAGACTAACTCTCAGTGTCTCATACTCAGAATATCAAGCCTTGATGCGTCACCAGGGGCTGGCAAAGTGTGGCCTATGGGCCAAATCTGGCCAAGTCTCGTTTTGAGCTAACAGTGTTTTTTTACATTTCTAAAGAGTTATAAAAATAACAGGGACTTCCCTGGTGGCACAGTGGCTAAGAATCCGTTTGCCAATGCCGGGGACACGGGTTCGATCCTTGGTCCAGGAAGATCCCGCATGCCGCGGAGCAACAAAGCCCATGCGCCACAACTACTGAGCCCACGCGCTGCAACTACTGAGACTGCGGGCTGCAAGTATTGAAGACCACACACCTAGAACCCATGCTCTGCAACAAGGGAAGCCACCACAATAAGCCCGCACACCACAATGAAGAGTAGCCCCTGCTCTCTGCAACCAGAGGAAGCCTGCGTGCAGCAATGAAGACCCAACACAGCCAAAAACAAAAGAAAAAAGAAAAAAACAAAATATGCAACAGAGGCTGTTTGTAGCCCACCAGGTCTAAAATATCTATTATTTGGTCCTTTAGAAAAGGTGTGTTGACCACTGAATTAGGCTATAACAAAATACATTTAACGCAAAAACCTCATGGAACATAATTTAATTTTTTATGATTCAAAAGCCATTTCTAACTTGTAATATTCCAGGTTCAAGATTATGAACCTCAGTTACGATTAGCCTCTGCAATGTTATAAGTGTAAATTCTGAAATCAGATTGCCTTGGATTGAATCAAGGCTCTGCCACTTGCTAAGTGCGCAGTCTTTTTCAAGTTAATCTTCCTAAACCGTGGTTTCCTCATCTGTAAAAAATAAGCATGATAATAGCCACCTCATCGGGCTGATGTGAGGATCAAAGGAGATAATGCGGGCAAAGTGCTTGGCATGTTGGGGATGTTCATTAAATATGCATTTAATTTGAGCTATTGCTGTTATACCTCCCAACAAAAAAGCATATGGTTCTTTGAGCTTCCCGGTTATTTACATTGTTGTGTGAATGGAAACTGACAACACCTTCATCCTGGCTGGGCTGATCTGTCAGTTTCCTGACTCTAACTGCTAGTTTATCCACTATAATACATCAGATTTAGGGGTGCCACATGTGGCTGTCACACATGATTGGAGTTTGAAAAGACTGAGTGAGGAGGATAATCCCTGCCAAAGTCTACACACATATTTACACCCTCCTGCCGTGTGTCCATTCTAGCACTGAAGGCTGCACCTGAGATGTACACATTTCCCTTCCTTCTAGGATCCTTAGAGCCCTTGGGTGGCCTTAAGATCACTGTCTTACTCCAAGAATCAGGTGAATTGTGGTGATTATTTCACAGATATTTATCAAATCATCAAGTTGAACACCTTAAATGTATACAATTTTTATTTGTCAGTTATATCTCAATAAAGCTGAAAAAAAAGAAATAGTACACATCATTAAAAAATGACACGTACAAAGAAGTTTGGAAATGATGCTTACATAATAAAGTAAGAAAATAAAATTATATTTGCAGCAAAAAAGAAAAGAAAAAGGAATTAGCCTGTAGTCGCAGAGGCAGGTGTGGTCCAAGTTTGCATGACTGCAATTCTTGGCCAGGGCTATCGGCAAAAAGTGCTCCTTTAATTCAGATGCTAGAATGGAAGGCACGTGAATAAATAAACTTTCATTTTTAGAAGCTTCTCATATTTGGGGGATCATGTATTATTACAAGATAAACTTGCAAAGCCTGATTCATGCAATAACCTAAATAAACCTAATAGGAAAAACCTATTTCTGTAGAGTTTTCTGATAAACATAGTTTCTTCAAGTGTGGGTAATCACTTGCCCATTTCTAAATACAAAAACAACTTTTTTTTGAGATTTGTGGTTCAAAGTCATGAGGTACATTAAGAAAAGGTAAATTTTCAGTTCTAAATTGTACTGGAAAGGGTTTCTTTATCCATGTTTGAATATTCTTACACTCTTTTATCTACGTTTCTTTAAGGGTCAAAAAAGTCTGAATTTTCCTTCAGGCTTACATGACAAGTATTTCCTTTTAACACTTCAATAAAAAATATATAGGAATCTTCCATATATCTAAAAGGCTGAAGAGCAAGACAAAATTTCCACTGAATATTGGAAGTTGGCCTCCCAGATGGAACACACAGTCAGGGTGAGAAAAGTAGTTCTCTTTTACAAGGTTTGGAAGCCCAATAAAATTTCTCCATCTCTCCAGTCTCTGACCAAGGGCAAAAATGCCCGTGCACTATTAAACAAACAAATAAAAAAAATGCAGCCCATGACTTAGAGGAATATTAGAATAAACTATCTGAGCCTCATGTATCTTCAAGTACAACATCAAAGGGCTTTTATACTTGGGAGAAGATAAAGCAACATTCCCTTCCTGGTTTATCAAACACACTTATAGTCTAAAATATTTCTACCATGCAACTTCAGTTAACATGAAAAATCTTAGTGGGAAATTGCTTTCAATAAATTTCTCATTAACCAACGACTGTCATTTTATCAATTGATTTGAACCACTCAGATTATCAGTTTGATAGCTAATAAACAGAGGCTTTATTAAGAGTTTGCTTTCCGATTTCTTTCTTAGCAAAATCCCCCACTAGTAGCATTTTCCTTCATGCAGTCCTAGGAGGATGTTACGGGGGGATTTTCCTGTACATTACATGCTGTTTAGCATAGGCCACAGCTGCAGTAAAATGCTTATTTTCCACTTCTTAAGGAAGTTCCTTCAGCTTGCAGCACTGCCTTACTACTGCCATTAAAAGGTTTCATCTTTGTGAACGGAACAAGTTAATAAAACAGGTCCAAATGGGTCCCGTTATTAGAAGCAACTCTCCGTACTCAACACAGAAAGCACTATTCTTGGAGACTGTGCAATTTCCACTGGAATTCCAGCTGATTGACTGGTTTCCATACACTTCTACAAATGCACGTGTTAGCGTTACTGTTGTTTTTCTGTAAACGCTCTTCCTTGACCCAGGAGTGACGTACATCCCTAACCCTCATCTCTTCTACTTCATCTTTTAGCCAGAATCACGAATATGAGGAGCAATTAATAATGACAGAAATATAAAATAATATTCTTTAATAATCAGAGCTGGTGTAGTACAAATAATAGCTTAACTGGAAAGAACATTGCCTCATGGAGCCTCCAGTGTCCCTGCTGTTCCATCTGTCTCATGGTGATTATTGTTAACTCACATTTTTGTTCATCTCCATACCCCCCAGAACGGGGGTATATACCCCTCACACCTCTCTCCCCAGCAGGATTATTCCCAAGAAATTTCTAGACACTGTAGCCAGTTTTCTGATCCTCCCACTGCAGTGGCCTCCTCCACTGTCTTCTGAGAGCCCAACAAGAGCAACTTTCCATCCCAACAGGAGTTGTGATCACTTTCGCCTTTCCACTTGTAAGCCAGTCCAACAGACTGGGCCAGCAGATGAAAACTTTCTTATTCATCTTGTTTTGTTTCTTTTGGGCCTCATTCAACCACCTGCCAGAGACCTCACATCTTTTTAAATGTATATGATTCTCACGATGACCCTAAACGTCAGTGTTATTATCGATATTGTTTTGAACAGATAGGGAAACTGAGGTTCACAGAGTTTAAGCATTTGTCTAAAGGTTGTGCAGTCAGGCACAGGAGCAGCTGGAGGATTCCAAAGTCATTGTAGTACATTCATTAAGCACCTACACTCCACAAGGTACTCTCTACAATGTTATTAGTCTGTTAGTAAAGCCAGATGTTGACAAACAGACTCACCCTGTTGACAGTCACTCCAGAAAGAGAGTCAAGACGCCAAACTGTTAAAGAATCAAACTTACACATTCTATAAAAGTTGAAGGTCTGAAAGGCTTGGATTTTTAACCATGTTCTGAAGTAGCTGAAAGTATGAGTCTATAATTGTCTCCATTCTGCCTTGTAGGATCCAGCATTTGCCCATAGCCCATGAATGGTTCATACCTCTAGACCATCTGTGACCTCTCTGAAGCTAGTGGTTTGGCGGTAAGGGAATGGAGTGGGTCTGCCGGGGGAAGGGGCTGAATCAACCTTTAGCCCCAAAGTGCTTTCTTAGAAATAGCCTCTTCAAAATCGTGCATTCCTTGCAATCTTGCAATCCTCATGTGTCTTCCACATAAATCCCTGTTCATCTCCCTAGGGACCAGTTTTCTGTTTAGTTTGGGGGAATTTGACTTTACTTTGGATTACCTGTGTCTTATCCTATGGGGCATACTTCATTTCTAAAAGTAATATTTAAATAATTTGACAGCGTGATGCCACTTGTGTTAAAATATAATCCTCAACTCAGTGAGAAACCCTGGGATTTTTCTTTTCAGTTTCTTTTCATTTTTTTCCAACACTTTTCAAAAATTTGTTTTATTTTATTCTTTTGTTAAAGTATAGTTGATTTATAATGTTGTGTTAGTTTCAGGTATACAGCAAAGTGATTCAGATATATCTATCTATATATCTATGTATATAGATAGATATATATAAATAGATAAATTCTTTTCAGATTATTTTCCCTTACAAGTTATTAAAAAATATTGACTATAGATCCCTGTGCTATACAGTGGGTCCTTGTCGGTTATCTATTTTACATTTAGTAGTAACTGAAACTTTCAAACATACAAAACAATTGAAAGAATTGTACAGAAAATACCCATACCCACTGCCTAGATTCTACAACCAATAGAAGTCTATTTTATTTCTGATGCATTTAAAAGCAAGTTGCAGACATCAGTATACTTCATCTGTAAATATTTCCTTATGCATATCATTAGCGAGAGCTCAATATTTGCTTATATATATTTATTTAGGAAAAAGTTGCCTGCAGTGAAATGCATAAATCTTATGTGTACCTTTCTAAAGGTTTCGACAAAAGTGCACAGGTATATAATGCAACCCTTATCAAGCTACAGAACAAGACCAGCACCCACTAGGTTCTCTCATGCCCATTCTCAAGTCAATCCCCACCCACTCCGAGGCAACCACTTGTTCTTTTTACTTTTAGTTATGCATGAAATGACAGTTTCCAAAACACACTAATACAGGATTTACATCTATACCACTGTTGGAATTTGGCAACAAGTCACCTATTACTACCTAGAGTATAGACTACTCATAAGTAGGGACCTCACCGTTGCCTCTTATCACAATTCTCTCCATTTGTCCTTTCTTTAACCGAGTGTTTTTTTTCCACCATCGGCCAACAGTTCACCCATCTTTCTGTGATTTCCAAAGCTGCACAAACAAACTTCAAGGAAGTTAAGGCTGGCGCTCTGTGCTTCCCCAGTTTGGCTTTAACAGCTTCCACTTTGCTGTTGAAGTTCCATTTGGCTTTGGACATGGTTTTGTTATGGGGCACTAAGTATGTACCCTGTGCAGAGATCACTTGCATCACGCTGACACTGAGATTTTTCTATACTCACTCATGGGGTTTCTTGGCATCACTGGGCATTGCTCATTCGACACGGGGCACTGTAGAGTGATAGGGCCACCTGCTCCAGCTATACCTCACAATGCTCAATTCAGGTCCCATCGTTAGTCAGATGGCACATGCTTCTGACTAAGCTGATTTTGTGTGTGTGTCACAGGATGCCATGAAGTGCCGTGACCTTTTACAACATGAGCTGGTACATTCCATTGTAATCAGTGAGTTTTTGTTGGGTTTTCTGCTTCAGGAAACTGCCAAAGTAAAGCTGTAGGAGGAAGAAAAGAAAATCCAGAACGGAGTCCTCCCAGCTCAGCGGAAAAGAGAGCTGGCTGAAAAGCCACACACATGGGTGCGAGTTGTACATTTGCCATTGAGATGTCCTTGGGCAAAAGTATGAGAAACGGGAAGGGTGCTAATAGCTCTATGATTTGCCTCAAAAGAAGTTGCAAACATTCCTTCAGCAGATATAGACGCACTTTTTGAAAAATAAAAGGCGTGACATAAAGCAAGATGTTATCAGAATTCTCGGGCTCCTTTGGAGGTATGTTTTCCACGGAGGCGGTGCACAGACCAAAAAGGCTAATCCTCTAGTTCTCACGGGTAAATACGGGCTCAAGGTCCTCACTGCATCTTCCAGAGCATGGGCCAAGGGTGCCACAAGAATGATAAAAATGTTTGCTAATATTTCTTGGTGCTTACCATAGCCATTAGACTCCTAGCAGGAAAAAGATGGTCTGCCATTAAATTGTGAGAATTATGGAGAATTTAATGAAAGTAACAATTTACAGATGTATAAGCTTGGGAAACTCATAAGGAATAGTGAGGCACCCAGGTAGTAGCAGCCTCTAAGTCTGAGGAAGCAAGGAGAAAGAGTAGAGCTGAGATTGGATGCAGAAGAGGGACCATCCAACAGGAGCTGTAGCCATACAACCTGGTCCC
The DNA here is from genome assembly GCF_005190385.1 of Monodon monoceros. Taxonomy (NCBI): domain Eukaryota; kingdom Metazoa; phylum Chordata; class Mammalia; order Artiodactyla; family Monodontidae; genus Monodon; species Monodon monoceros. Next base: position 10,032,366 of record NW_021703767.1, read on the forward strand.
CCGTGAAACTATAGCAAGGTGGGAAGAGGGGAAAAGAAAAAAGTGCTTTGACTTCTCTCTCCCCTCTTACTGCAGTCTCCTGCCAGAGGGCAAGGCAACCCAGGGAACACAGTCATGCCCCACAGAGGTCATCCCCAGGAACAGGTAGAGGGGCAGAGGATCGGGGAGAATGGCTGTGAGGGGAGCTCAGGGAGAATAACCGGTACCCTTATCAGAGCCACATCCTATAGGCCTCAGGACGGCAGGCAGGTCCTTCTGATAGCCTGAGAAAACAGCCCTCAGGGATCATTCCAAAAGCCTAATTGGAGCAGTAGAACCAGCAAGTAGACTACGATCTACAGCTCATCAGGGAATTTGCAGATCTGCCTGAAATCAACAGAAAGATCTCCTTTGTGGTTCTGAGAGCTTTGTTCTGGAAACCCTCCTATTAGCATGAAGGGTCTAGAAGTTCTCTTGAGGCATGAACACTGGTCCTTGCTGTTTCTGGGTCCCTAAGATCATCTCCTCCTGACCTGCAATCTTGTAGGTTCCAGCTTAGAGCTGGAGGTAGACCAGACTCCCATGTATTGTGTGTAGGCGCAGGGGCCCCAAAGCCTCACCTGCACCACCCTGCCCCTCTTCACACCATGGGAAAAGCCAGTGAAGCTCGTCAGCGTTCCCTCAGATAAACACTGTGCCCTACCAGAGACACATCTCTTCAATTATTCCCGAAGCACTGATTGCACACCCACTATAAAGCATTCAAACTTTAGGAACTGAAGTGTCAGCAGAGGCTTTTGAAAAGAGGGATATTATGAGATGATCTGTCTTTAGCAAAAAATAAACTCTAACAGCAGAGAGACTGGTGCCAAGAGAGGCGAGAGGCCAAAGGTAGGAGGGTGTTGTCAAACCAGGATCGTGGGCCTGGAAAGGTATTCCCAGGGGAGGTTTTCCTGGGTCTCCAGGCTCCTTCCATGTGAGAGGTGCAAAGAGAGAAGAGTCCAACGTGCCTGTGAGATTTCTAGGATGCAGGACTGGGCGGGCAGGAGTGTGGCTGGTGAGAGTCAGAACCCAGGTGAGAGTGGGACGAGAACATAAAATGGTTCTGTTTGAAAGCTGTTCAGTTGACTGGGCGAATGGTATACTCAAGAAGATGCTGATCAGGGAGTTGGAGCAAAGGTCCAGAGCTCTTGGGAAGAGTTGGAGATCAGAGTTTGGGAGTCATCATTTCGAGAGGAGTGTTTGTTGATGTTACCAGGACAGATGAGTTTGCCCTGAGAAGTGGTAAAGTCAAGAAAACAGAGGCCAGGAATGTGCACTGGCAGGAAAAGCATCGGTGATGGAGATGAGATAAAGCCTCAGAAAAGGAGACATCTCAGAGTGGAAGACTGTCAAAGGAGAAGACCTCAGGGAGGAAGTAAGGGGAAAGAAATGATATCTGTTGAGCTCTTAGCTCATACAGGTTCTGTGCTAAACTAGTTCATCTAATCTTACCAACCTTCATAAGAAGGTTTTAAGTCACATGTCGCAGGTGAAAATATTAAGTTGAGGTTGTACAAAAATCTTGTTTTCAGTAAAGGTAAAGACTAAAGCCAAATTCAACTCTTAATGATTTGATAGATAATCTACTCCATAAATCCAGGGACAGCGGGGATGAAGTGAAAATCATGGGGGCGGGAGAGGTAGATAAGCCAGAGGTTGTAGTCCAAGAGTAGACTTTCAGATTGTGTGCTCCTGGAGGACAGCAGAGGGTGGCATTTCACTTGGCAAGTGCTTTCCTACACAAGGTAGACAACTAATCCCTGGAACCTGCAAACATGCTACTTTCCATGGCAAAAGGGACATTGCAGTTATGATTAAATTAAGGATCTTGAGATAGGGGATTATCTGGGTGGGCTCTATGTAATCACAAGGGTTCTTATAAAAACAATGCAACAGAGTCTAAGTCTAAGAGATGTGACAACAGAAGCAGAAGTGAGAATGAAGTGGGGCTATAAACCAAGGAATGCAGGCAGCCTTTAGAAGCTGGAAAACGGAAGGACGCTGATTCTCCCCTGGAGCCTCCAGAAGAAATGCAAATCTGCCGATACCTTAATTTTATAACTGTAAGACCCATTTTGAACTTCGGAGCTCCAGAACTGCTAGATGATACATTTGTGTTATTTCAATACACGGTTTGTGATCATTAGTTACAGCAGCAAGAGGAAAACAATACAATGTGCATTGAAGCCATGTGTGAACTATCTGCCCACTTGGACAGCCCCTTTATCTTCCTGTCATTACCCCCACTTCTCCTCCCAAGGGAGCCTCACTGCCATCTCGGCCTCCGCCTTCACATGGCCATGTTCCCTGTGTGCCTTCACTTTGTCTTTCCTCTGTGTGTGTCTGTCTCTGCATCTCTTCTCCTCTTGTATTGGGACCCACGCTAATGATTAACGATTTGAACTAGATTAGAACTGTAAAGACTCTTGTCTTAGTCTGGTTGAGCTGTTGTAGTAAAATACCATAGACTGAGTCACTTAAGCAACAGAAATTAATTTTCTCACAGTTCTGGAGGCTGAGAAGTCCAAGATCAAGGTGCCAGCTGTTTTAATATCTGGTGAGAGCTTTCTTCCTGGTTTGCAGATGGCCACCTTCTCACTGTGTCTTCACATGGCAGAGAGAGAAAGAGCACAAGAGAGAAAGAGAACAAGCTCTCTCTTCCTTTTTGTATAAGGCTGCAGTCCTATTGGATTAGAGTCCTACACTTACAATCTCATTTAACATTAATTACCTGCTGTATTATCCAGATATAGTCACATTGGGGGTTAGCTCAACATATGGATTGGGGCTGGGCGGCAAATATCAGTCCCAGCAGCCCTGTTTCCAAATAAGATCACATTCACAGGGCCTGGGGGTTAAGACTTCAACATACCTTTTTGAGGGACATGATTCAGCCTTACAACAAAAGGCAATGAGCCTGGGGGGTTCCATTCAGAGTCCCCTGGAGGGTGATTCTGGAGGACTCACCTTTCCATACTTGTCCTGGGGGGACCCCCACTGAGAACAGAGATGTTAGTGCCGGCCTCTTGTGGGCTTCTGACAACTGGAGGAACCTCAGAGCAGAAAGGCAGCTGTGGCTGGGGAGTAGGGGACGATCCCCACCCAACGTTTGCCTGCACAGGCGCAGGACGGATCCCACGCAGCCAAGGCTGATGCAGGCCACGGCTTTGGCGGGGAAGGTGAGTCCCCCCACGTGGGCTCAGGCTGCTGCCTCTGGCCTAAGGCTCTAGGGCCTTTCACACCTCTTTCTTCTACTGCTCAGATACCTTCTACAAATCATATACATGGGGGTGGAGGGGGCTTAATCATTTCCTTCTTTTTTTACTACACTGATTGGTTACATATGCCCATTCTGGGAGGGTCTACACTATCGGAGGCGCTCCACACACCCGTAGCCCGTCTGAGCAAGCTTGGCAAGGCCAGAGACCTGGAAGTCAGATGTGGGCAGAACCACTTTGGCTCAGGGAAGCTAGAATGCCTCTCTGATCCCTGGGCAGGAAATGCCCTCAACAGGGAATCCCATTTTTCATTGAGGAGGGAGCAGGGAAATTGTGATTAGGAAACAGAAAGATCTGCTTTTCAATCTTTGTATTTATACGACTCGAGGGAAGTTGCTTAAGCTCCCAAGCCTCATGTTCCTCATCTGTAAAATGGGGCTAAAACCAGTGCCTACCACAGAGGGCCGTTGTAAGGACCCAATGAGACGATGAATTTAAAATGCTTTGTGTGTTAATGGCCATTTAAATTTAGCCACATATTATCCTTTCCATAATTCTCATTCCTTCCTTAACTGCCATGATTCTATCTAGGTTCATTATTCAAATATTGAATGTCCTTTAATATTTACTTTAGTGCATATCTTTTGTCTTAATTACTGTAGCTTTAGAGTAACTCTTGAAATCAGATTGTTTATGTCTTCCAAATTTGTTTTCTTCTTCAAAATTGTTTTGGCTCTTCTACATCTTTTGCACTTCTACATAAATTTAAGGTTATCTTGTCAATTTCTAGAAACATAACTCTTCATTTTATTCTTTGACTTTGCTATTAGTTCTAGTATCTTTTTTGAAAATTTCTT
>NW_021703767.1:10036861-10156422 GCF_005190385.1 Monodon monoceros
GTGTCCCCTGCATCGGCAGGCAGACTCTCAACCACTGCGCCACCAGGGAAGCCCCCAATTTTTTTTTTTTTGTTGTTCTTTTTTTTTTTTTTGTCTTATTTTTTTAATACGCATGATCATGTTGTCTATGAATAAAAGGAGTTTAACTTCTTAAAAAATAATAATAAAATAAAAAAAATAAAAATAAAATGCTTTGTGTAATGTGCTGGGTCCTGGTTGGTGACACATCACTCCATCATTCACAATAATCATTTTGTTTTATACACATGCCTAGTAATATGTGTGCACCCAGCAAAGCATCCAGTGAAGAGGGGAAGCAAGGCAAGGGGGACACACGATCCACTGGTCCATTGTGTTTGAGGCTCACCTGCACAATTGCCGCCAACTTTCCTATCCACTAACCCTAATCCGAACCCTAACCCTAACCTTAACCTTAACCTTATTTGGTGGGGTGGAAAGAAGGCAACATCAGGTCTTTGGGGCATGTCAATTTCCCTCACCACCCAGGCAGCCCCATCCTGAATTGATTTAGGGAATGTCTTTAATGTGGCCTCCAGGATCTCTAAACCCTTTACAGAGCAGATTTATTCAAGTTGCTGCTTTCAAGCCTCTTTTAACTCCACGCTCGAATTTTATTTGTTTCCCTGGAGTTGCCAACCGAGCTGTGTGATCGGGAAGGAAGCATTTACTGAAGTGAGCCATGAATGGTGTAAAAGGATAAAGCTGTGACGATTTATGTATGTGATACTGCTGGTCCCAAAGCCAGTGCTACTAGAAGACAGAGCACAGAAGTCACCTAGTACTTCATTATACTGCTGGGATCCTTGTTACCGCCATGGCATTTTGTTATTAGAAGAGTTATATCACTTTTATTTCGGAAGAAAGTTTATCCACTGAAGACAGGTAGGTAGGTACATTTATTTGCTTTTAATAGGTGAAGACACTGATGCTCACGGAGTTTGAATGACATTGAATCGAGAAAATGGGAATTTGAACACCGCATCCACCTGCTTACTCATTATATAATTTTGTCAAGTTCATTATTTTATCTGAACTTCTATTTGTTGGACGGGTAAGTACAATATATATTTTTCAAGGTCATTGCAAAGAAGCAATGGAGCATCTATAAACCAGAGTGCTTGGTACACAGTAGATGATCTTACCTAAAGCAATGAGAAGTGAAGTGGCAGAACAGACATTCAGTAAGGGCCCCTGTGCTTCATGGTCCCAGGTCCTAGATGGGGCTCGGCAAGTTTTTTCTATGGGCAAGTTACTAAGTATTTTCAACTTTGTGATCCATGTGGACTGATGCAACCATTCAGATCTGCTGTTGTATCGTGTAAGCAGCCATAGACATTACTAAAATGAATAATCATGACTGTGTTCCAATAAAACTTTATTAATAAAAACAGACAGCAGGCCTGATTTGGCCCATGGCCCATGTGACAACCCCTGACCTTGAATAAAAAGTTGTATATAATACGATAAGTGACAACATCTAGTAGATAAACCCCTATTCATCCTTTAACAATTTAGTCTCTATCCTCCCTCTTCTGTGAAACTTTTCCTCCTTGACGATGCTGGGCAGATTACAGGTCCCATGACCTCTGTACCCTTTGGGTGCAACACATGACAGCCCCCTTCCCATTGGGAGGAGAATGCAGGCGTCATTCCCCAGTGGTCTGGGTGGTCCTGGGAGTCACTGGCTATGTTTCTTCATCTTTCTTAAATATTTAAAAAATGAACAACAATACTTCTCATCTCCCCAGAGGATAAAAAAAAATAGTGAAAAGGCTTAAACTGAAGTTGGGGGAACTTAGACTACTCAGTGGTTCTCAACGGGGGAGACATTTGACAATAATTGGAGACATTTTGGGGTGTCAAGATGGGACGAGGGGTCTTATTTACATCCATCGGGTAAAGACCAGAGATGCTGCTAAACATCCTACTGTGCACAGGACAGCTTCTCACAAGAGAGAATGTTCAGGCCCCAAAAGTCAACAGTACTGAGGTTGAGACACCCTGGACTGGCAAAAAAGGAAGCATTTTATAGGCTACTAGTGTAAATCATGCACACAGCTTATACATTGTATACAACTTTACAGCTTATACAGTGTTACCTACTCTGTCCCCCACAAAGGAGCGTGGGGAGACTCAAATGAGATGAGGTATGTAAAAGGAATCTGCATAAATCATTAAGTTCATGCAAAAGTAAAGTATCTTCTCTCAGTGAACCAATCCCGGAGTGTTGACACATGTAGGCTAATTCTGGAACATTCTTCAGTTTATCCCACCCAAATCTCCCCATCCAGTCTAAGCCTTTTTCCCATCACTGTCTTCTCAGCAGGAATAGGAGTACCTTTGGACACCTTTCAAATGCAGGGAAGCTGGGAAGCCGCACCTCAGTCTGCTTTCCTGCAGGCAAAATTATCAAATTCCTTTTGGCTTTTTCTCTAGGTCCTGTTTTTGAAGTCTTTAATTATTTCAGTTTTTAGAAAGATTCCCCTGTGGATTTTCCCTTAGTTTACCACATACCTCCCACAATAGTCAGTCTTAACCCAAAAGGGCTTCCAGTGAATCTTCCCCTTGGACAAAATTACCCCACGGTTTTTGTAAGCTATGCTGGCTTTCATCTTCCATTCATTTTTGCATGTAACTTCGGTGATAGTCCGTCTTCCTGCTGAGTTTGGCCCACTTTTCTCTTTAATGTGAGGGAGTGAAGTGAAAAATTCCAGTGGCTGTTGTTTGGGGAACTGCTCTAAGCACCTAGGTCGACAGGGGGTACAATTCCTTGTTAGGTGTTTGCCAACTTAGGGAGACTAAGTGGGACTCAGGTGGTGGTTTCTTTTCATTTGGCTATGCTTTAGATTGAATTATGTCCTCTAAAAAAAATGTTGAATTCCTAATACCCCCATACTACAGAATAACCATAATTTGGAGAGAGGGTCTTTGCAGAGGTAATCAGGGTAAAATGGGATCATTAGGGTGGGTCCTAATCCAATATGATTGGTGTCCTTATAAAAAGGGGAAATTGGACACAGACAGACACACATGGAGGAAAGGCCACGTAAAAATGTACAAGGAGAAGATGGTCATCTATAAGCCAAGGACCAAGCTGAGAGGCCGGGAACAGATATTTCCCTGCAGCCTTTAGAGGGAGCATGGCCCTGCTGACACCTTGATTATGGACTTCTGACCTCCAGAACTGTGAGATGATGTAGTACTCACGTTGTGGGACTTTGTAACAACAGCCTTAAGAAACTATCTGTCGTAGTTTCTGCCATGGATGCACTAGCTGGAGTTCATGATCACTTCAGAACATTTCTGCCAGGGATGGTTTACTACCATTCCTCTATGCAGCAGATGTCATCGGTGGTCCATACATTCATCCCATACACACACGCACACACACACACACACCTATCCCAGAGGCTACCTGCAGCTCTGCTGATGGCTTCCTGCATCTCCTGGCTAAGAGCATCCTCTGACCATGGGCACACACACTCACATACAAAACAGGCTAAAGCGCCAGAAAGTTCCCAGAGTGACCATCAATCACGGAGAGGCAACAGTTGTGAATAAAGACCCCTGATAGGATCACTTAGAGTTGGGTTCAACAGAACTTTTCAGAAGGTCCCCTACAGCCTGAGCCCAGTTTGCACATAATGGAACCTACTAATTAAGGTATCTCTTCTTAACTTTGCACCCTCCACTTTCCCACTCCCTCACCATGCAAATAAAATACTTGGCCCAAATCCTTGTCTTGGGATCTGCTTTAGAGGAACTTCATCCTAGGTCACGCTGCTTCAAAAATATGAATGACCGGAGTTGGGATCTGAGTACCAGCACCATCCCTGAGGCTCAAAATCAAAGGAGAGGGAGAGGAAGTAGGTATTAGGAGTCCAAGAAAAGACAGAGTGTCACATCAACCAGGTGCAAGGTCAGAGTCAAAGCCAAAACCTGAACAGACATGGGATAAGATTCAGAGGTCCGAGCCAGAGTCACATCAGAGAATGAATGGTTCAGTATTGGTGTGATCCAGCCATTCACATGTTCACTTAGGAACCACCCGTATGCCAGACACTGAGCAGAGAGCTAAAAGCACAGAAGGAGATAAGACACATTCCCTGAACTCAAGGAGCTCACCTTCTTGAGGGGAGAGATCAAGGTGTAAAAAAATGTGATTTAGGTGCCATGAGACAAATGCTAATTGGGGAACCCATGATGGAAGGCTTGTATACAGTGCTAAAGCATTTGCATCTCTTACTTGTAGGTAATAAGTAGGGCTGGGTTCCTGACCATGTGACATGGAGAGTCAAACAAGGTCTTGTGCTTAGAAAGCCCCTCCTTGGTTTAATGTTCTCCTGTCACCATCTTGAGTTTGTTAATAATTTTTAAATAAGGAACCTTGATTTTGCACTGGGTCCCCCAAATTATATATCCAGTCCTGACAGTAAGGAGCCTAGAAATGAACACCATAAAGAATGGTGCAAGCCAGGTCTATGGTGTATGAGTTGGAGATTTCCAAGGAGGGAAGTGTGCTCATGGGAAACCAATGGCAGTTGCTCCACTGGGGGGAAATTTTTTTTTAATTTATTTATTTTATTTATGTACTTTTGGCTGCGTTGGGTCTTTGTTGCTGCGTGCAGGCTTTCTCTAGTTGCGGTGAGCGGGGGTTGCTCTTCGTTGCGGTGCACAATCTTCTCGTTGCGGTGGCTTCTCTTGTTGTGGAGCACGGGGTCTAGGTGCATGGGCTTCAGTAGTTGTGGCATGTGGGCTCAGTAGTTGTGCCTCACAGGCTCTAGAGTGCAGGCTCAGTAGTTGTGGCACACGGGCTTAGTTGCTCCGTGACATGTGGGATCTTCCCAGACCAGGGCTCGAACCCGTGTCCCCTACATTGGCAGGCGGATTCTTAACCACTGCACCACAAAGGAAACCCCACTGGGGGGATTTTGAGGAGCTCACTGAATGATCGGATCCTCTGCTTCCAATTATATTGGGTGTGAAGGCAGTCAGGCATTTTAATGCTTCATTCATTCATTCATCCACTATGCATGAACTGTTTCAAACCCTTCGATATATTAAGACACATGACACAACAATATTTATCATAAAGTGAGAAGCCGGGTGTAAGTCATGTCCTTGTGGCATGACTGTCTAGGGAATTCAGTCAATGCTCTCTCTATCTACCATCACTTATGAAGCATTTTTCCACCCTCGAGTATAATTCTGTGTGGAAGCTATTTCTTTCCTTGTTTCACAGATTAAAAATGAAGCTCAAGGAGGCTTCATGTCATGGAGGATAAATCAACACTTACTAGAACTTTGAGCCAAGGCTCCATCTAGGTCCTTCTCTCCAGGGTCCCCATCTACCTCTCCACCACTGTCTCCCTAATCACCTCTCACTCTAGGGTCTCTTGCAGAATTGTCTCCAAAAGTGAGGGTTTCTTAAAGCAGTCACTGTATTTTATAGACGTAGTGGACAATATTTTGAGGCAGTTTTTTTAATCTCCTTTTTGATTGTCCTTTAGTTTTGTAAAGTATTTCTGAATCTCTGTGGAGAAGCTCAGCATTTCCTACAACATATGTTTAGTCAGCGGTATGGGCTTTACCTTACTGACCATGAAGCCAGCTCTTCTAACAGGAGGGTTGCTGGGGATTACCTAAGTGATGTCCTTGTGTCTCTATCTTATCCTAGAGAACCCTGGTTCTCCTCCAGTATTTACATACACACACACACACACACACACACACACACACACAGCCATGGTCTTAGGGGAAGTTGACCCATCCCCAGCTCCAAGGGGACCTGATTGGTCTGAGGATAACCCCCTCCTCTTGCATGATTGGAAAGGGCATGTGACCTGATTCTGGCCAATGAGACAAGGGGAAGTTTAGTGGGGCATCCCGTCAAAGGAAAGTTTCTTTCTCCCTTAAGAAAGAGTCACTAAAAGTTTCGGATTCCTGTCAACCTTCCTACATAGCCTTTTATCCATATGAATTCCAATCCTCAGTGACCCTGGGTAAGTCACTAAAAAAATGGATGGAGTATTTTCATAAACAACTGTCTCATGTTTTGGTTTTGCTTTTGTTTTTTAACTGAGGTGAAATTAACAAACTTAAAATTTACCACTTTAAAGGTGAACATTCCAGTGGCATTTAGTACATTCACAATGTGTGTGACCATCACTTCTCTTTAGTTTCAGAATGTTTTCATCACCCAAAAGGGAACTCTGTGCCCATTGAGCATCCCTCCCGTTGCCCCTCTTCACAGGCTTTGGCAGCCACTTACCTGCTTTCTTTCTCTATGGATTTAATTATCCTGGGTATTCATATACATGAAATCATACAATGTGTGACCTTCTGTGTCTGGCTTCTTTCATGTAACATAATGTTTTTGAGGTAGATCCACATTGTATTTGTAGCATGTATCTGTACTTCATTTCTTTTTTTTGGCTGGATAATATTCCGTTGTCTGTAGATATCACAATTTGTTTATTCACTCATCTACTGATGGACATTTGGGCTGTTTCCACCTTTTGGCTATTGTAAATAGCACTGCTACAAACATGCATTGACATGTATTTGTTTGAATACCTGTTTTTAATTCTTTTGATATATACATAAGCATGGAATTGCTGAATCATGTGGTAATTTTAACTTTTTGAGGGACTTCCAAATTGTTTTCCATAGCAGTGTATATTTATATTATATATTCTCACCAGCAATGTGTGGACATTATCTCATGGTGCCCATGATACCGACTTGATGAGGTCAGGTTATTTTATAAAGTGGAATCCTGAGATTCAAGGACCTAAAATCACTTGCCTATCTCAGCTCATCGTGCCAGAATTTGATTCCACATCTTTGAAGAGATTTCCTTCCATTGCATAAACTTCTCAGGTCTTTAGCATCCTCCTTTGGAGAGAAAAACCACAGGTCTATGATATATAAGATCGTCCAGATATCGATTAAGAATTATGGGAAAATCCCAGCTCAGAGTACCAGGCATTTAATATTCTGTTAACACAAATATATATGTTTATTTTGCAAACTTACCATCTAAAATGATACCCAGCTCATAGTAAATGCTCAGAAAATATTTGAATGAATGAGTCTTGTGCGTTCATTTAGGGGTTCATCTTTTGTGTCTCTGGCAGCTAGCCATCCATATGCTATCTTTTCTTTAACACCCTTCTTTGCCCCTGTAGTGCTGCCAGGAGAAAAAGGGACCGGATCCACCAGATGTGACATAACTCCATCTGTGACAGAATGTCTCTCTAACCCTTTAAGTTGAAAATATGCCTTTACCAAATATGTCAGTATCCTTCTTCAAATTGCATGGCCATATCTTTCTCAATTTGACTTACTATTATCTAATTATTTAATCTATAAACAGATATATCGCTGATGTATTTTAACCAGCATGTTTGTTATTTATTTATAAATCAGTGTTCATCTTACGGGACTTTGATGTTCTCTTGCCAAGAAATAACTAGTACTAATTTCAAATAAGGAATATCTTTTGTAGTTAATAAAAGTCTTCCCAGATTAATAAGGTTAATAAGTGATACTGTCACTTGGGCATGTTAATAAGTTTAAAAAAAAAAAAAGAAAAAGAGGCCTAGCCAATTGAAAAGCTGGAACTGAAAATAGATTATAGCATTTTGCCCCAAGGCTTTGGCAGCAATTGAAACAAAGTGTTTTGAAACAGAGAAAATTGGCATGTCTTTGACTTCTAATGTTCAGTCTCTGCAAGCAGGACACCTGGTTCAATGACACAAAACAGCCATTCAGAATTATAGTCTGGGCTTTTGTTATGCAAAAGGTAAATGAGGGCAGCAGAAACTCTTCCAGGAAAAGCTGTTTTTACTTTTTCCCTAGGGAGAGCTCTCATCAAAAAAAGAAAGAAAAAAAGAAAAAGAAGAAGAAAGAAAAGCAAAAACTGCTGTTGACAGGAAATCAGGAGTCTTGAAGATGAGTGAGTTCTGAAATTATCTTATAGAAGAATATTTCATACAATGCCATAAAGTGTTTCCACTGTCAATGAATTAAATGGAAGCCGCAGCCTTCCCTGTTTGAGAACACAAAGTTATCATAGTTTCCGGCTGGCTCTCCTTCTCCAACGCTCAATCTGCAGGGACTTGCTTTGGTCTGAGTTGCATTCATGTTCTAATAGAAGCAATTTGACCAACACTCGGGTTGACCCGTTAGAAGAGAACCTTGGCTCCATATGACGACAAGCCCATGAATGTGCACATACTCATATGCAGATATGTAGTTTGCACAATGCAATGCAGACAGTGTTGGAAACTGCACTTGAATTTAGTGTTGAGGTTGCTTGTCCTGCTGTCCAGCCCATTATTGTAAAAGCCGAGAGTCCAGAATAAAAGTAAAATGAAATGAAGGTCATTTCACCAAAGCAAGTGCATCTGAGAAGGCTGTCATTTGCCTCCATGACTTTTAACCCTCTGGATCCATTGACCTCCCTTTATTATGTTGGGTGCGTTCTGGGCACTTGTGGAGCCAGACACCTTCAAAATCTAATGGAAGAGTTTTCATTGGATGAGTATCAAGAGAGTGAGGGGATTGAGTGTATTGTGTGTCCACTGCGTGCAGGGCCTTATTTTGGGGATGGGATACACGGCAGTGAATGAGACGAAGCCCACGCTCTCATAGAGGTCACCTTCTAGCAAGGAAGACACATGAAAAGAGGCCAGTGGTGTCAGGGAACTGTTGACCAAAACCACCCTCCTTGGCCAGGCATGATGATAACTGCTGGTCTAAGTTGTCTCACAACAGGAGGTCCCGATAAAAAACTCGGTGCTGCCACCGAAAACTAACGAGGAGAATTCAGGAGGTGGTGAAAGGAGGGGGGACACGCCAGCCCATAGTATGTGGCGTAAAACTAACCCGGAAGAATTTGGGAGGGACTAAACGGAGGAGAGAGGAGACGACCAACATTTCAGAATCCTTTGGGCTGGAATCCATCTTGGCTGAGAGATGCGCATGCCACCAGGAAGGACCCTGAGTCAGACCAACTATGGGCCAAGCAACGTGACTGGCCTGAGACAACCCGAATACTAACCCCATCACCATAAACCCCGAGACCGCGAGCCTCGTGGCAGAGCAGTTCTCCTGGGTTCCCTCACCCTGCTGCTCTCCTCCCAAGCACCCCTTTCCAATAAAGTCTCTTGCTTTGTCAGCACGTGTGTCTCCTCGGACAATTCATTTCTGAGTGTTAGACAAGAGCCCACTCTCGGGCCCTGGAAGGGGTCCCGCTTCCTGCAACAGCAGTACTCTAATTGCCCATGAACAGAAGTGCTATGAAGAAAGAGGGGAGGGGGGGGCATTTTTAGTCCACGGAATTAGAGAAAGCCTTAGGAAAGGGCAAGCCCTGCAAACAGTTCGGGGACACATCAGAAGGAGCAGTATAAATGTTCTAAGGGGGCCATGATGTGTCTGGAAAAATCATGACTGTGAAGGAGAAGAGTGACCCAAGAGGAATACCAGAGAGGTGGGCAGGGTAGGCAGGGCCAGAACATGAGGGCCTGTAGGGCCTCTCAGCCTCAGCACCTTTGACCTTTGGGGCTGGAGAGTTGTTTGTCATGGCAGAGGGAGGGGGGTCAGAGTCCTACGCATAGTAGGACGTTTAACACACCGTTGGGCTTTACCCACCAGATGCCGTTAGCACCTCCATAAGTTGTAACTACCCCAAAGTTTTCAGACACTGCCAAATGTCCTCTCATGGGGAGGGGTGTGTGTGTGTGTGTGTGTGTGTGTGTGTGTGTGTGTGTGTGTGTGTGTGTGTGTGCAAAATCACTCCTGTAGGTTATGGCAAGAATAGGTCTTGGCAATGACTCTCGGTTTTATTCTAAATGCAGTAGAAATCTGCTGGAGGATTTTCAGCAGGAGAGTAATGCAATATAATTTTCATTCCAAAGGGAACTCTGGCTGGTGGGCAGTGAAGGTGACTGCAGGCTGGGAGTGGCTCAGAAAGTGGTGAGAACAGGAGCAGAAGGTTGGGTTTTCACAGGACATCTAGGTTAGGAAGGGAGAACGTACCCGATCCTCATGCATGTCCCCAGGTATCCGACCATGTCATGAAATGACCTTTCTCTACTGTCCAGCACCAACCCCAAAATTGCTGAGGCAGCAGTGGTAGTGACCAAAAAAGTAGCTCCTGACGGGAAAGGCATCTGGAAAAGAGAGTTTCTTAGGTGGTTGAGAGCTCAGTGGTATGAGGCTAAGGCTGCAGGTTGGTCCAGGCACAGCCAAATGGATCCGTACACATGGTACCTTGGGCGCATGTCCCCTCTCTGGATTGACTATGCCACATCCTCAAGCAGCACCAACAGTCAGTACTACTAGAAAACAGCCCAGTAACAAACTTTCCTACTGGAGGGTCACTCTTTCCTTACTCTGCGAGTCCATTGCGGAGAACTCACAGATGCCATCTTCTCAGAGGTCTGTAAGCCTCCAAAGTCAGAGACATGTCTTCTCATCCATGAACTTCTCTCAAGCAGTACATCATTCCTTTTAAGTCTCTTCTCTGAGAAACTGATTCACTCCATAACTCTAAAATGCCGGATCTTTTCAGTTCCATTCCATGTTACCATTTCCCACCACAGTTCCTGTTACACCCTGAATTGTGTCCAACCCAAATTTATCTCCTGAAGCCTTTACCTACAGTGTGACTGTATTAAGAGCTAAGGCATTTACAGAGGCAATTAAGGTTAAATGAAATCATAAGGATGAGGGCCTCTTCCAATAGGACTGATGTCTTTATAAGAAGAGGAAGAGGCACCAAGAGTGTCCACACACAGAGAAAAGGGCATGTGAGGCCACAATCAGAAGGTGGCCATCTGTGTGCCAAGGAGAGAGGCCTCAGGTGCCAGACCTGATGGCACCTTGATCTTGGACTTCAGCCTCCAGAATGATGAGAAGATAAACTGCTGTTGTTTCAGCCCCCCTCCCCCAGTCTGTGGTACTCTGTTATGAACCTTAGCAGACTAATACAGCCCCCTAGATGTCATCCTTAGGTAGGTAATGTCACTCTACCTCCAGGATATTCATCTGCGACCTCAGCCTTGGTAGCTACTTTTGAAATCCTTACTGAAATGCTCTCCTTCCACCCACAGCCCTGAGTTTGCCTCATATGGTGCTTTTTGATTCTCCAAAGGATCCTCTAACCCCTCTCTTTTGCTTTGCTTCCCTGATTCATCTTTCTCGGCTTCACCCTTTCACCTTAGTGCTCCCCGGGGTCTTGTCCTCAAAGCTCTTCATATCTCAAGTCTAGACACTCCTAGGAAGGCTCGTTTGTTCCCAGAGCTTTAACTATCACTTCCATGTGTATGACTTATACATTCATTTTCCCAGACTCAATAGCTCTCATGAGCTCCAGAGCTTTACTTTCTGCCCCTAACTTGACCTTTCCTCAATTGAGCATGTCGCCACCAAACCTCTCACCTAAGCAAGATATTTGAAAGGCACCTTTGACTCTTTTCTCTTTTGCTTCAAATTCAGATGGCTCACAGGCTCTTTTTGATGTCATTGTCTTCCTTCAATGTGTCATATCCTGAATCAGCTTTCTAATACTTGCATCTCATCATGCTATTCCCCTACTTAAAAGTTATTAACACTATATAAAATAGATAATGATAACTACCTCCTACTGTATAGCATAGGGAACTCTATTCAAATACTCTGTAATGACCTGTATGGGAATAAAATCTAAAAAAGAGTGGATATATGTATAACAGACTCAGTTTGCTGTACAGCAGAAAGTAACAAAACATTGTAAACCAACTATACTCCATTAAAAAATAATTAAAAAAAGTTATTAACAGCTTTCAATTACCTATTGAGAAATCCTAAGTCCAGTCTCCATAGCATGATACCTCTCCAGTACACCTTCTCCCCTTTTCCCACCCAGATAACTTTTGTTCCAGGCCCACTGACACCAATTTTGCTCCCTAAAACACATGTTCCTTTACCTTTTTGGCTTCCTCTGACTGTAATGGCTCCACCAGCAACCCCATTCTTTTGTAGTCAGGTCTTCTCCTTTGTCCCTTCTCTACTTTGCAAACCATACTCATTCTTACAGGCCAAGTTTATATGTGCCTTCACCCACAAAGCCATCTTCTCCTGTGCCAGAGTCCCCTGCTCCATGTTATGTGTCCCCAGAGCATTTTTCATGCCTGTCTCTCCTGATCGATTAAGATTCTTTACCATTGCAACCATGTTGCGTCCATCCTTGAAGCGCTAAATAACCTGGTATTATTCCTGACATCCAGTATGGGCTGTGAAAAGTACTAGTTGAATCAAGAACAATGAAGAAATATCTTCTGTGATTACCTGTGATGGAAAGCTCTTCCTCGTTCTGCCATTCCTAAAACTGAGGTTATAGTAAGGCTCATGATTGGAATGCAAAAACAGAGGGTATAACTCTTTCGATAGAACTAGATTCAAAAGAACAATTGGGGGAGTAGAAATAAGAAAGTATACATTTTCATAGAAATCATGTGCCTCAGGTCTAAAATAACTTGGGAAATAGCTGAGAGGAAAACCAAGAAATAAATTAATGTTATCAGTGTCATGGAAGATTGTTACAGATTGCCCAGCCAGACAGAAAATACAGATGTTTCCCCACACCAAAATAAACTATGAAGGTGATCAGGGGTGCTAGACATCCAGTATTGTACCAAGACTTTACTCTGTCAAATGCAATTATTATATATTGAAATGTAGTCATTAAAATATTTTTTAAATAATTGTAAATAGTGATTTTATGCTTCTTTATTAACTCATTAAAAAGCAAGGTTTATTGCTGAGATGAATGACTTTAATTTCAGGGTAGTGATGAGCATACACAATATTTTGGTACATTTGTAACAACTGTAATGTGATTTGAAAATATCTGTAATTTCTATTGGTGAGAAAGTCGTATTTCTAGTATTACTGCCATGAGTTGTCTATATTCATGATTGAAGAAAACACTGCATTTGAGTTAGAGGTTAGTAAAGTAAAGATGTATTCTAGCCCAGGTCACAAAAATGCTCATCACAGAAGAACTCCTGAGATGCAGAGAGACGTTTTCTTTGACTTCTTCCTGGATAAACAACCCTTGAGAAGCTACATTTAGCAGGACATCATAAATAGCCAGTGGACGCTTTGATTCTCAGGATAAGCAATACTGGATTCCTAGAGGGATTGCAGACATTAATGTCACCATCAAGCACCCGAAAGACACAGGAATGGTGATTCCCATAGCATTCCCATTCAACTCGCTTACTTGGCCTGTGCCAAAGGCAGATGGAGCTTGGACAGTGACGATGGATTATTGTAAGCTTCACCAGATGGTGACTCCAATGCAGCTGCAATGCCAGCTGTGGTTTCTTTGCTTGAGCAAACTAACACATAACCTGGTACCTGGTGTGCAGCTATTGATCTGGCAAATGGTTTTTTCTTGAAATATATTAGAAAAGACCAGCAGAAACAGTTTGCTTTTAGCTGGTAAGGCCAGCAATACACTTCCACTCTCTCACCTTGGGGGGTATATCAACTCTCCAGCCCTGTGTCATCACAGGGCTGGAGAGTGATGACAACCCTGTGATCTGCAGGGATCTGGATTGCTTTTCTCTTCCATAAGATAGTTATTATACTGGTCATTGTGTTGATGACATTATGCTGATTGGACCTAGTAAGAAAGAAGCAGCAACTACTCTAGACTTACTGGTAAGACATTTGTTTGTCAGTGACCCTGCCTACAACCAAAAGGAGGCACAGTGCCTAGCGGGCTTCTTTAGATTTTGGAGACACCCTATTTCTGACATGGGTGTGCTGCTCCAGCCTGTTACTGAGTGACCTGAAAATGTGCTGCTTTTGAGTGGAGGGCCCAGAACACAAGAAGGCTCTGCAGCAGGACCAGGGTCCCATGCCACTTGGACCCTATGAGTCAGCAGATGTAAAGGGGCCTGATGGGATGGCAGAGAGGGATGCTGTGTGGAGCCTTCAGCAGGCCCTTGCGGGTGAATCACAGTGCAGGCCCTTAGGATTTTGGAGCAAAATCCTGCCATCCTGTGCAGGTAACTGCTCTCCATTTGAGAAACAGCTCTTGGCCTATTACTGTGCCTTAGCAGAGACTGAATGCTTAACCATGGGCCATCAAGTTACCACGTGACCATAAACCATTAGGTAGGGGGTGTACAGCAGCACTCTGTCGTCAAATGGAAGGAAGTGATACATATGTGATCGGTCCCAAGCAGGCCCTGAAGGCATAAGTAAGTTACGCAAAGAAATGGCTCAAATGCCCGTGGTCCCCACTCCTGCTACACTGCCTTCTCTCTCCTTGCCCATACCTATGGCTCAGCAGGAATTCCCTGCAATCAGTTGACAAAGGAAGAAAAGACTTGGGCCTGGCTTACAGATAGTTCTGCACGATAGGCAGGCACCACTAGCAAGTGGACGGCTGCAATGCTGCAGCCCTTGGGGACAGCCCTGAAGGACAAGGGTGAAGGGCAGTCCTTCCAATGGGTAGAGCTCTGAGCCATGCCCTTGGTTGCACTTTGCTTGGAAGGGAAATGGTCAGGTGTGTGATTATATACTGCCTCATGTGCTGTGCTCAATTGTTGAGCAGGAAAGTCAAGGACTTGGAAAGAACAGTATTGGAAAATTTATGACAAGGGAATTTGGGGAAAAGGTATGTGGATAGACCCCTCAGAATGGGCAAAAAAAAGTGAACGTATTTGTGTCTCATGTGAATGCTCACCAAAAGGATATCTTAGCAGAGAGGCAGTTTGATAGCCAAGAGAATAGGATGACCTTTTCCGTGGGTACCAGTCAGCATCTTTCCCAGTCATTCCCATCACCACCCAATGGGCTCATGAAGAGAGTGGCCATGGTGGCAGGGTTAGAGGTAATTCACGGGCTCAGCAACATGGACTTCCACTCACCAAGGCCAACATGGCTCTGGCCACTCCGAGTGCCCAATCTGCCAGCGCACAGGCCAGCACAGAGCCCCCCAATATGACACCATTACCAGGGATGATCACCAGCCCCCTGGTGGCACATTGATGACATTAGATCCTGCCTTCAGAGGGCTAGCATTTCCTTCTTACTGGATAGACACGCTGAATGTGGACTTGCCTACCCTACACATAATACTTCTGCCAAAACTACCATCCATGGACATATAGAATGCCTTGTCCACTGCCATGGTATTCCACACAGCATTGCTTCTGACCCAGGCTCTCACCCGACAGCAAATGAAGTACAGTAATGGGCCCGTGCTCATGGAAGTCACTGGAATTCTAACTGTATTTCCCACCATCCTAAAACAACTGTCTTGATAGAATGGTGGACTGGCCTTGTGAAGACTCAGTTATAGTGCCAACTAGGTATCAATACCTTGTAAGGCTGAGGCATAGTTCTCCAGAAGGCTGTGTATACTCTGAATCAGCATTCCCTATATGGTGCTGCTTCTCCCAGAGCCAAGACTCCCAGGTCCAGGAATCAAGGGTGGAAAGGGGAGTGGCACCACCCACTATTACCCTTAGTGACCCACGAGCAACACTTCTGCTTCCTGTTCCCATGACCTTAAGCTCCGTTGGCCCAAAGGTCTCAGTTCCAAAGGGCACAGCGCTTCCACCAGGAGTCACCACAATGATTCCATTGAATTGGGAGTTAAGACAGCAGCTGGGCTCACAGCCACTCAGCCCCTTTGGGTTCCTCGTGCTTCTCAATGAACAGGGAAAGAAGGGGGTTACTGTGCTGGCTGGGGTGACTGATTCTGACCTCCAAAGGGAAAATGGACTTCACCTGGGCCTCCAGCTTGCTGACTATACATCTCAGGACTTGTCAACCTCCATAATTGCATGAGCTAATTCCTTATACCAAATCTTTTATAATAAATCTTTCTATAATATATAGATACATATTTACTATTGATTCTGTTTCTCTGGAGAATGCTAAATAATCTCAAAATAGTTATTAAAAGAGTTTTTCAAAAAAAATTATAAGTAGAAACAGTTATGTTTCTTCACTAACTCATTAAAGAACAAGACCTATCGCCAAGCTGAACGACTATAATTTCAAGGTGGTGATGAACATATACAATATTGCGATACATTTGCAACAACTGTAACATGGTTTAAAAATATCTGTGATTTCTATTGATGAGAAAATCATATGTCCTTCTAATACTACTGCCATTTATTCTCTATATTTGTGATTGAAGAAAATGCTACGTTTGAGTTAGAGGCTAGAAAAAATAAAGATGTATTTTTGCTGTAACCAGTCTCATAAGGATCCTCACTATGGATCCCTCAGGGTCCATAAAGCTCAAGAAGAGAACCTCTGAGATGAAGAAAGACAACCATCCCTTTACACCTTCCTGGATAAACTACCCTTTGAGAAACTACCTTTAAAGAGATATAGTAAATACCCAATGGGCTCTTTGATTCTCAGGATAACCAAACATCTGAAAAATATCATGTGCTCTGTAGACAAGGAAACGTAAGTAGACTTTGGTTAAAAAAGAGAGAGACAGGGGCTTCCCTGGTGGCGCAGTGGTTGAGAGTCCGCCTGCCGATGCAGGGGACACGGGTTCGTGCCCCGGTCCGGGAAGATCCCACATGCCGCGGAGCGGTTGGGCCCGTGAGCCATGGCCATTGAGCCTGCGTATCCGGAGCCTGTGCTCCGCGATGGGAGAGGCCACAACAGTGAGAGGCCTGCGTACCGCAAAAAAAAAAAAAAGAGAGAGAGAGAAGTCTCCTTTTCCATGATTGATTGGTCTTTGGGACAAAAATTAGATCCCTACCACAAACTATTTTAGCCCCTCTGGGTCCCTAGTGTAGTACTTCCATGTGACAGACACTCGATATTATTTACTGAATTAATGATCATCAATGGATAGATTGACAAACTTACAAAAGTGTCAAAGTTGCAAAGAGAGCAGTGGCCTCACACAGCTTGTTTTCTTATGTGCTCTTCTCCAGTGTCCTCTTTCCTCTCCTCTCGTGCCATCTGTGAGACAGGCAGAGGCACTGTCTTTCCTTAGAGCAGCTGGCTCTGGCGGCTGTCGGGCATCGTCAGCCAGAAGCCAGGTGGTCTTACGTTCCGTTCCTTCCACACCAAGGGCAAAGGGGGCAAGATGAATACGCCCAAACCACTTGGTATTCACTGTTGATTTTTCCGTGGATGCACACAAGGCTACGTCCCATCAAGAACCCTGCCCTTGTTGGTTAATGGATCCTTTTCTAAATGCACTCAGGGAGAGCACAAGTGACCCCTCATCAGATAAGATTCGCCATTTCAAACAACCATATTTTGTGCTAATGAATTTACATATTAACTCTAATGTGTGTACTGAGGAGAAACAGAAAATACAAAAAGAAAAACAAATACATATCTATTCCTACAACCCAAATATACATATTGCTAATATTTTAGCATATTTGCTTCAAGACTATATTAGCTTTATTAGCTTTTGCATAGTTTCCCCCCCACCCCGTGGGGATTTTTGTCAAGAAGAATGGGAAAGAGTGGTTGTATGTATACATTTGTGATGATTCTAGCATACACTATCTTGTTCCCATTCCCCCTTATTTACTATAATAGGTTTTTATTGTATACATAAAATAGTGTGTATATGCATACAATTTTTATGTATATAATAAAAATAAATTTATACCTATAATAAAAATAAAATTGATAAATAAAAGCATATATACGTATAACCCTAACCCTAATATAAATGTTTTTATTTATCAATACTCTTTTAATAGTCACTTATTAACTCATCAATTAAACATATTAATGACATATTCACACTGTTTCACCTTTTCTCTCTCACAAGTAAGGCTCCCATGTACATCTCTTTCCATCCATTTTTTCCTGTGCTTACTTTGTCATTGGGATGGTTTCCGTGAAGTGCAAATCATGCATCAAAGAATGAAATTGCTTAAGGCTCTTAATATAAATGGCAACCAAACTGCTTTCAATACGTTTTTTGGTTTTTTTTTGCAGTACGCAGGCCTCTCACTGTTGTGGCCTCTCCTACTGTGGAGCACAGGCTCTGGACACGCAGGATCAGTGGCCATGGCTCATGGGCCCAGGCGCTCCACGGCATGTGGGATCTTCTCAGACGGGGGCACGAACCTGTGTCCCCTGCATCGGGAGGCCAACCACTGTGCCACCAGGGAAGTCCCCCATTATGTTTTTTTTAAACTTTATGTTTTAATATTTTGGTGGCTTCACTACCTAATTCAGGGGAAATTCTTGACGTCTCAAACAACTTATTTTCTTTCATGCCCAACAAGTCTAGAACTTTCTCAACGCTAGCACGTGAGGAGCAAGGTCATACAGCACAACTTGGTCGTCAAAAGCACAGGCTTGGAGTTAAAGGCATGCTTTCCATCCCCAGCTCTGCCCCCTTCCTGCTGGGCAGTCTTGGGCCAGTTATTCAACCCCTCTGTGCCTAAATTTTCTTATCTTAAAAGTGGGTATAAACAACAGTACTAACTTAATAAGTAATAATACTTACTACATATGGATGCCATGAGGATTAAATGAGTTGCTGCATGTTAAGTGGTTTGACATGTGGTATGACTCCAAAATTAGTTTTATTGTCAGTCACTGAGAGCACAGTTTACAATAACTGTGGTCTTGTAAATACTAATATATTTGAGACAAAATTTGCACCCTATTATTTGCTTTCTACTTGCTCTACCTGTTTCTATATTCCTCTTCCTCTGTCCTCGCATTATTTTGGTTTTACAGAGTGTTTACACTTTGGTGTTTTGTTTTTTTTTTACATCTTTATTGGAATATAATTGCTTTACAATGGTGTGTTAGTTTCTGCTTTATAACAAAGTGAATCAGTTATACATATATCCCCATATCTCCTCCCTCTTGCATCTCACTCCCACCTGCCATCTCCCTCCCACCCTTCCTATCCCACCCCTTTAGGTGGTCACAAAGCATGGAGCTGGTCTCCCTGTGCTATGCGGCTGCTTCCCACTAGCTATCTACCTTACATTTGGTAGTGTATATATGTCCATGCCACTCTCTCACTTTGTCACAGCTTCCCTTTCCCCTTCCCCATATCCTTAAGTCCATTCTCTAGTAGGTCTGTGTCTTTATTCCTGTCTTACCCCTAGGTTCTTCATGCCATTTATTTTTTCTTAAATTCCATATATATGTGTTAGCATATGGTATTTGTCTTTCTCTTTCTGACTTACTTCACTCTGTATGACAGACTCTAGGTCCATCCACCTTATTACAAATCTGGTTTTCCCCTCTGAGCGTCGGGAGTTACTGCTTTTTCACAACTGACTTAGAGATCCCTGCAGACCTGCTTGACTCACAAATCGAATCCTTTTCACCTCATTCAGACAATGCAGGGACTGCTTTCCCCGCCCTTTCAACTCATTTGCTATTGTTGTCATTTAATTGCATACATATTTCATATTCTATTCAAATATTATTATTACAGATTTGTACAGTCAACATTCATTTCAATTTACAGACATAAACATCTTTTCTTGTTTATCATCCTTCCTGCATCCCCAGGTCCCCATCTGGGATCATTTTCCTTCCTCCTGAAGAATGACTTTTATATTTTCCTGCCCTGTAATATTGCTCTAGTAAGTGTAAGCTCGCCAGTGACAAATCCTCTCTGTTGTTTGCTTTTCTGAAAATGTCTTTATTTTGTCTTTATTCTTGAAGACGTTTTTTCACCTAATATAGAAGTCTAGGTTGGAAATTAACTTTCAGCATTTTGAAAATTTTCTTCTGTTACATTTTGGCTTCTATTATTTATTTTATTTTACTCTATATTTTATTTTACATGTTATTTCATTATTTATTTTATTATTTTATTTTATGTTTTATTGTATTTATGTTATGTTATTTAATTTTTATTTGATCTATAAATTTTATAATTTAGTTTTATTATTTTAATTTATTTTATTCTATATTTTATTTTACTTTATATTTTAAATTTTATGTTTTTTTATTATTTTATTTTGCTTATTATATTTTTATTTTATATTTTCAAAATTTATTTTATTTTACTGTTAAAATGTATTATTTTATTTCATTATTTTAATTTATTTTCTTTTTCAAATGACAGCTGTCAATCCACTGTTTTTCCTTTGAAATCAATATGTCTTTCTTCCTCTGGTCACTTTTAAGATTTCTCATTGTGTTTGATTTTCAGCCATTTTTCTCTGATGTGATTTTCTCTGAATTTATTCTGCTTCTTGAATCTCCTCTAGTTTGGAAATTTGTCAGTCACTGCCTCTATGTCCACACCATTCTCTTTCTTTTATTCTTCTGAAAGGAACTTATTACATGTATGATAAATCTTCTTATTGTATTCCTTTTGTCTCTTACCCTTTCTTCATATTTCTTATTCTTTTTTCTCATATGACTTTTCTGGATATTTACTTTGAATCTATCTTTCAATTCACTGATTCTCTTTTACGCTTTAATAGGCTTAATTCCTTCTACTCTTTCTAATTTTAGTTATTACACTTTTCAATTCTAAAATTTCCTTTTGATTATCCTGACAGTTCCCATTTATTCATCAAACTTCTTCATCTTTTCTTGTATCTCTTTGATGATTGAGTTACACTTTGTTATGTTAAATTCTATTGTTGGTAACTCTAATCCGAAGCCCTTAGGGATCTGTTTTTATCTGTTATTCCCTCCTATGTCTTGATATTTTTGATGAGCTACCTGGTGTATGTCACAAATTAGATAATTTATTTAAGACTGTAACTTCCTAGAGAAATGATTTACTTTTGTTTGTGGCCAGAAGCACCAGCATGCTATTGATCAGCATCAATTTCAAGGATTGAGATGATCCTAAGACAGGCTTCCATTCCCACAGGGCTGCACTATATCCCACTCACCCTCGCTCTTATGATATACGACTTATGTGTCTCAACCCAAAGCATGAGAGGTTTTCCAAGCCCTGCCCCCCTTGAACTCTGTTTTTCTCCCACTCACCATGTGAGGTTGGCAAAAGCTCAGTACGTATTTTCAAGTTCTTAGCTCCTGTTTCCAGAATCCCATTCACCTTTAGAGTAAAAATGACCCCAAATGGGACCACCTCTATGTATTTCTGTCTCCTCCTGGATCTTGACCTTGTAATTCTTCATTGCATTGACAACTCTCCAAAGACTTCAATTACTTCAATTAGATGGTGTGTGTGTGTGTGTGTGTGTGTGTGTGTGTGTGTGAGTTTTATCTAACTTTCTCCTTGTCTTCAGCAAAGAGTTGGTCCAAATCATCTGGATCACCTAGTCTACTATTTCAGGAAGTAGAAGTCTGAAGTCTATTTTTTCAGAAGTATGGCTTTCTAAATTATTATGAAAAGAGATCCAGGAAAAAAATGTTTAATCTCAGTATTCCCAAACCTACTTTACTACAGATGCCTTTGTTTTTGTGAAGCAGCCCATAGAACAAATGGTCCACAGCATCTCAACTTACAAAAGGCTTAGATTTCAAAAGGCTGTCCCTAAGAACTTTGCCTTGTAAGTTCAAAGTGTTGTTCAACAAAGAGCCATTGTATTCACGTTTATGCAAAGTTAAGTTACAAAAGAAGAACTCTGATGGTTTTGCTGTGACGCATCCCACTCCATGTAACAACTGCCATTCCTTCACCACTTTCTTTTGTTATAATTATTTCTACTTTTATTTTCATTGTAATCATACACACAGAGAAGATAGGATTGGTCAAGAAGGCACTCTGTGACAGGTATGTAATGCCATTTTTAAACATGTTTTATTTTGAAATGAGTATAAGATTCTCAGGAAGTTAGAAAAATAATACATGGAGTCTAAGTGTACCCTCCTCCAGCTCTCCCCAATGATGACATCTCATACAACCAAAGTAAAATATCAAGACCCAGAAGTTGACGTTGGTACAATACTATTAAAAGGCCTGCAAACCTTAATCAGTTTTTACCACTTTTTAGCATTCATTCGTGTGTGTGTGTATGTGTGCGTGTAACTCTATGCAACATTATCTAGTGTATAGACTCATGTAACTACCAACACAACCAAGATACAGAACTGTTTTATCACCACAAAGAAACTCTTTTATGCTATGCTTTTACAGGTATACCCACCATCCTTGTCCCCTGGCAACCACCAATCTATTCTCGATCTCTATAACTTTCTCCTTTCAAGAATGTTACATAAATGGAATCAAAGAGCATGTAACTTTTTGAGGTTTACTTTTTTCACTAAGCACAATGTCCTTGAGGGGTCTACCCAGTAATAACATTTTTCCTAGACCCAGCATCTTTTCTATCAGATCCTTAAAAGATATATGTTTTTTTATTTCCTTTCCCTTTTTTTTACAGATAAGACAAGAAACTGACTAAAAATCATGAGTAAATTCATGACAGATCTCTTGACCCTCTAGTTCAGAGTTACAGACAATAGACCTTGTTTCTCCGAAGACCAATCTTTCTTGCTTCCTGACTGGTTTGGAACAACAGGTCAGCTGAAGGTCATGGTTGATAAACACAATCCACTGAGTATTTAATCAGAAGTTTGTTATAGGGAAATCAAATTTTTCTTGACATTGCCTGCAGCAACTACTGCATTACCCCACTAAGTATGAACTACAGAGTGGGCTATTTGGAAATCATTCATATACTCACTGTTGCAAGCAGGTCTAAATAGAATTTCTAATGTCCAAATAGAATTTCTAAACTCTTAAAGAGTTGATAACTTCGAAAACAAGAACTGAATGCTTTGACTGGGTCTACAAGTGACATTTCCTAGTTTTCTTCAGCTTCTCTCATCTTTGGGGATTTGCCTAAAAGTCACCAAGTTAGGTCACCAATGAACCTAACAAGTATTCAACAGCTTTCTGCAGTGGTGGAGAATGTTTCTAGAGGGGACAAGAATATTTCATGAAGTCCAAGAGCAGACATTAACAATCTGAGGTTTGTACCATCCCATAAGAACTTTTGAAGAATCGTTTTTTAAAAAGTACTGGATACAAAGGGACCTAATATACCTCTGCAACCATGTTTTCTCAAGTAACCTCCCAGGGCCATCCAGTGTTGATCAAGGAAGCTTTTCACACCAGTCCTTACCTGCTTCAGACTTTCCTAGTGTGAGGCCCAGAAGAACATCCAAGGACCAGGAGGCCCACCTGAGTGCTGGTCAGTCTGTACTAAGTGTAGAGACAATTGGAATGGGTAGAATTTAGGGACAAGAACGGAAGGCATCATTTCACAGTATCTTACATGACTGACTTTCTCTTGACCAAACATCCCACTGGAGTTATGCTCCAGTGGGAAAGGATGAAACTCTCTTCTTGGCACAGCAAATGTAGCAAAATAATTTAAACCTAAGGGACCACAGCCAGGTTTTTAAAAACACTTCCTTCCAAAACCACCTTCATAGTCATCTTCAGAAATGGGTTGGATACTGATTCTGGGGCCATGCTTTAATTAGCGGTCTCCCCTATAGATGCAAGGGTTGATTGTCTATTTGGGAAAATTAACTCATGTAATTTATTCACATCTGTAATAACAGGTGAGCTGCTCTCGCTTTAGGACTTCTTAACCATTGAGTCCTTTTCCACTGATGTTTTATCATCATAACAGCATTTTTTAAATGTTGGCTCACAGGCGATTTGCCTTATAAGGCATTTTTATGTTTTAAACATGGTTTTTACATGTTTTAAACATGTAAAACATGTTTTTTACATGTTTTTACATGTTTTAACATGGTTTTAAGCATGGTAAACATTAGAGTGGCTTAGAGCAGATTTGGAAATTGGAAGGTGCTTATCTAAACAGAGGAAGACTTTGAAGACCTTGCCATTCTTCCATTAGTGCTTAATGATAGGTTTTTCCATCAAATGAGGGAGACCTGTAAACTTCCAAAGGAAGAAGACTCAGCCACTAAGAAAGGAAGGTGCTTCTTAACCCTACAAATCTGTAGTTTGGAGAACTGAAACAATTTAAGACGTGGAAATTTTAAGTTGCAGAGAATAGACTGAAACGCTGGATATTTAAGATAATGTGCCCTTGGCAAAAGGCATTATCTTTTTTTCTAGGAAAAGAGCTTAAACAAGCCTTATTTTAAAAAAATAAAAACACGGGGTATATTGAGCACCAAATACCTCTTAAACAAGTAACATTTGGGTGAGTTAACTGTAAAGGTACCCACTGTGTATTAAATTTTCCTCTAAATAAGAAACTCATGGGTACAAAAAAATAAGGTGGAAAATTCACAGTTTTTTTCCTCACACTACAGGGTAGAGGCCACCCACCCAGTTTGGGGGTCCTGCACCTTTCATATTTAAAGTAGATCAAAGAGCATGAAAACCAAAAGTTGACAAACTCAGGATATTTTTATAACCCAAGGGGGAAAAAATCATTTTGCAATTTCCATTACACACAGAAAAGTGACTAATTATATTGGGAGGAAGAAACTTATAATATCAAGGAAACCATATTATTCCTCCTCATTTTATACTTGGTATAAAGGCCAAAATGCTTTATGGCAATGCATGGGAAGGAAGTCACATGGGAAATGAACATTTTCAATAATCTATTACTGAAGTTTAGAATTATAGACCTTTACTGTCTTTTCAAAGGTAGAAAAATTGCTAAGGGTAAATTAATATTATTGTTATTTACACCAAATGACCATCCATGGATTTCAGAAAGACCACGAGGTAAAACATAAAGTGTGGCCTTAAAAGACTATCAACAATGAGTCTATTTTGCAAAAGCCCCACCCATCCAACAATGCAACCATTTTATCAACGTTTCCCTTGGAATATGCTTTCAAAAGATGGGGCTGTCCTGACTTGTAGAAATAATAAACAATCTTGAGAGATTAAAATAAATGACTGCAGGCTTCTTTTAAATTTCTGCAAACCCTTTGTGAGAATAAAAGAATCACTATCCTTAAATAACTGGAGAATTACATCATTGATCAACTATGTCCCCAGTGGATAAGAGCTCAAGGTGAGACATAGTGTATGTGAAAGAAATTGCTCTTTGGTAAAACCACTCAGCAATTAACAACTCCAGACAAAGGACCTTCTCTCTCCATCCTTTGCACCACCCACCATCCACCCTTCCTCACCCAACGGGGAAAAAGACCGGAAGTTTGGTTGTGGGAATGTGACACAGTTCTGGTTATATTTTTTCCTCTCTCTAAGGTTAATCATGAAAATATTATGACTTGTGGGTTGGAAGTGGTTTTGGAGAAAGTGTTTTTAAGCATTACAAATGTTGAACATTTTGAGAAAAACTTACTGTATTGAACTGAAATTTCATTCAGGTGACAGTTTTCTTCCTGTCCTTCTATAATAAGTGTTGGTTCATCTTGGTGACTCTTCTGACGTTGGTTCTGTGGTAAGGTTCCTGCAAACCACTGCAGAGTCACCATTAAGATGGGAAAGAAAGCAAACTATTAAAGATATCTTCTGTTCAGTGAACAATGATCTTCGTAGGGGTCAGAGTTGAGGTTAGGAGTCTAGACAGCTTTTCTCTGAAGAGTGAAATGTGGAACGTGTGACACAACCAATCAATAGGATTCTTTAAGATTGGCTTTGAGCAAAAACGTATTTAAATTTGTGCTTCTGGGCTAATTTACTACATATGTCAGTTTGGGGGTTGTGATGACTATTTGCAAGTCAAAATGCTTTTACCCTTCTGTTAACTAGCCTGGAAACGTTAACGATGATGTTGATGTTGATGATGGTGATGATAGTAATAGTGGCTGAAAGTGAGGACTGACTCTGCACCAGCCCCCTCACCGAGCATTGTATGTGCAAATTCCCAGTTAAACTAGTCAACAGTTATCTGAGATAAATACCATTATTCCCACAAAGAAACAGGTTATAAAATCTTATAGGGACTTCCCTGGTGGTGCAGTGGTTAAGAATCCACCTGCCAATGCAGGGGACACAGCTTCGAGCCCTGGTCCGAGAAGATCCCACATGCCATGGAGCAGCTAAGCCAGTGTGCCACAACTACCGAGTCTTCACTCGAGAGCCCATGAGCCACAACTATGGAAGCCTACATGCCACAACTACTGAAGCCCACATGCCTAGAGCCTGTGCTCCGCAACAAGAGAAGCCACCACAATGAGAAGCCCGCGCACCGCAACGAAGAGTAGCCCCTGCTCGCCACAACCAGAGAAAGCCCGCGCGCAGCAATGAAGACCCAATGCAGCCAAAAATAAATAAATTAAATTAATATATTTATATAAAAAAAATCTTATAGCATGTGCTCATGGTCATCCAATCAGAAAGGAATAGAGCAGAGAAGGAAGTCTAGTTGTCTCTGAGTCTTTACTCATTCTGTGATGGTCTTTCTCACCAGCAATACTTTACCACTGTTATATGAAGGCTTTGTACCAAAACTTTTCATCTGAAAAGCAAGAAACATTCAGACTCTACCTGCTTTCCCAAACCAAATTGTCTTTTTTCACTTACTTAATTAGTTACTACTCTGGACTGAATTGTGTCCTCCCCAAAAATTATATGTTGAAGCCCTAACACCCATTGTGACTATAATTTGGGGATGGGGCCTATAAGGAGGTAATTAAAGCTGTGAGGTCATAAGGGTGGGGTCCTTGTCCTCTAGGGTTAGTGTTCTTACAAGAGACACCAGAGTGTACTCTCTCCTCTCTCTGTCTCTCTGTCTCTGTCTCACTCTTTTCCTCTCTCTTCCATGTGAGGACATAGTGAGAAGTAGCTCTGCAAGCTGAGAAGAGAGTCTCCAGGAACTAGATCTGCTGGCACACTGACCTTGAACTTTCCAGCCTCCAGAACTTTGAGAAATAAATTTCTATTGTTTCAGCCACCCAGCCTGTGGTCTTTTGTTATGGCAGCCTAAGCAGACTAATCAACTGCCTATAAAAAAAAAGAAAGGAAGGAAGAAAGATAAGAAAAGAATGAAAATGAAGCAAAAGAAAGAAAACAAGTCACTCATAAACACATAAATTGTTGGAACTGTTAAAAAATTAACCCTTGAGGGCTTCCCTGGTGGCACAGTGGTTGAGAGTCCACCTGCCGATGCAGGGGACACGGGTTCGTGCCCCAGTCCGGGAAGATGCCACATGCCGCGGAGCAGCTGGGCCCGTGAGCCATGGCCGCTGAGCCTGTGCGTGCTGAGCCTGCACGTCTGGAGCCTGTGCTCCTCAACGGGAGAGGCCACAACAGTGAGAGGCCCACGTACGAAAAAATAAAGTAAAAATTAACCCTTGAAATCCATTGTCCACTGCCGCCAGTTAGCAGCAGAACAAAGACTGTGACTGAAGTCAGATTTAATTGATTTTGCTATTCAAAAGATTTGGTTGCGAAAGGACTAGAGGGTTCTTTTTTGTAATTTTTTGGACATAGCTAAAGTTTGACAGATTAAGGTGGTAACACAGTAGAATGAGTTCAAAGTTTTCAATAAGCATTCTGTCCAATGCTCTATTCCTAAACCATGATAATTCCATAGCAATGTTTAAGGGAGTGACATTTGGATTAGCGTGTAGTTTTCCAAAGCATCCAGAGAAAATACACACAGTGTATTTCGTTGTCCATATTCGGAAATGCAATTTGTGTTTTCATCTTTCTGGGTTAAAAGTGTATTTCAGACAGGAAGGCTTTGGAGCTGCACATCAGCCACGGACTGTTGTATTTCCAGCAACCCCGTCTGGGATCTAAAGCTGCAGCCTACCAGGCACCCTGCCAGTGGTGGAGAGGATTGTAAATCTGGAGAGGTAAATTGTGCAAACCTTTTTCTACTTAATTAAAATAAATTGGGGGAAATAGATAAGGAGAAATTCACTGCTTAATAGGATTGCTAAATATCATCCTTCACACCAAATGACTTGTCAAACTGCAATAGGAATATTCATGTGAAAACTTGTCAGGAATCCTGGCCAGTGAATCAAACCGTATACTCTCATCAGACTTTCTCATCAAAAGCAACGAAGGATATTTTGGAACCCAGGTGTAATTTCCAGACACAGAAGGAAGTTAAGGGGTTTTCAGAGGCAGAACTGTCGGTGATTTCAGGACTGTCTCTGCTTTCTCCTGAAATGGAGAACAGAGCACAAAGAGTACAAAGTTAGGAAGGAAATTTCAAAAGTTGTAACATAAATGCATCCAGTATTCAGGTGAGGGTTTAGGAGTGTGGCCGCGGATTCTGTTGGAAAGATGGCAGCCAGGTCTTTGCAGGGCACAGCCTCTAGATTCTTTTGCTTTTTTCAGACTCCACCAACTTCTGCAGCTGCTACCGGACAGATGAGAAATTGGCAGGGATGCTTGCTCTAGAGGAAGTCAGGACTTGAGATGTGTTAAAGGCTGCAGAATGAGCCTTCCATTTCATGCATGCCAAAATGTACAATTCTGATATTTCTAAGAAGAGTATGTTTTATTTCTACCCACTTTCCAAGCTATGGTTCATACCTTGGGACACGTGGCAACTTCTCCTTGCCCAGCGCCATCACTAACCAAACCCAGCAAATTTTAGGCTTGACCTAAATCAAAGCCTTTTCTGGGAAACTTCCTCCTAAAGGCCCTCTAGACTGACTGTTTCACTTGTTAGTAGGACTCTTCTATCAGTAAACTAATACTATCAACAGAAGATTCTTTGAAATGCATCACTATTTAGTCTTATCAAAGCAGTGTAAAAATTATTAATATTGAAACTTTCAAAGTGAATGTTTTCAAACAAAATGCACTCACTTTGAAAATTGTTTATAAGCTGCAGTCTTCTTATTTGGGGGACAAAATAAATAAATCATTCTAGATTCTAATCTAATACCCACTGAATCCATACAGGGGGGTTGCTGCTATTTCCGTAAAACAAGGAGTAAATTTCTGTTTATTCATTTAGCACGTCTAGTCTAAGATCTTGTGGTCGTACAGGGAGATATTGTCTGTGATCCCCTCCCTGTTCTTGAATTTCTAGGCCTCAGCTCTTGTTCTGTAGCAAATGTCTGTGATCGACATTCTATGGAAACACTTCTTTACAATTAAGTGCCATTGCCTTCGTACTAGAAATAGATGTCGTTGAACTACGGGATTATTTTTAATAGAAATGACTTTATTGCTTTTTATATTATGAATATGATGGATAGGTACTCTAAAGAAATATGGAAGAAACTTTAAAATACCTTATTCTCAACACCTAAAGAGAAATATTGTTAATATGTCGGACCAGGGAGGCATTACAAATTTCCCAGCCAATGCTATTTCAAATCTGTGCCACAAAGATGAAAAGCCATGTCCCAAATCACACAGCTAGTTAGTGGCAAGACTGGATGATTAATCATTCTACTTTGCTCAGGGTCGTCCCAGGTTTAACATGGAAATTCCTGCATCCTGGAAAACACCTCAACCCCTGGAAGAATGAGACCCTAGGCAAAACCAGGATTGAACCTCAAACCTAGGTTTTTGTTGTCAACGCATACACACTCACTCATGCATGTGAAAAAATGAGCACCTGTGATGCATAGTTTGGTAACTTTATTCACTTTATATACATGAAACATATTTCTATGTCAATAAATGTAATTCTGCAATATAATTTTTACCAGTTGCCCATTATTCCTTTGTGTGGATCTATCAAGATTTACCTCACCAATTCTCTATTGATGGATGTTTGGATTATTGCCAAATATTTGATATCATAAGAAACCCTATGATGGAAAAGATCCTTACACATACATCTTAATACACTTCTCTTTTAGGAAAATTTGTTTAAAATAGAATTACCTGGTCAAAGAGCATGCAC
Organism: Monodon monoceros; assembly: GCF_005190385.1. NCBI lineage: Eukaryota > Metazoa > Chordata > Mammalia > Artiodactyla > Monodontidae > Monodon > Monodon monoceros. Next base: position 10,066,648 of record NW_021703767.1, read on the forward strand.
ATATTTTAAGGCTTTTGACAAACTGCTCTGCAGAAAGGTTATGTCAGTTTACCTTATCACCAGTCATCACATCCTTACCAATAACCGATATTATCAATCTTTTAATCATTCATAATTTGATAAGTGGATATCGATAATTCACAAATATTTTAATTTATATGACTTTAATGATTAAGGAGGTCAAAGACACTTTTATGTTTTTATTGGTCACTTAAATTTCCTTTTGTGTAATTTTCTGTTCACAGGTTTTTATCCTTGTTCTATTGGATTATTCATCTTCTTATTTATTTCAAAACATGCTTCACATAACACTTTATCATCTATGTTGCAAGTGTTTTTGCAACTTAAAACATGCCTTTTAACTACCTTCGTGTTATTGGTGGTGAAGATGGAGGCCATACAGAAAATTTTGATTTCTGAATAGTCAAATGGTTTATGAAACCCCAAATGTTCAATTATTGATATGTTTTTCTTGAACTAATGTAATTAAAACCTTTTGTGTACATTTAAAAGGCAACTTTTACATTCAGGTGTATGGGCATCTGATAATGCAGTGAAGAGGGGGAGAGGTGGAGTCAGAAGGCTGGGACTCAGAATCCAGCGTTGCATTGTCCCTAATCAGTGAGCGGCTTTGGACATGGTTTTTACATGGGTGACATTAGCCTCATCCAGCCCTTTCATTTCATCTGCATGACAACAGAACTTGCTCTAGTTGGATGGACTTCAACCTTGACTGCCCTTGTAATCACCTGGGGAGAGGTTAACAGGCCTGACACTCAGGACACATCCCAAATCATGTAAATCATAATCTCTAGGGTGGGACCCAGGCATCCCCATTTTTCTAAGCTCCCCGGTGATTCCAATGTGCAACCAAGCTTGAGACCACAGATCCGGAAGGATGTTGTGTTTCTTCAAACTTGCCTAATGGTTTCTATGATGGCTTACCAGGCCTCTGGATTGGGAATTTGGATAGAGTTAAGTCTGCCTTGGGTCCCGAGAATCAGTGTCATTAGCAAGATTTTTCACAATTCTTCTTTTTAATACCATTCAGTTTTTTGTTTTCCTGTGTTTTTTTCGGTACGCGGCCCTCTCACTGTTGTGGCCTCTCCCATTGCGGAGTACAGGCTCCGGGCACACAGGCCCAGCGGCCATGGCTCACGGACCCAGCCACTCCGCGGCATGTGGGATCTTCCCGGACCGGGGCACGAACCCGCGTCCCCTGCATCCGCAGGTGGACTCTCAACCACTGCGCCATCAGGGAAGCCCTATCCTGCTTTTTAGATTCCCAGATTCCTTCTACCCAATAATATCTTTTCAGTGTCGCATGGACCGTGCATTTACCTGTTTGGGAGCGGGAGGAGAGAGTGTGGAGATGACCAAGCGCTACTCTCAACCACCTTTGCCCGTTTTACCCTCCCAAACCAGCCTGTACTTTGCTCTTACAATGCTAATCAGAACTTGTGCTACGATACTTCTCTGCATGATCATTTGCTTAATGCCCGTCTAGCCCTCTGGACTGCGAGCTGCGTGAGGACAGGAACAGGTCCAGTGCACGTTTCCTACGCCCCAGAGCCTGGGATGCTGTCTGCCCCAGGGATTTTTTAAATAAATAAATGCATGAGTGTGTGAATTAATGATCCCCGTCAAAATGCAAGGCTAACTGTTGAGTGAAGCCAATAAAGTCACTTTTACAAGCAAAGAGGATAGTTTGTACTTGAGATCTGCCCCCTTCACTCTGGGAACTTCAGGTTTTCCTGGGCACACTGTCCTTTTACCCCATCTCTATCTACCTCTACCTTGCAAAATATGTGTGACATCGGCTTTAATAATTGTCACTGGGGTATATGGGAAGTAAGGATTGGGGGCTGGAGTACTCAGTGTTTTCAGTTGTTATGACTAAATTATAAGTTGTAGCTAAAGTATCCCCATTTTAGTTGAGGGTCTACTATGAAATAATGTACATTATCTCATTCACAATCACTAAAACCATGGGAAATAGGTATTATTAGTCCTATTTTGATCAAGAAATCGAGGCTCAGAGAGGTTAAGTAATTAACACCAGGTCTCACAGCTAAGACTTGACTCAAGTCATCAGGTTCCTAAGTCCCTGTTCCTTCTGTGATATCACACTGCCTTCCTGCCCCATGAACTTAGGAGGACCTTTTTCTAGACTGTCTCTCTTGGTCATAAATAAGGAGCCTTCTCGAATGACAAGGTGGTTTGTTGTTTGCAGGGGTGTGATGGTCAAAACATTTAACAGCTCACAGGCACAGACCAACCAGTAGACACAAATGCTGCTTGTAAAACCACCAGTTCTCTCTATAAGTGTCCCAGATAAAAATACAGGACCTTAAGGTAACTTTGAATTTCAGATAAAGAACAATTTTTCAGTATAAGCAATACTTGGAACAGGCATATACCTAAAAAAAAAAAAAAATTGTGTGGAGCTGAAAGACCTGGGCTTTCAGTGCAACCTCACATACATAATAAACATACAACACAGAGCAGTTCACTCGACCTTCACTAGTAGCTCACTAGTCTTGGTGGCCAGTTTCCGGGGACAATGTAAGAGTTGGTTTAATGGGAGAGCATCAACTTAGTGCTTAGAAATGAGTTGTTTTATTTTCAAAGCTTGAGCAATTGTGATTGGGGCTAGAACCTCGCCTCTAGTCTACACCTTGTCCTACATCCTATTGTGATTCCTGTGTACTCTGTTCTGATTTTATTTTTATGATGAATAAATTTGCATCCCTAGCTAAAACCGCCCTCTTCACTGAAGGGCAAAGCAATGAAAGTTTGAAAAATAAGATGAAATAACAGCATTATTAAAATATGTGTTAATGTTAAGACTAATCCTGCACGAAGATGATCAGTTATTATTTGTATCAAAGACTAATAGAATGCTAATTGTTTAATAATAACTACATATTAGAACCATCCAAATGCTCAACAAAAAAGATTGGTTAAATAAATTTGATACTACTTTTTCCTGGGTTGTGGGCCTGTGGTTAAAATGTGCAATAGTGAGCCTGTATTGTTTTTCTAATCAGAAAAAATAAAAAGAAATGACTTTTAAAGTTTCATCATGACCCAAGAACTTGACAATCTACAGCAAGATCAGGAAGCCGGAAGATGAGGGACAATAAGTTGAAAAATGAACCTTCTTCATGAGGGAACAGTTACATTCATGGAAAAATGTGGCAGTTAAATTCAGAGTGAAAATGGCAACGATGGCTCATTATACAGTGGAAATAATCAGTCAACCAACCCAGTGTTTTGTCTACATGACATAAATAACTGAGCTGTTTGTTTTTTTTTTCCACTCCATTGGCCAATTTAAGAGTACTGTGAACAGAAGATTTGATTTTAATGTTTCCAAAACTCCAGTTTAGTGTGAGGTGTAGCTTAACGTTGACTGTGAATGTTCTTGAACCCCCATCGGTAACGATCCCCACTGGAACAAACACACCACCTCAATCAACACCCCTCCCAACTGTCTTCTGTCCTTGCAGAGCTGACCCAGTAGATGAAACACTGATGTGTTTTCTCCCTTATAGCCAGGGTGTGTTGCCTACCCCTGGAGAACATTTGTTTATAAAGGGGTAAGAGTTTTTAATATATTTGCAAAAGGCAATAACGAAGTATGTCTGGCCAGAACATAGTCAAGCGAGATTGCATCTAGTTTCAACAACTCAGGGTGCCAGGGCTGAAGCCATTTTTACCGTAACTCACATTTTCAGGCCTGTGAAGTTACCACCCACACAGGAAATGACTTGGAACAGGTGGTCCTCAGAGCTTGCTGGTCTTGTCTGGCTCCCGGGTAATGTTTGTAGGCTACTGAGTCACTGACTAATTATGAGCCCGAACAAAAGGCTCTCAGATAAGCTTGAAGTCAAGACACGGAAGAAGGCAAGGTGTAGCCGGGGACTGCCTCAGCGTGCTGGCTGTCCAAACGGAGTCGATGAATGTGGTTCCTCGGGAAACAATGCCCCCTTGGTTTGTACTCTTCCCAGCTCCCCAGGCACCCGGTGGCAGCGGGATGAGAAAAAACAGGTGAGGCAAGAGCCGTTGCACATCTCAGATTTTAATGAATGTGAATGCATTAGAAAACATCCTACTTGGAGTCACTGCTCATAGGGATAATGAGGTATCATTTCTCGAGCGTCTAAGCTATCAGGTCCACCCATGGAGGTGCGTGCTGGGCATGTGCCTGCTTTCACTTCTTTGATTTCTTCCTAGACGGGGAGGTAGTGATGTAACACTGCCCATTTGACAGATGAAGGAACTGAGGCTGTAGGAGCTCACATGTTTAGCTTTAGTTTTCAGAAAGGGGAAATGGAGGGTGTCAGGGATTCGACTGTATCCCTTTAGAAAAGGTATTTTCGTGTCCTAACACCCCGTACCTGGAATGTGACCTTATTTGGAGATAGGGTCCTTGAAGATGTAATTAGCTAAGATGAGGTCATAATGGAGGAGGATGGCCCTCTAATAAAATACGACTTAGAGAAAGAAGTCCATGTGAAGAGACAGACACAGGGAGAAACCCACGTGAAGATGGAGGATTGGGGTGATGCAGCTACAAGCCAAGCAACGCCAAGGAGTGCCAGCAAACCACCAGAATCTGGAAGAGGCAAGGAAGGCTTTCCCTACACGTTTCAGAGGGAGCACGGCCCTGCCAACCCTTTAATTTCAAACTTCCAGAGCGGTGAGAAAACGAATTTCTGTTGTTTTCAGCCACCCAGTTTGTGACACTTCCTTAAGGCAGCCCCGGGAAACTCATACAGGTGGGAACTAACATTTCTCAAGAGCCTATTATGTGTCGTTCTGTCTAACTTTCACCATTCCCAGAGAATGTGTACATCGTATCAACTCTGCAGATTCGGAAATGGAAGTAGAAGTTTTCCTTTTACCTGGATATGTAAGCCTTAAAGGAATCGTTTAAAAAATCATATCAGCTGAACATAAGAAGTAATTGCTAGTTTGGATATAAGTGACTCAAATGAAAATACTGTTAAGTGGATTAAGTGCGGCCAAGAGGTAGGAATAAGAATAAGTAGCTCTTAGGAAGTGGAGAAGCGAGAAGGTTCTAGAAGGCTCACCTTGCAAACCCTCAGGTCCTCACTTCAGGAAGAAGACCCCAGGTGAGAGAGAGAAGGCTCTTGCTTACACTAGAATGGCAATTTCCAAATGGTAAATGTAAAAGGAGTGATGGAGTTGAAAAACCGTCATTACGTATATTTAAAATTTTCCATTACAGAATTTTTGTTTTAATTAGGAAAATGTAAATAAAAAGACCCCAGGTGAGAACCCTCACCAACTGCGAAGTTAGAGGGACAATGTCTGGAAGATCACCACCTTCACTTCTGACATCAATTGCAAGTTCAGGGTGTTCTGAAAGCACCCTTAGTTTCAATAATTCACTAGAAGGACACACAGAGCTCTTTGGAAGCTGTTATCCTCCAGTTGCATTCGTTAAAGGAAAAGAACACAGGTTAAAATTAGCCAAAGAAGCAGGATCATGGGGTGAACTCCAGGAGGGCACCAGACCCAGAGCTAGCAGGTGTCCTGTTCGTGCACGCAGGACAATTATCCTCCCGGGAGTGATGTGTGATGTATGCACAGAGCATTGCCCACCAGGAAGCTCACTTGAGCCTTGGGGTCCAGAGTCTTTCCTGGGGCTCCATTATGCAGACAGAGTTGAGGGGCAGAGCAGACACCAAGGATCCAGAGCCCCAACCCTAGAGCATGCTGTTGTGGGTCACAATCCCCACCCTAAATCATGCTGTTATTATCCGGGTGGTCCACGGCCCGGAGGCCAACAAAGACACTCCTATCAGGATTGACATTCCAGGGGCTTAGCGATTACCTCCCAGAAAGCAAGGGCAAAGACCAGCTCTCTCTTTGGGCAAGCTTAAATTCTTCACTACCCTTTAAATTAGACACAGACCTCCATTTTTCCATCTAACCTCATCCCGAGGAAACAACATTGCATCCCCAACTCTGGGAGCAAGCTTTCCTCCCTGTAGACCCTCAGGATGCGAAGAAACAGGGCCATGCCACCCTCCCATGGGCTCCATGGTGTACTGGCAATGGACCCTGCTCTGAGCCTTCTCACAGGTGGGGGTCATTTGTGCAGCTGGGTCCTTGGGATCCCCAGTCTGTTGTACACACTGGACCTGCTGTGTTTGAGAACAAGACAGAGCGGAACCCAGGAGGAATAAGAAAGGCCCGATTAACAGGGATGGGGTGTGGGACAGGGGGACACGGGGCTGGGAGAGGACACGGCAGTCCTGCAGCTCTGGGGGTCCCCAAGGTCAGGGTCAGAGCCTGCCATTCTCTGCAGGTATCCTTGTGCCACAGATGCAGGGAAGACGATGTCCTCCCTTGGCTCAAGTCGGTGGTGGACTTGGGGAGGAGAGATATTCCTCTCTTTCTTATGATTTGGTTTTACTCCAGAACACAGTGCATGTGAGACCCCTCAGAAGCTGCCTCCCAGAACAAAGTTAACCAAAAGGAGAAGCCGGAAGCAGACCTGCAGGCAATGTTCTTCCTTCTGCTTCTAGCATCTGTCTCCTCCCTTTTCGGAAAGTTCAGAGTCTTTAGAAAACAGTCGCCTCTCTTTTGTCCATAAGAGCATTCATGCGTCTGTCTAATTTCTTAAAATTTCCCACCAAACAGTATTTTGTTATTTCCACATTTCCGTTTAGCACGCCAACATTTGTTGAGCATTTGAAATATTTTTACAACGTGGACAAAATTACTGAGTGAGGGAAAAAGTTGCCTGAGCGATGCTCCATCCCAGCTGCTGCCTTAATGTAGATCTTCTGTCCCCCTCCACATTTTTGCCGCAAAATATGCCGCAGGCGAAAGGGACAATTTTAAAAGGCAAAGGAGAAAAGAGATGGAAAAAAACCCAGGAAATTAGTGTGATCATTTACAGCCAATTTGAACTTTTTTCCACGATTTTACAGGATTGAGAAAGATTCATTGCCTGATAAATGACTGAAATGAAGAGAGTTTTTTAAATAGAACTCTATAAACAATATACCTGCAACTGACAATGAAATTAAAGTTATCAGAATCATTTCCATGAATGCAGGAGACCTACAGGATGGAAGAAATGTGTTTCAGATCTTGAGTTTTGACCCATCATTTGAAATTCATTTTCTCTGACTTTTCCATAAGCCATGCCAAAGAAAATAAAGGAGCCAGCCCTTGCCCCATCACGGGGCTACCCGCTTGCCCACCAGGCCCACTAGCTTTCCCGTATCACCATGTGGTACCTCCGGAGTCCTGAGGATTCAGATGAATACAGAGCAAGTCATCCTGACACCTGTTTTTCATTGACAAGAGCAGAAATTAGCATCACCTTCGGGCAGATTCTGCATTGTATTCCATAATGCATTAGGGGTGCCTTTCTGGTTTTGTTTCGTATCCTGGCTTGATAGCACCGTTTCTCTTCACTTCAAAGGTTATTCTCTGCCTGAGTAACTCCTCCAAGCTTGCGGAGGTAAAAAACGAAGCTTTATTTTAAATAAGAATTTACCTCCCAAACCAAGAAGGGATCCAAAAGGGAAAAAGTCCTTGATAATGAAGTAAAATAAAATAAAACCTTAATAAATCCTTGGATGGGAGAGAATATGTTTTCTTTAATTTAGAAAAATCCAGATTTGGCCACACCCTTGGGCGGTGACTAATTGTTGTAAGCATCCTGACACCAGCCACCGCAAACCCTAATACTCAAAGCTAGCTGTGAACTGTTACTTCTAATCCATTAAGGGCATTAGCATGGCTCGGGCTTTGCATGGCACATTTGTGCTTTTCCACTTTCCACGGATCCTTTAGAGTATATTAATATCACGCGTAATGTCAACATTTGGAAAAGGTTTGTGACTGACGGGGCTGAAAAGACATATTTCTCCAACAGCGTGTTTCTATCACGGAAGTCATTTTTCTTTAAGACCCAGACCACCATATGCTTCCACTTTTTTTTCTTTTTTTTCTGTTTTTATCAGGAGACCTCAGCACATTGGATTTCAGTATAAATTTCAAATATATTAAGACAGTTCCAAAAATTCAAGCCAGCACAGCCTCGGCTGCTCGTGGGCCCCTCTCATGAGGATTTATTTGAGCCTTAGAAGCCTCTCATCTGTAGCTGGGGTCAGCCCTAATAATAGTAATAGCTGATGTTTATTGAGTGTTTACTGTACACCAGGCTCCATGCTAAGTGTTTTATCCGTGTTGGGATATTTAGTCCTTCCAAGAACTCTATGAAGGACAGATGAGAAAACTGTAGCCTTGAGATAAGTTAAAGAAATTGCCCAAAGGCTCAGAGCTGGTGCAAGGAGCCAGCCAACCAAAGTTCAAATCCAAGGTCTTCCTCTTCACCTTATTGGCCTGCACTGACTAGTCCCTGCTCACAACAACACACTCACAGGGACACAACCACACACGTCCCAACACCCTTTCTTTCGGAGCTTTCACTGCTACCGCTAAGGAAACAGGTCCTTTTTTCCATCCCCTAGTTCACTCTAAGCCCTCATGGGGGTGCAGGGGGGATGTGAGTCCCTGTCATGGGCTTTTGATCCACAACTAATTAGTCCCCAGAGCCACCCATCTGTGTGATAGAGAAATCATCCAATGCTATAAATATCTAGTAAGCACATACTATTTATAATATTCATATTATGATGAGGGTACAAATGCTTACAGATTCCTGGCTTCAAGCCACTCTGCGCCAACCTCCACCCACAGACACACGCGCACACACACAGTTTAGAAGCTTGGTCTTCTGGGCTTCGGAGCCTTGTGGTGTATTCAAGAATCAGGGTGAGGAAAGGACTCTGAGTCATTCACAAGAGGACCAACCTGGAAAATGACGGTGAAGGTGGGATGTGGGGACTGGAGAGGGATGTGTCTAAGCTGGAGGCTGAAGGAGGTTTCATTCTTTCAATGGAGCATCACCCCCAGGCTGTCCCGTTTCCACCTCTTCAGGAGACTTCACTAAGGACTGACCTTACTTCCCAATCTCTCACGATCCCAATTGCACCTTTTTCAGATGTGCAACTTTGAAGATGGAAGTTGGGAGTGGAAGGCAGTTAGACCAGGTACTAGGAGGGACATGAGGGTGACTTCTGACCTCAGAGAGCTTTCCCCCAAGGATGCTATGAAGGCAAATACCCAGCAACTCTAATGCAGAATAAACACACTGCAGTACAAGGTTGAAACAGCATTGAAAAGACCAAAACTAGTGTAAGGCATCGAAAAATTGAAGGTGATTTCTATGTGGTCCTGGGCAGAGGAGGTGGGGCATGCACCGAGTTTGGAGGATTGCTGTCTATGAGTGAGGAGGGGGGCCTGACGCCCTCTCCAGCAGCGCTTCCTGTCTCAGTGACCCCATGTCTAGGGAAACCGGACATGCTGAGCCTGTGATGCAAAGGGATTAAAACTGAAAAAATCAGACACTGATGTGGATTTTATCACTTGGACCTCTAAGCGTTTGCTAGCATGAGGGTGAAGACACTAGTATCTCTAAGCCATACGATGTTTCTAGGTTCTTTCACATAAGCAACTTCAAACTTTATCTCAAAAGAGAGGATGGAATAGTCATACATTTTGTGTCTTGTACCTGTGGAGCCATAGAATATTCCAGAACAATCTGAATGGACCTCCTGATAGAACCATGAGCTGCTGCCCTATGCAGAAGAATCAACGAAGCTCCAACTTCTTCCAAGTCTCTTTTTCCCACCTTGTTAAGGAACCCTAACTGATGTCTTGAGCCAGACTTAAGAAAAATTTGGAACTCCTTGGCCAACATGAATATAGAAGCGACATCGTTTTGGTTCACTCCCCTGTTTTCCTTGGAAGTCTAGAGGTCTGAGTCCCTCACTCCTGCTGGTGTGTAGGCCGAGGAGACATTTTTCCTTTGTGGATCAGTAAGGGTCAGGGAGATGACCTGAGTATCTTCTAGCATTTGGAATAGTCTTCATCATCCTGTCCTAAATTCAGGGCACCAATCTCGTGCTATAGCGAATCTTGGAGAATGCCATTTTGTGTGTAGACAGCGCTCCTTACTTGTACTCTCAGGGTTCCCATGAAAGTGTCGAGACTGAATTTAAATCACACCGGAAGGATTTGGGTTGAACATTTTGTCCAGGGGGTACATTACCCCTGAAGACCTGTTCAACTCCTCAACTGGAAGTTTGATAAGTCTCTAGGAAAGATTGTTTGGTTTAATTAGACAAGAAAAGAAAAAGAAAAAAAAATACCCATAGGATCACCATCAATAGCGATAAATCTTTCTGAAATTTTAGAAATCAGACTTTATCGTCTGCAGCTGTTTATTTTCACAGCCCTCTTAAGATTTGTCCCCACGGTTTTATTGCAATCATTAATCTAGATGATCTAAGATTATGTTATTGCCTTAAAGGCTAACGTGATGAAAAGATCGGGGCATTTAATGAAGTGCAAAATTCATCCCACTTAAGAAAAGCAAGGCTTTGCTCCCAAGGGGAAACCAGACAGAAAATGAGGTTTTTTTCATGAAAGTTATTTGTTTTTGTTTAAAATTGTGGATGGCAGGATAAATCTGTGTCATTCTCACACATAAATAGCAACAAGTAGCAATAGACCAATTGAATTCCTTGGCACCAGTCCTCACTTTCCGGCTGAATACCTCCCCAGTTTAATGAGATACATCAGTAGAAAGTCACTTATATAACCCTGGGACATAGATAAAAAATTTTAAGACCCCCGCACCACTCCAGGGCTGGTTTAGGAGGTAAAACACCTACTGAGGGCTTAGAAGCTCAGATCCACTGCGGTTCTGGCTCACCTACCTTTCATCTTAAGTTTACTCTTTACCTGCAGCTAGAATTCTGTTTTTAAAAAAAATCATTTTTTTTCTTTCTAAAATCACGTATTTCTTTTTTATTGTGGTCAAATACACATAACATAAAATTTACCATTTTAGCCATGTTTTAAGGGTCTAGTTAAGTGGCGTTAAGTACATTCACACATTTCTTTCCTCATAATAAAGATTTAGATAAGTGTTAAGAAAGGAAATTGAGGGAATTCCTTGGCGGTCCAGTGGTTAGGACGCCGAGCTTCCACAGCAGGGGTCAGAGGTTTGATCCCTGGTCGGGGAACTAAGATCCCACATGCCTCGCAGTGCGGCCAGAATAAAACAAAAAGGAAATTGAGAAAGAAAATACATATATGATGGATGATATGGAGGAATCTAGCCACATGCCATATCACCACTGGATTGATGATACACAGCTGATTGGGAGAGAGGAGACAGCACAGAATATATTCAAGAAACAGTTGTTCTTTTAGACTGAAGTCAATCAAAAATACAGGATGGACTCTTCCCCAAGGTCTGAAATTCAACATTTTCTATGAATTAACACCTGATGCTTTCTGGAAATAAGTGCACACACTACTTTCACAAATCATTGTTGCTTTAATAGTACCATCTTACTCATGCTTATGCTTTTTCATATGTGCCAATGTTTTTTCATCTTTCTTATCTGTAAGCTCACTGAAGGTAAGATTTAGGCCGTGTTCACACTTGTGAGTGTCGAAAGTAGAAATAATTGACTAATCTCTAAAACTCTGAGGGTTTGGAAAAACCACAATGGTGTTTTTCTTGCAATTAATCTTCTAGACCATTGACAACCAAGCTGGGATTAGGAACGAGGGTCACAAAGAAAGTGAGCTGGGTGGGCTCTGCCTGCATGTCTAGCTGTAAACATGGACCGGAGAAGAGGAACTTGAGAATTAATTTTTGTCCTTTTCCCCAAGAGCAAACTTGTCATTGAAATGTCCCATTTGGGGTTAGTGATGTTGAAGGTTAGTGTGGATTGAGGCAGGCATTTGGAAACATTACACGAGGTTTGAATTAATGCAAAGTAGGAAATGAAGACTGGCTAGTACCAAGTGAAGGATGACAATGGATGCCAGTTTCCAGAGTGTAATTGATGCTGAAACTTGTCACGTCACTCTTGAGGCTTGAATGCTTCAGAGCAGATGTCTCTGCAGGAAGGGACCCACCCAGCGCGGGGGAAGGAGCCCAGAAGTAAGAACCAGCAGTTCTATGATCAAGGCTTGACTCTGATGCTAACTGGTGGTGGAGGCTCCAACAAGGACATAAATTCAGTGGCTCTCAACTCCCCTTAAAACGAGGCCACGTGTGGGGCAAAGGTCAACTCCAGCTCCTACAGAGTGTTGCAGTGTAAATCATAAAGGAAAAACCAGCCCCGTGACTTGTGTATATTGGTCTCAACCTAAAAACTTTCTGATTGAAAACTTCCTTCCCGAGGCCACAGGGATGAGAGATGTACCAGGGGTCATTTGTGACCCCTGAGCTGCCACTTGTCAACAAAGCCCCTCATATTTACGAGTGTCCTGAGTGCTATGAATCTCAGTGGGAAGCAGAAATTGCAGCTGTCTTAAATCACCTCTTTAACTCTATACCATATTCACTTTCTAGGGAATCAGTTTCATCAAGCCAGAACCAGCAGTAAAAAAGTCATCACATGCAATCAAGGGTCCAGTGTCCAACTTGGTCAACCAAATCTGTCTTGTCCCTTTACAAGAAGCAGAATCACAGCAGAAAAGCTCATGGAGAAAAAAAAAAAAAAAATCCAGCAAGGAAACACAAAACTTTTCTTATTCTGGCATGCATTAGTGAGACAGTTGATGAAATGTGCAAATACCTCTATGCACATTAATAAAAACCTTCCCTTGTGCATGTTTATCCTTTAGCAGACCTTTGAAAAATAAATCTCAGCTTGTTTCATTTTCTCTTCATTTTTTCATATTCTGGATATAGGATTCAGCAGCATTCCCGTACTGGGGGTACAGAGATTTGCTCTGTGGGAGTTTTGATAAGTCACTCTGTACCAGACATGGTACTTTCTACTGCATTGAGGCAGTTCACACGCCCTCTATTGTAAATCTCTGCTCTGGCCTGCGCTTTTTGGAATGTGTTGGGAGCAAAACATTGTTTAAGGGTATACATTTGCGATGAGTAGTAAATAAGACAGAGATCTGATGCACAACATAATGAATAGAGACAACAATATTGTACTATAATGATACAGGGTGATAGAGGTGCTAAATATCACTACAATGACAATCATATTGCAACATAGAAATGTATCAAATTAACATGTGGTATACCTTAAGTTTACACGATGTTATATGTCAAATACATTCAATAAAATAAAATAAAAAGATAATTTCAGTGGGCTTTTTTATATCCATGGGGGGAAATACGCTCTCCATGTCATGCCAAGACTGCTTTGCCTGTGAAACAGCCTGATCAGAGTCCCCTCTTCATGTTAGTCCCTGCAAAGAAGATGTGACTGACCCTAAATCTCACAGCCCTGGAACCTGGGAGTGGTGAGAAAAGAACAGCAGAATCCAAGAATTTTCTTTCTCTGTCTCTCTGTCTCTCTCAATTTCTCTTGCTCACCTCCCTGGTTTCAATTTTGTGAGAGGTTGAATTTTGGAAGACGGAAAATAAATGATTGTCTATTTTGAGAAGCAAAGGGAAACAGTTGTCACAGAGAGCCCTCAGCTGTACAAATAATATCTCATTTAACTCTCGTTATTTCTGGGAGATAAGCATTATTTTTATTGTGCTCACTTTAAAGATGAGGAAACTGAGGCACAGAGAGGTTAAGTAGATTGCTCAAAGTCACTCAGCCAGCAAGGGGTAGAGGCAGGATGCTAACATCCAGGCAGGCTAGCTGGAGAGCACATGCTCTTTACCGCCAGAGTTTGTTCCCTCCAGGAGAGCCTATGCATGGAGAGGGGGGCTGGAGGCAAAGAGAAAGCCCCTAAAATGGGCCTCGTGGGGAGTTTTCACATGTCGCCTCTCTGGGCTTTCAGGGGTTAGTGCCCCTGCCTCATTACCCTTGCCATTATCTCTCATAAATGAGTCCCCAGATGACACCCCGTATTTCAGTGTGCTCCTGGATCCTGAGTCATTCCTGCCTGAGGTGGGAGGAACATCCTCTTGTTCTTCTCCCTCCTTCAAGTTTGGTGGATCTTGGTAAGAAGCACCCCCGGACCCAGCATTTGATTACAACCTTGTTGTCATCAGTGGGCTCCTGCCAATCAGTGCCTTTCCTGCAAATCAGACCAAGCCTGCAGCCCTCGGTGGTGGCTTCCAGGCTGCTGTGCTGCCCCAAGTCCCCCCTCTGAACTCTCCTCCCCCCTCTGAACTCTCCTCCCCGCTCTAAGCTCTCTTCCCCCAATCGTTGCTGTCCCAGTCTATAAGGCTCCACACCCTTCATCTGTGTGGGCACGTGTGTGTGTGTGTGTGTGTGTGTGTGTACATAAAAACATATACATTGCTGACTTTGGGAGCCAATGGGCATGTAGGGTGTTAGCAGCACCCCGATCTCTTTCCACTAGATGCCATTATCCCCCTCTCTCCATTATTATGCCCCTAAATGTCTCCAGACACTGCAAAATGGTCCACAGTTGAGAACCTCTGAACTAGATTTGGGCTTCAATTCCTGCCCTTCCCTCACTTCCCCTGCCTTCTGCACTGCCTGTCTTGCCCTGGTCCTCCACCTTGGACCCCACTGTCCATGAACAGGTGTCCCTGGTGACCACAGCCATGTCCTGAGCCCCACTTGATCCGCCATGTCTGCAATCTACCCCCAGATTGGGAAACCAGAGCTGCCCAGTTTCTGAGTTGACAAGACCCTTGGACCCCTTGGACACTGAGTCCATCCTGTCTACCAGAATCTCCGAAGTCCTGTTCCAAAGCATGCTCACTTCTCCCAGCCCCTGAGTGCAGTGTCATCCCTGGTCCTGATTCTGTCTTGAGAGAGCCACCACCATTCTTGAGTCTGGGTAAAACCATGCATTCAGGGACAAACAACCAACGTTGTGCCTTGGCATTTACTTTTGGCTCCAAAATTGCCAGAGTGCAGCACCTAAGGGAGAACAGGTGAATGACTCCACCCTTCTGCTTTTGAGAACATGAATCTGAGCAGAACGCTTATATCGGGTGGCCAACCTGATGGTGACAACAGCTTGCTTTTGTGTGCCCACCTCACCAAACCACAGAAAGACTGATAATGTACTTCCTAAGTGTCAGGGAAGAATTTAAACCATATATTTTGTAATTTGAATAATTTTGCTCTGATAGAATACATCTGCTGTACACAGTTTAATTCAAATCAAATATATACAAGTATATTCCAATAACTAAGTCATGGTATTGTCCAGGTCTCTTGTGCCCCCACACTGTGGGGTGACCCCAGGAGAGAAAGTCAGTCCAGGGGGTCTGCCAGACTCAACAGGTCACATGGGAACAGCACTTCAGGAGGTATGGGCTCAGTGGCTTATGCCCACTGAGACACATTTTTCTGTTGGACAATGTGATGGCTAATTTTATGTCTCAACTTGACCTGGCCATGAGTTGCCCAGATGTTTGGCCAAGCACTATTCTGACTGTGTCTGTGAGGGTGTTTCTGTGTGAAAGGAGCATTTGAATTGGTTGACTGAGGAAAGCAGATTGCCCTCCCTTATGTGGGTGGCCATCATTGAGTCTGCCATAAACTGAATGTTTGTGTACCCCCCCCACCAAATTCATATGCTGAAATCATGACCCTCAATGTGATGCTTTTAGAAAGTGGAGCCTTTAGGAGGTGATTAGGTCATGAGGATGGAGCCCCCATGATGGGATTAGTGTCCTTATCAAAGAGACCCTAGAGAACTCATTTGTCTGTTTTACCACATAAGGACACAGAGAGATGACGACTGTCTCTGAAGCAGGAAGCGGGTCCTCATCAGAGCTTCTAGAGCTGATCTTGTCTTCTCAGCCTTCCGAACTGTGAGAGACAAATGTTTGTTGTTTAAGTCACCCGGTCCAGGTTTTCTGTTATAGCAGCTTGAATGGATTAAGACAATTGAATATGTGGATAGAATAAAAAAGCTGAAAAAGAGGGAACTCCTCTTGCCTGAGGGCTGAGCTGGGTCATTGGTCTTATCCTGCCTTCAGACTTAGCCTGAAAAATCAGATCTTCTCAGATCTCAAGGCTGCCAGCTTTCAGACTCAAAATACGCCATCCGCTCTCCTGGGTCTCCAGCTTGCCAACTACAGATCTTGGGACTTCTCAGCCTCCATAATCACATTAGTCAATTCTTTATAATAAAAGTTCTGTTTCTCTGGAGAACCCTGGTTAGTACAGACAAGATGCACAGCACCAATACTGTCAACCAAGAGTGCATGAGAGGTGAAATCACATTTCAGTCATGCTAACAATCATTAGTTCTCTCTAGACATGGTAGAATGTGAGTGATACAAAAATCCAAGCTTCCAAGAACATAAGACAAACAACTTTAATTTCATTTGAACTTGGGTGAAGGCAAACTGCATCAAAGAAAGAATGAAAGCTCATGTTGAATAAGACAGTGCTTGGTGTTCTCAGCAAATATTGGCGCTAGGATTAACAATCAAATAACTCAGGAGAGGTGGATGACACATTAGAATAAAAATAATGACCAAGAGAACAGTATAGACCTTCATCTATTAAATCTTTATTAAAATGCTTTTTATTACTAAATTAATAAATGTATGTTGTAGAAATTTCAGAAATTACTTGTAAGAAAAACAAAAGGAAACATCATATCTCCCGTGATTCCATGGCTCAAAGATAACTGTAGTCAGCATTTGGTGTACATCATTCAAGTCCCACCCCTCCTCAATTGTGTGTGTACACATGTGTGTGTATATATAGACACACATACATATATATAAGGTCAGACTATATACATCACTTGTATAATTATTTTTTTTTTAGCTATGTCATGGACACCTTTGCATGTTATTAGATATATACTTTATCACACCAATTTTCACCATGATTGCATGATAATCAGTCTCAGGTCTGCGGCCCTCAATGGTAGCTCTGAGGCTGCCAAGTTACCCCAAGACCAGCTCTCCTTTCCTCTCTCCACGTTCCTCTACTGTCCCCTGACGTGGTTAACTGAGCTGCTGAGAACATGCTTATCCACACGTTTCTCCCATCTTTGACAGGACTGTTTCAGCAAGATAAACTCATAGAAGTAGAATTATGCGGTCAAAGACTATGGAGGTCTTTGAGATATACTACCAAATTGCCTTCCAGAAGGTTCTACCAGTTGGCAGCCCCTCCAGCACCATGTGTGCCGCTCTCTGCCTGTCATGAGGGCAGTAAATGCCTGTCTTCATGCATTGAAGGGCGCTGCCTGGAGCTGGAAGCAATTAGGGGTATTTTACTCAGAATTTTTTTTTCCTGAGAGATCTGTGCCTTCCTTCATCTTGCAGTTTTTGGCAGCAATGGTCATCTTTTCAGCCAAATTTGGCTAAAGAAGCAAGCAAATGAGATGTACTGATAAGGCAAGCATTCCTATCATATTTTTTCTGTCCTTGGACAGTGCCCATATAGTCAGCCCTAACTTTGTTTAGAGAGTTTATGTAAGTTCCCAGGACAGCTACCTTAACTTTTGTGATCCCTATTTTTTTTTAATTAAGGTATAGTTTGATTTACAATGTTGTGTTAGTTTCAGGTGTACAGTAAAGTGATTCAATTACATACATATATATTCTTTTTCAGATTCTTTTCCTTTATAGCTTATTACAAAATACTGAGTATAGTTCTCTGTGCTATACAGTAGGTCCTTGTTGATTATCTATTTTATATATGGTAGCATGTGTATGTTAATCCTAAACTCTTAACTTTTACCTCCCCCTACCCTTTCCCCTTTGATAATCATAAGTTTGTTCTCTATGTCTCTGGGTCTATTTCTGTTTTGTAAATAAGTTCTTTTGTATCATTTTCTTTTAGATTCCACATATAAGTGATATCATATGGTATTTGTCTTTCTCTTTCTGACTGACTTCACTTAGTATGATCATCTCTAGGTCCATCATGTTGCTGCAAATGGCATTATTTCATTCTTTCTTATGGCTGAGTAGTATTCCATTGTATAAATATATGATCCCTATTTTCTTAAAACATGGATTTGTTGATTAAAATTATAATGTTATCTCTTATGATCCTTCACAAGGGAGAGTGAAGTAGAAGCTCGAACATGAACCTTGGAAGCACGCCATGTCTTTGTGACCTAGATCTGTCCCACAACATTGAGTGACTGGTCTAGTCCCACCTGAGCCCATCTTTCTTCGTCTTTAAATTGGAGTAGAGTGTCTAACCTCTGTGAAACTAGGAAAAATGACCCTTGTCTCACACTATTGCCAGGATTCAATAAGATCAGGATATGTAAGCATTGACAAAAATGTTATTCATTAGTATTAAATTTGTAATGATGTAATTAAATAGAGTGGAATCATGGAACTCTGTATTGGTTTGCTAAGGCTGCCAGAACAAAGTACCGCAGACTGGGCAGCTGAAACAACAGAAATGTATTGTGTCACAGTTCCGAAGACCAGATGTCTGAGATCAAGGTGTCAACAGAGTTGGTTCCTTCTAAGGCCAATTTTCTTGGCTTGCAGATGACCGTTTTCTCCCTATATCCTCACATGATCTTCCCTCCTTACATTTCTCTGTGTCCAAATAACCTCTTTTTATAAGGACATGAGTCATATTGGATTAGGACCCACCCTCATGATCTCATTTTACCTTGATTACCTCTGTAAAGGCGCTATCTTCAAGGATCACATTCTGAGGTTCTAGGGATTAAGGCTTCAGCATATGAGTTTTGAGGGACGTAATTCAGCCCAATCTCTGTAGCTGAAAAGAAACCTAGAGATTCTCTATCATAATAATCTTGAACCTACCATAATAACTGGGAGACAGGTTCAGAGGGGCAACATGCTCCACCAGGGACCCCAAGGAGAGCAGTAGCAAATGCAAGAATCAGTCTTCTTAGATGATAAAATGAATTATTAACTTGGTTCCTCAGATGTCAGTTCACTTTTATTTCCTCATGCACTCGACTACACAACATTTTTAAACACAGATTCAACATTTTCTCGGTGAACGAAGGTAAGAGGCTGAGCTCACACCCTTCCTCCCACACAAATCGCCACTGATCAGAGAAGGTAAGGGAAGATTCAGCGCAGCTCAGCCAGAAGGAGAAAATCATTTCTGGCTCAAGTCAGAAAACCACAGTGTCACATGATTGTGTTTAAACTCAAGTGTGTGAAGGTACCACATCTAAATATTAATACAAAAATCTACACTTAGGTCAAGATTGGGAGGCAGGAATAACAAGGGAGAAGAGAAGCGGCTGCTTCATATTTATAGTAGGTCATGTTCTATGTAACAGATAGGCATTCGGTGCTTTCAGATAACTTATTTCAGTTCAACGTACGTGCATTTTAAATCAGTTAACATTTTGAATTCTCTTCCTCAACGCTGTGTCCACCCACAGGAAAGCTAAAGGCTGCCTCTTCATCTTAAAGGGTGGAAAGATGACTAATTTTTCCCCCAGACTGGACACCATGGTTGGGCAACCCAGTCAAGTCTTCAGACTCCTTTGTCAAAAACCCAGTCTTTGTATGTGAAAAATGGGGATAATTGGCCCTGTGCTCTTTTATCTCCTACTAAATGAGGAGATAAGTGTACTAAGGGCTCTGGATCAACTAGATAATTCCTGATATAAACAAGGCCAGCAAAATGAGTAGGGTTACCATGTATTGCTTCCTACAGGTCAAGTCTCAAGGAAAACTTTGCAGGAAGTTTAGTGTGGGTGAAAAATGTAGGGTGAGAATCAGAAGTCCAAAAAATGTGAAGGAAATGGAGATAAGTAGACCGTTTCTCAGTGCTAATATAAAATATGCAGTATGTTTTAAATGAAGAGACTTGGGACGTTTTTCCTTGAACTTCATATAAGCTGTCATGATGGGGATTTGAGAATGAAATAGATTAGGTACTAATTTACCAACCTTGATTTTCTGGAAATTTCTGGAAATTTTCTGGAAATGAATGTGCTGGATTCCAAGGGTGTGGAATCTCCAACCAGGTTACCAGAATCCAAGGGATGATCTCACCTTCGAGCACCAGCTGGAGGCCAACCAAGTCAGTGACTAATAGAAAAATCCAGGGTGTACATCTCCACCCTAGACACTCAGGTAGATGGAGGTGGGGCCTTAGGAATGGTTAAAACACTATATTCAAATACAGGCAAGATGACATTGGAGCAGTTCACACCATCATTTCTCGGGCACCTTTTTTTTTTCTTTTTTTAAAAATGTATTTATTTATTTATGGCTGTGTTGGGTCTTCATTGCTGTGTGTGGGCTTTCTCTAGTTGTGGCGATCAGGGTCTACTCTTTGTTGCAGTGCACAGGCTTCTCATTGCGGTGGCTTCTCTTGTTGCAGAGCACGGGCTCTAGGCACACGGCCTTCAGTAGTTGTGGCATGTGGGCTCAGTAGCTGTGGCACACGGGCTTAGTTGCTCCGCAACATGTGGGATCTTTCTGGACCAGGGCTCAAACCCACATCCCCTGCATTGGCAGGCGGATTCTTAACCACTGCACCACCAGGGCATTCTTGATATTCATCTTCCAAAAAAAGCAACCGTGTCATCCAGAAGCTTTCCAGTCTCCATGGCATGTGCTGGGTATCTTCCCGGAGAGCTGTTCTTGCCAGGGATTCGTTGAAGCAGGAAATACACTTTCCACTTTGGGTTGATGAGTGGAGGAGTGGGTGTGGGGGGTTGGAGATGGGGATTACAAATAAACAAAGAAAGAAAACTGTGGCTTCAACAGCTTTCTTGGTGTCCACATCTCTCTGTAGCTTGGTTATTACTCACCTTTTCCAAATCACCATCTGCTCACTCATTCAATGTCAGGTTTCACAGTCTCTTGTTTCCCAGAGTCTAGGTTGCTCTTATCCTTGTGCATGGATTCTCTTGTGCTCATAATTGTAGTTTCCAGGACGTATTGAGTCCATCTCTGCATGTGTTGCTCATATATCACACCCTCTTTTTTAGTTCAGTCCCTTAACTCATCAATATATATATACAGTAGCTTCCCAATTTGTCTCCCTGCATAACAGACCTTGGGGCTCGTTTAGCAAGCATTTAAAGATGAAGCAGCCACTTCTCTTCTCCCTTGTTATTTTAATTCTGATTTTTGCTAGATGTCAACCAGAAAGCTCTTGATATCCATAGAAGTGTAAGCCCCTGGCTGAGGATTGTGTCTGTGACTCAGAACTGGCCACAGGATGTGAAGGGATGCCTGCTGGGCACTTCTGAGAAAATGTTTTGATCCCTGATTGTAGTGAATTGAATTGTATCCCTCAACAAGTTATGTTCAAGTCCTAACCTCAGTACCTGTGCCTGTGACCTTATTTTGAGATACAGACTTTGCAGATAATCAAGCTAAGATGAGGTCATACTAGATGAGAGGACCCAAAATGCAATGACAAGTGTCTTTATAGAGAGACAGGAGATGGAGGTTTGGACATACAGACACAGAGTAGAGACACAAAGGGAAGAAGTCCGAGTGATGACACAGGCAGAGATTGGAGGGATATAGCTACAAGCCAAGGACTGCCAAGGATTGCTGTCAACCCCCAGAAGTTAGGAAGTGGTAAAAAAGGATCCTAGGGCCTTCAGAGGGAGCCTGGTTTTACCAAAACCTTGTCTTCAGACTTCTGGCCTCCAGAACTGTAAGAGAGCACACTTCTGTTATTTTAAGCCACCAGTTTGTGGCTCTTTGTTAGGGCAGATTAAAACACTGATTAAGGGTGAGAGGAACACAAGCAAAAGTTTTTCTTTGCCTTGATGACACCCTTGACTCTTGCTCTCATTTGAGGTTATGAAACATGAAGCTAGCAGTCATCTTGTGGCCGTGAAGTGTGAAGCCACTAATGTGTGCTGAGCATGGCAGAGCAAAACAACAGAAAGAGCTGGGGTCCTTTGCGGATATAACTGAACATCTGATCCCAGCCAGCCACGGATGCCCTCCGCAGCTGGGGTTACGTGACAAACACGACCACTCTTTATCAGCTCCTTTTAAATTTACCCTGAGTTGCAGCTGAAAGTATTCCTAACTGATGTTACACCACCGCTAGTACTTTCCCACTAAATCTAACTTTCACATTGTTCCTACTCAACTACACATCTGATCACAAACTTCCCAATCACCTTCCCAATAAGGTCTAAACTCCACATCATATCATTCAGGTCCTGGCATGATGGGGTCCAGCCTCACTTATTATTCCCCTAAATGGTTTCAACACAATTCACAATTCTAAACACAAAACTTACACTTCACCTCATTAATAATCTCCCTGACCCCACTTTCTCAACTCATCCAATTAAATCTCCATTTCATCATGAATTCCTTTCTAAAGAACTCTTCATATTACAGTACTCGGCTGAGTTCAGTCCCCTTTTTTTCTGTTACTTGATTGGAAGTTTTATATTCAATTTTTATTCTTTTTCTTTTTTAATTCCAAACTAATTAGACTTTTAAATTGTACTATTTTTATTTAATATTAATCAATATTCCCCCTCCTCCTGAATAATTAAGAGAAAACCAATATTGCTCTAATTTTCGTCACCCTACTTCCTGTCTTATATATTATAGTTTCCCTGTACTGGGTTTTAATTCCACGATGTTCTCTATGTTATAATTCATCATTATTACTACTGTTGGTTTATACAATCAAAGTATGTTTGGTTTTGTCCCCATGGTTCCCAGTTTTTCTTTGCTCACATTCCTGAGCATATCTGAGATCCGAGATATTGCTTCTGTATTTATGTTCTTTTTCTCTGAAGTACAGTCCACCCTTGAACAACATGGGTTTGAATTGCACTGGTCTACTTATACAGAGACTTTTTTCAGTAAATATATTGAAAAAAATTTTAGAGATTTGCAGCAATTTGAAAAAACTCACAGATGAACCATGTAACTAGAAATATCAAAAAATTAAGAAAAATTAAGTATATCAGGAATGCATAAAATATATGTAGTACTGAAATATAAGATACTGCTTTTATGTGGAATCTAAAAAGAAATGATACAAATGGACTTATTTGCAAAACAGAAACAGACTCACAGACTTAGAGAACTGAACTTATGGTTACCAGGGGGGAAGCGGGGGGAGGGATAGTTAGAGAGCGTGAGATTGACATGTACACACTGCTGTATTTAAAATTGATAACCAACAAGGACCTACTGTCTGACACAGGGAACTCTGCTCAATATTATATAACAACCTAAATGGCAAACGAATTTGAAAAAGAATAGATACATGTATGTGTATAACTGAATCACTTTGCTGTACACCTGAAACTATCACAACATTGTTAATCAACTATACTCCAATATAGAATAAAAAGTTAAAAAAATATTTGTAGTACTAGTCTATCTCTATATAGGCATAAGGTGAGTGATACTTAATATAAAATTAATAATGTGTTAAATTTATTACTATTTTATAACTTTGTTTTCAAAATATTACATTATTGTACAGTATGCCCCTCTCATACTGGGAGAAGATGCATTTCAGCCTATCATCACAAGTAAGTGTTTTTTTTAAAAGATGTAACAATGTTTGCAGCACTGTGTTATCAACATGATGGTAATACTGAATGTCAAAAAAGTTTATAATGATTTATTCATAAGTGTATAGGCTGGGCTATCATGAAGCAATCGTATAGATTACACTAGGCTATAATAAGGCAATTATATTGCTGCTTCTTTGTCTTCAATACATGACTCATTATACCTGCAAGTAAATATACATTTCTTTTTCATATTATCTTTTCATTTTTGATGTCTAGTGTTAGTAATAATATAACATCCACAGTGTTTTGTATAATATAAGACAATATTGATGTAGGAATTGAGAGAAAGACTATTTTGTAAACAGGCAACGTAAACTTATGGTATCAATAAGTACAGTGCAGTCCCATAAATGTATTTTCTCTTCCTTATGTTTTTTTAATAATATTTTCTTTTCTTTAGTTTACCTTATTGTAAGTACACAGTATATATAACATACAATATATATTTGAATCAACTGTTTATGTTATCAGTAAGGCTTCTGGTCAACAGTGGGCTATTAGTGGTTAAGTTTTGGGGGAGTCAAAAATTATATGTGGATTTTTGACAGCCCAGGGGTCAGTGACCATAACCCCAGCATTGTTCAATGGTCAATTGTATATCTTTTAAAAGCTCTTCTTTTGAGGATTCTTTAGAAGTGAGACTATAGTTTAACTAGGTAAAGTTATTTTCTCTTTGCATTTACTTCACTGTCTTTGGACATCCATTATTGTTGAGAATTCTGCTGTTGATATGATTATTGCTCCTCTATATATCTGCCTTTTCTCTATGGCAGCTTTGAAGTGTTTCTGTCAAAATTCCATGTTTGAAATTCTACAATGACACTATAATGTGCCTTGATACAAATTTCCTTTTTTAATTCCACCTGAGATGTATTATGCTCTCTGAATCTAGGTCAGTCTTTCATAATGTCTGAAAAACCATCAGCCTTGATATCGTCAACATTTCTTATCTCTCGAGTCTCTCCTTGAAATTTCAACTAGTCCTTCTTATTTTAATTACCCTTTCATATTTTCCATCTTTTCTCTGTGGGCAGCATTCCACATTTCTTCAAATCTATATTCTAATTTGCTATTTTGACATTCAACTGCTCCAGGAGAGTAGGAACAATGTCTCTCTACTCTGTGCTATGTGTGGAACCTAGGAAGGGGCCCCAAACATCTCTTGACTAAATGAATGAATTTCACATTTTACAGGACACTGAAGTTGAGGGATACCAGAAACTTGCCGGACAGCACCAATCAAGTGACTACTAGGATGGGTTCGCCCTGACCTAACTCCAAAGCCTGTGAATGAACTAATGAGTCAAGGAACACACGAAGTAAGAAAACGGTCCAGAGACTGAAAACAAAGGTCCCAACACTTCTCCACACCTTTTCCTGATTATCAAAATGGAAGATTTATCTCAGAGCTTTTATCTCTCTGCATTCTCAATATTTATATTTAGTCCCTCAAAATAGCTCTATAAATGTCTCCAGGACATCTACGGGAAACGCTATAAGATTACTCTCAAAGGTTCATCGGTGGATGACAAGAAGCGGTAGAATTTGCATCTTCCATTCACTTTAACATTTTTTTTCTTTTTGTAAATACTGACTGCACTGGGCATGTTGGCAGCTTGGAGAGTCAGGGAGAAATTGTGATGGGACCTGTCTTTGCAGAGCTAAAGCTACTTGGTGGAATACTTCATCTGGTCCAAATTAGGAAACCAATAGACTAGAATTAGAATTTCCCATTGAACTTTTAGGCCCCTTCTGGATAGTGGAGGAGCCATTTTTACATTGACACTTTAAAACGGATAGGCAGAAAATGGAGAAGAGGCAAACTGTGTATCCTACTCTTCTTAATTTTTTTAGCTTTTTAAAAATTAATTAATTAATTTTTAACCACTTTTAAAAATTGAAGTATAGTTAATTTACAAGGTTGTGTTAGTTTCAGGTGTACAGCAAGGTGAGTCTGTTTTATATATATATATGTATTTTTTCAGATTCTTTTCCATTGTAGGTTATTACAAGATATTGAATAGAGTTCCCTGTGCTATACAGTAAGTCCTTACTGTTTATCTATTTTATATAGAGTAGTGTATCTGTTCATCACAAACCCTTAAATTATCCCTCCCCCCACTTCTGCTGTCCCCTTTGGTAACCATAAGTTTGTTTTCTATGTCTGTGAATCTATTTCTGTTTTGCAAATACATTCATTTATATCATTTTTTAGATTCCACGTGTAAATGATATCATATGATATTTGACTTAACATTTATTTTTTATGGAAGTATAGTTGATTTATAATATTATATTCATCTTGGGCATACCCCATGTGATATTAATACTAAATAATACTCCATTTAGAGTTATTATAAAATACCGGCTGTATTACCTCCTTGTATCTTATTTATTTTACACCTAGTAGGCTGTACCTCTTAATTTCTCCCACTAGACCTAGCACACCTCTGAAAGGCTTGCTATAGGTTTTTCCAAAAGCTTTGGCTGATGGTCCTCTCCCGGCCCACTGGGCAGGGCTGGGCTGGCCCCAGGCAGTGGCTATCTAGGGACAGGCTCCTTCCTGCTGTGCTGACAACAGCAGAAAACTGCTTTGAGAGCCACAAGCCACACTAACAACCACTGGTTGGTCTTGGGAAGAATTTCTTCCCTGGCAGATAATTCAGGGTTCAAAGAACAAACATGTTGAAAACTCCAAGGAAAGTTGTTAAGAAGTGTGACGTGTGTTAAGAAGATGCTGATGATAACAATGCTTTTTTCTCAGAACACCCCTTAGAAGAGCACTGCTGTTCACATTTACTTAAGGCTGCCGAGGCCTTATCATGCACTCGCCATGTGCTCTCACTTATCTTCCAACACTGACTCCACTGAAGGCTGCACTCAAGTCCAGCTCAGAACAGATGACCAACAAATGAGGCATCAGGTGTTAGAAAAGAACTTTTTCTCTCCCATGTTTATTCTCAGCAGAACTGTGTGTTTCACTTAACAGCAGTAAGAAAAGTGTCTTTCTAAAATTATCACAGTTAGGTTTGTATTTAGATTTTTAGTGACCTCGTGTATCTAAAATAGCATGAGGGTCCTATTTGCAGGAGCAGCTGAAGTTGTAAGATGAGTTATCGAAGGTCCTTTGGATACTGAGATCATGTATAATCTGAATAATCATGATAATCTGAATAACCCATGGCTGAAGTTAGTTTTCTAAGAGAAATTAAGAGATACAAACTACTAGATATAAAATAAATATGATACAAGGATGTAATGTATAGCTCAGGGAATATAGCCAATATTTTATAATAAATTTAAATGGAGTATAATCCATTTCCCAATCTATACATTTGATCAAATGGTGTCCATAGTCAATAACTATAGATATCCACTGAGTTGATCCCCTAGGGTAAGGAGGCAAGATTAGATTTGCAGTATTAAATCAAAAGACTTGTGTTGATCTAAGTGAAATCACGGACTTCTGTTCACACACAAACACACACAGACATACACATGGACACATAGACATACACAGAGACACACAGACATAGACACAGATACACTCTTTCAGGTTAGCATTTACACATATAGATCATATGTACACACACGTACAACATGGGAGATCTTTATACAGAAAGCCTAGTGCCATGGTTAAGAGCATTGACTCTGAAGATAGACTGACTGGATTTGTATCCCAGCTTCTTTTCTTAAGAGGTACATGACCTCTAAATATTCAGCTGCAAAAGTAGGATAATAATAGTCTGTACCCAGAAAGGGTTCATGAGAGAACAAAATGAGCCCGTATGTGTCAGGGACTAGAAGAGTAGCTGGCACTCAGGGAGTGTTACGTAAGTGCTTAGTAAATAGAAGACTCTCTCTTTCTTTATTAGAAAGAGGATGTGGTCTCTCTGTCTCTGCCTGGACAGCCATGAGCCCAGCTAACTGAGGCGTGTTACCACTGAAAGCCAAGAGAGAAGCAGGATGGTGGTGGGTGACCAGCAGTCTCTGCCATGCTTGTATTGCTGGGCTGATTTTTGTTTTTATTTGTGTGAATATCTGATTAACATTTGTATTCCTCACTAGACAGCAGGGTCCATGGGACCAGGGACAGTTTGAGAATGTCTCACAATTTTCTCCTCAATTTATAGCGTGCCGCTTGGCATACAGTAGGTGCTTAACAAATACTTGTTGAATGAATGGTAACTGCTGCTATTACTACGTCTACTGCTAGTACTACTACTATTACAATTGTTGTCAGAACAGAATTTGGTTTTCAGAATTATTATACTGAAATATGAATTCTTGGCTAGAAATTGTATCTCATGAAGATAAGCCAGAAAAAGTTCAAATAATAATAATAGTAATAACAAACAACTCTGTTCTGTAAAAAAATGGAATAGAAAGTTAAAAATTTAAAAGTCAAAACTAAAAAAATAAAGAAGAAAAATAAGGCTTTGTTCTGCAAAAAGGGTAACATCAAATAAATACTGGGAAAATTTATGTGGAAACAGAGAAAATAATACTACATAATAACACTACCGAGAAGGTAATTTGCAGTCAAGAATCACTTGCAAGAAGCCTAGAATTAGTGCTTTTGTCCACATACAAATTGGTAGGCATAAAATATAGTTAACAGAAAGGTAAACTGGGTTTTAACAAGGGAAGATAAGCATCACTTCTTGCCATCACCAGGGTGTAAAGAAGCAGCATCTTGACTGGCTGAAGACACCACAGTCTAGGAAATGTCTGTCCAAGAGAAACACGTTCAATGTTCAACCAGACAGAGTCACGAACACCTGAGGTGAAACATGTGACTAGGATGATGCTATCAGAGAAGAGAGAGTTTGGTTGAAGATGAAAGGAAAGAAGCAGAGTGGGACTATGCTGAGACCACCCATCCAGATGGCAGAAGCGATGATGTTTTCCAGGCACGGATCAAACAGCAGACACAGATGCAGCAAGAGGAGCTGGTGGTGGCAGAGGAAGGGGGCTGGATGGGAGGAGCCGTAGAGACATCTGCTAGAAATTGACTTGCCTAAAGAGGAAGCGATGCAGAACTGCTTCTCTGGATCTATTCTAACCAACCAGGAAGTGGCAGGGGCCCTGGAAAAAAAAAAAGCAGGTTACTCCAGAGACAGCCAATGATGGGTGAGCTGGGTATTGTCAGATTCATGACCTGGTTTTGAGAAGGCAGAGTTCTAAAAGTTGAGAGCAAAGACCAGTGGGATTCTAAGACTTGATGAAATAGCAGGTTGCTTCCAGAGGAATAGGGATCTCTTGTTAATAACATAATCCTGACTGGGAAGAAAATGGGGAAGTAGTTAAAGAGGTGGCCAAACAGGAAATTCTTTGTAAAGTCAGATGTGAAAACACTTGTAAAAAAAAATGAAGATGAATATAAATGAGAGTAAGAAATAGTGTCAGGAAGCCTTGTGCTTTGAAGAGGTTTGAAAAATATGCTAAGGTCTGAAATGAGAGTCAAGAAAAAGAACAAGGAGAGGATAGACCTTCTGTAAGGGCAGCTGGTACAAAATATAAACAGACTACAGAGAGGAAGGATAACAACTCAACTCAGTTCAATTAAACAAGTATTTACTGTCTTCTATGTAAAAAGCCACTACCAGGAACACACAAGTGACTAGATTATGCATCAGGATGCTAAGTTTCCATAGTGTTATGGGCTTCAGTTAGGAAACACTTCACCAAGGAGAAGAATGGAGAGGTAGGTTTTGAAGGATGCTGGTAGGGGATATGGATTGGGATATGCCAGTGCTTAAGGGAAAGCAGAGGAGGAGGGACCTGCAGAGGGGTATGAGAAGAAATGGTCAGAGAAAGAAAAAGACCCAGGAGGCGACTATCACAGCAATCTGAGCTGGAGAGTATTTCCACCCATAAAGTCTCTGCAGAGGCTGAATGATGTGAAACAGTCATGCATGATGATAGGAAGATCCTAGTGATTTAAGGATGCGTTTGGTGGAGTGGTGGGACAGAAACAAGGTCCCCAGAAGGTCTACGAGTTGAGGCAGAGGAAGCCACTATTTCCAAAATTTGCCTGTTATGTGAGTGAGAAAGAAGGTGGACACTATAGAAAGATATAAGGTCAAGGATGAATTTTGTGCTTTGTTCTTATTTAAAATTTTTGTCTGTTTATACATGGGGGAATATTTAAAGATAAGTATATGTTTAGAGGAAAGAGAAAGTAGAACAAAAGTCACTGGAAATTAAAGATAGTGAGGAGGTAATTGATAAGGAAAGACCCTGGAGGAAGCAGATAGGGGATAGGAGTTGAAGGCCATGTGAGGACATTAACTGTGAGAAGGGGACATCAGCTTCTCCATGGAAGTTTCAGGGCCCTGAAAACAGGTCCCCCTATCTTCTGCTTGGGGCATAACATGAAGGTATTACATCTTGTGGTCTCCATTTCTCAGAGAATTAAGAAAGATGGCATCCTCTAAGAGGGAGAAGGGAGATAGTCCCAGGGTCTGTAAAGACTGGAGAGAAGTAGCAGTCTCCATTCCATTAGGGAAGTGAAGGAGAGAGCTATCATGAGATTTGTAGAAAGAGAATTGGATAGAGTTGATCCCAACTCAAGCTGGAGTCTATGGATGTATAGGACCCCAATCTACATGGTATCCAAGTTTCATCAGTAGTCCAGGTGCAGAAAAGCTAGATGGTTGTGTGGCTCCAGGGATGGGGTTTACCAAGCAAGTGTGATGAAAGGATAAGAACACCTGGGAATGGAAGATGAAGACAGGAGACGGATTGAAGTTATGGGTCATGAGAGCTAGGCTACTTAGTGCTCGAAGTGGGACTAGTAAGGGATGAAGAGCCAACAGATCCGCCCAGAGATAAAAGAACAAATGTAGTAGTCATATAGCAGTATGAACGAAAAAATAATACAATATTGTGGGCAGAAGGAGAAATAACTGGGTGTCCATTTTCATAGAAGGAAGAATTCCAGGTTCTAACAAGATCCAGGGCGTAGCCCTGGGAGTGTGTCTGAAGTGAGGAGGGGGGTGAAAATCAATGGTGTTGAGAATGTCCAGAAAAGAGTTGAATGAAAAAAAAATAATTTTTAATCATTGCTATGTTTGTTTGCTCTTACACAGGGGAACAACTTAAGCATGCTTCTGTGCTAAGGAGAAAGACCTGGAACAGAGGGAGCTGTAAGGATACAGCCAAGAGGGAAGATGGTTGAGGGGTCAAGGTCTGGAGGAAGTGGGAGAGAGAACAAACAAGAGGACCACTGGTAGGATTGTCTGCAGAGAGCTGAAACGAGGGGCAGGAGTTAAAGGTGAGTCTGTGCATGTGATACATTCCTCTGGGCCTTTAAGACAAGAAGTTGAGGGGCTGGTTGTCCTCAGAGGCCAGGCCATCTGCTGTGATACAGGAAGCCAGTGAGGCAAAGGCATGGAGAAAGGAGGTGGAGGTTTGGAATAGCCACGCAAGCTTCCTGGTGTGACTGGTTGAAGAATCTTAGTGATTTTCTCCATCTGTACGCCGTCTTCCAGGCTTGAGAACAGAGAAGGTCAATGATGGAGGGATTTGACAGTTGGCATTTTGCTGGGTCTGGATGACAAGAAGACAGAGAGAACAGGGGATTACCAGTGAAAACTAACATGCCCTGTAAACCAAGGAGCCTGGACTAGAGAAGGAGAGAAGCCAAGTCTGGTAGATCCTGATGGATTGAAGGAAAATGGAGGAACCAAAGTCTGGACAGACTTTAGGAAATTAAGAGTGGGAATGGTGAGAATAAAACTTTGAGGGAGCGTAAAGCAAAATGGGGAGCTGTGGCTTAACAGAATTGGTGAGGACGGTTTGGGCGTTGGACTTAACTGGAAGTATCTATGAGTCAGAACTGAGGTGAAATCTCTGTGATAGGAGGTGACCTCATTACACTTGAACCGAGACAACACAAGCATCTTTTTCTTGTTTAGTAAAGCTAGAGGGCTGGGCAAACACTGAGTTCCACTTCAACTCTGAGAGTCTATGTAAAACTCCACCCAACACATATTGAAGTACATACCAGTCAATAAACATATTTCATATAAACTCTTACATAAACCATTGACCACTTGGGGAAACTATGTTTTAACTCTTTTTATGCTCTGCATACTATACATATGTGTGATGCTCTTTTAGACACGTGCTGAATTTGGGGAAAGGAGGAGTTTATCTATGTCATCATTGCTCTTATGCTTTAAGATGTAGGAATTAAAGAGCCCAAATAAATATTTTCCTCATGTGTGTCCTATAGGGATGAATAATTTAATCCCTGGAATTATGCTCTTTGACAGCCCTGGAAAAGGAGGCTAGACTAATTATGTATTGTTTGTGACACACGACCATTTACTTTATAATAATACAATAAGAAAACTAGAAAAAATGTAATGAGTACACCTTTTAACTTAATTTAACCCAAACAAATGGCTACATTTTTTTCTTTATAGAGTCAAATTATTATATTCCTATACATAAGAAGGCTTATTTGCAACCAGAGCAATGTGCCTGATGAAAAAAAAAAAAAAACAGTGGTCATCTGATTTTTCTTTAAACCTTTATATATTATAGTTTAACCTGCAACTAAACCCAAAATACAAATTATCTGTAAAAAAACAATTTAAATCAACAGGACCTCAATGGGCATTGTTA
Source organism: Monodon monoceros (assembly GCF_005190385.1). Classification (NCBI taxonomy): domain Eukaryota; kingdom Metazoa; phylum Chordata; class Mammalia; order Artiodactyla; family Monodontidae; genus Monodon; species Monodon monoceros. The sequence continues at coordinate 10,098,838 of NW_021703767.1, forward strand.
TTAGCTAAGAGTAATGAAATTGAATGTCATAAAGACAAAATGCATGTAACTCCCCTCTCTCTTCCTCTCTTCATGGTGAAATGGTCACTATTGGTGTCCCATAGACCATTGTCTTCAAAGATCAAAAGTCACTCGGAGGAGTCCAGAGTTAAAACACACCAGAAGGTTAAGTCTGCCTCAGCTACAACCATTTTAGGAATTACTTCAAACAAGATGGATGATGCTGATTATAGACAGACAGACAGACAGATAGACAGACAGATAGATAGACAGTAGGTAGATAGATAGATAGATAGTAGAGAAACAGACAGAGAGAGGCTATGGAAAGACAAATGTAGCCTAAACAACTCCCCAAGGGTCCAATCCATACTCAAAAAATTCAGTCTTGAAGAATTACAAAGACTCTCCATTTGCTGCTTCTCTCCAGAAGTAGCCAACCCCTGTTCCCTTTCTTCCTAGGCCTAAGAGCTCTGTGGCAATGGGCAGTCCCATCAGAGGCATTGAATCTTTTTTTTTAACTTTTTATTTTATATTGGAGTATAGTTGATGAACAATGTTGTAATAGTTTCAGGTGTACAGCAAAGTGATCAGTTATACATATACATGTATCTATTTTTGATTCCAATTCTTTTCCTGTGTAGGTTGTTACATAATATTGAGCAGAGTTCCCTGTGCTAGACAGTAGGTCCTTGTTGGTTATCCCCCGTGCACCACAACTACTGAGCCTGTGCGTCACTAGAGAGAAGCCCGCACACCACAAAGAAGAGCCTCTGCACCACAAAGAGGAGCCTGCGCACCACAACGAAGATCCTGCGTGCCGCAACTAAGACCCGACACAGCCAAATAAATAAATAAATTTTTTTTAAAAAAGAGGCCTTGAGTCTTTATAATCCTGGAGTTGATATTTTTAGATTGGAGTCAGGTATTGTCAGGTTTGTAGGTGTCATGAGAAGAAAATAGTTCAGTCTTATCTTCAATTTGACTGATGATCTTCTTGCCAACTCCGCACCCAAGATATTACTATCCCAAAGTGTCGAAAAATGGATTTCCTTAGATCTAGATCTGGGTTTGAGGCCAGTGAGAAAATAGCATGGGAGTCTAAGACTGACACAATGAAAGAAGTACTGTCACAGCCCGTTCATGGCAGAAGCTGGATGGAAGGGGCTTTACAAATGCTTGAATGAATGAGCGAATAAATGGATACAGACCATTCCATTTCCTGCTTCCTAAGTATCTAACTCTAAATACCATTCAATAAAATTAAACCACATCTGTTTCAGAAGAAAATAGAATCTTCTGGAAGAGTTTCAGTAATAGGATGGACTCTACCATACTGCTTGGGTATCCTTGTTAATGCCCCAGGAATGGAATTCATGCCCCTGGGTGAAGTGAACAAAATAGTCCAAGAGATCATTTAAAATATTTTTATTTTAATGTACCTGGTGGACATAAATGTAAATAAAATATAATATGTGATTTAAAATATCAAAGGTGAAGGATAAAACATCACACATCTCTGTCCTTGATTGGAAACTTTTGGACATACTCTTTAAGTGATGGGTGCTATTCCTCTTAGACCATACAAATGGAACACAGATAGATATGTATATGGAGGATACTTATCTTAAAATAATAATTTGTAATGGTAAAACACTAATAACACAAATATTAACACTAGAAAGAAATATATCCCTGGCATTGGGAACTTCAATCCTTTCTTGCTTTTTGTGTGTGAAATCATTTATCAATATGGGGCCTAAGAGTATCAAATTCCCATCATGACACCCAAATTGCCAAAATGATTTTTGAGGCCAAAAGTCAAAATGTTACAGTGAATTTTACCAAGATTATAGAAATAATTTCTACAGAATTACCAAATAAGGCAGTCAATGGATTCTTTTACTCAACTTATCCATTGTTCCAGTGGGCCATACGAGGTGAAATTTAAAGATGACCTTGAAATTGTTTTTCACAGACCCTGGGAAGAATGGGAGTAGAGTGAACAGCTTAAACTCACTGACCTTTCCAGAAAATCAGAATAAAAGATCCTCATGACCCTGGGCTCTCCTGTCGGCATCCTTCAAGGTGCAAGAGAGCTAGTATGACACAGAGGTGTGAGTCAGCCTCTGAGCCAGCCCGCCTGGGTTTTAATCCCAGCTCACCTCTGGATAGCTGCGTGATCACAAGCACACGGTGACTCAATAGCTCTAAAGCTCAGTTTCCTCATCAATTAAATGGGAACAATAATAATGCTTATTACATAGGGCTTTGGTGAGGATTCACTGAGGAAATTTAAATGTGGCCGTAAATTGAGCACTCAAGAATTGCTTGCAATCATCATAAACCTTTACAAAACACTGTGAACTTGGGCTTGTTCACCTTTAAAATGGTTCAGAAAATTTCTATACCCATTATTGGAATTAATGTGATTTCATTAAATTCTCTACAGTATTTCTGGGACACCCGCAGCTGCTCTGTGTGCTAGAATCTGCCAGTCTGGCTGAAAATGCACGTGGAATTCACTGAAATTCTGACTCTTTCTTTCTATCTTTTCTCATTTTAAATAATGGCGTGAATAAAACGCTGTGAGGCCAGAGATGAGAATGAATAAATCTTCCTGGGGAGTCATGTCAGGGACACATTTAATAGAAGGGATCACACTGGATCTACACCTTCACAAGGGAAAATGAATTAGAAAAATGAAAGGGTGAAAATGGATACGGAAGCAGCGCTTATAAGCGGGGAAACCTTTCAGGGGAGAAGTTTAGACCATATGAAAATGCAGTGTGTTTCCAGAACACTGTGAGACGTTAGATGTGACTGATGCTTAAGACTCGGAGGGAAGGTGAATGAACCTGGAACAGTTCCCCTCCCCTGTGGCAGTGGATGCCCTTGAATGCTGTACTAAGGAATTTGGCTTTTATGTTATACAGTTGTGGGCAAAGGGTTACTCGACCAAACTGTCTTGCCTTCTGTGTAAGAATCCAACCTTTGTTTAGCTCTGTTCTCCTGACACCTGATAAAATTAAAACGTCAAGTATGTTCCTAGGCAGCATTCGTTATGGTGAAAATGACCCTGACGTAGCTCACATCTGGACTGGGAGAAACTATCAATGAACCCAGTTAGGGTGTCCTGTTTGGGGGCTTCCCTGAGCATGGTAACTCTTACAATTAGATATGACTCTTAAGGGGACCCTGGGAGCTATACCTCTCCAGTTTTACAAGATATGTTGGTGCACTTTGCAGGTATGAGGCTTTGAAGCCAGGTCAGATTCCATACGTGCCCAAAGTGGTTTCATCTCCCTGCTGTGTAGACAACTATTGCAAGAACTCCTATGAATGTTGGCTATTTGTTGGCAAACTGTGACTCCTGTCCCCCATCCTCTGAGTAAATGGATGTCAAGCGTATCCTGTGATAACTTGTGAGTCTGAAGGTTTAGTTGAACCTAAAGAAGAACCCTTGGTAGGCATTGCAATGGGTAACAAAGACCCAAAGGAAGCAGTTAAGTGAGACTGTAAGAAAGAAAAGTCTGATGACATTATTCAGAATTATTTTTATTGTAACCATGGAGAAGAGTTTTCTAGAATATGGAATTTCTAAATTAAAGCATTTTGAATGAGTGTGTAAAGTTCTCGAAAAAAACACACTTCTTCAAAATAAAATTTGGACGGCAGCAATCATAACATGTAGATGTGTAAGGGTCAAGAAGGTTCATATGGAAACAGTAGAACAAGCTGCAGATGGCTGGGAAATTATTTCCCTGGTCCAAAAGACCGGATGAAATGGGCTACTATGACCTGGTTCACCCCACACTTCCACTGAAATTAGGTAATAATCAGCAAAGAAACAAGTTCAGGTGCTAAGCATTTTTTCTCTTTTTTCGCCATAGCATCTCTATGTGAAAAGTATAGCAAACTGGAAGGGATTGCCTTTATTGACTCAACAAGTGTGTGCTAAGAGTCCTCAGTGCCAGGCTGTGGGTAAGCTCTGAAGATGAAAAAGTACATGATGGAGTCCCACCCCTAATGAAACTGACCATCTGTCTGGTGAGGGAGACAGACACACAAACACCTAATTACATTCAATGTACTAAGTGCTTATAAGAAACGTGCCCACGTTCCTATAGGAACCCAGAAGAAGGAACCATTAATTCTGCTTGGTTGGGCTACAGAAGCTTTCCAGAAAACCAAAAAACAAAAAAACCTTTAGTCTGAATTTTTAGAAATAAATAGCATTTTCTAGGCAGGGAAGAGAGAGAGAAAGTGTGTGTGTGTGTGTGTGTGTGTGTGTGTGTGTAAGGGTGAGTGGGGAAATATAGAGGAAGATGCTAGATAACGCAAGAATAGCGAAGAAGTTCTGTATCTCGTTCACATCAAATACCAGGCCGCTCAGAGCACTGAAGTTCTTTGCGACATTTCTGCCAACATCAGAATCCCCTGTGCTCTGATGATGGAAAGACCATTCTACCCCTCTTTCTGGAAGAACCACTGGCTGCCTGAGGCCTCATCTCAAACTGGCCTTTCTCCACTGGGCAGACCTTGACATTTCTTATGTTGTCCTCACCAAACACTCCCTCTGGTGAGCAGTAGTCTTCTAATAAGATTCTTTTATTCACCAAAGCGGGTATACAAATGATTAACACGTACATGAAAAGATGCTCAACATCATTAGAGAAATGCAAAACAAAACCACAATAAAATATCATGTCACATCCACTAGGACGCTTATAATAAAAAAGAAAGACAAATCTAAGTGTCAGCAAGAAGAAACTGGAATACTCATGTTTTATGGTAGAAATGTAAAATGAAATGTCCAGTTTGCAAACAGCTTGGCATTTTCTTAAAAAAGCAAAAATAAACTTACCAATGATCCAGTATCACTTATGAAAATATTTGTCAACACTAAGACTTGTTCATGAATATTCATAGCAACATTATTTATAATAGCTAAGAACTGGAAACAACACAAATGTCTATCAGCTAGTGAATGGACAAATTGTGGTACATCCATACAAGGTACACCCATACTCAACAGTAAAAGATACCCCAAAACTACTGATACATGCAACAAATGGATGCATCTCACAAACATTAGATGAGGTGAAATAAGCTATAATCGAAAGTCTGTTTGCTGAATTTATGGGAACAGAGATCAGACTAGTGGTTTCTAAGGGCTAGGGTATCAGGAGAGGACTGACTGCAAAGGAGCAAGATGGGGCAAAAGGTGACTTTTGAGTCTGATGAGAATGTTCTATAGTTTGTAGTGGGGGATTGCATAGTTGTTTGGCAAAACATTAAATTGTGCAGCTAAAAATGGTGAATTTTAATATATTTAAAATATACCTCAATACACTTGACTTTAAAAAATGAGAAACATTAAACTAGAGTTAGGGAGGCCAGTTAGGAGAACACTGCCAAGGGAGGAGAGCAGTGAAGAAAGGGAAAGGATTTGATGAGGGGAAGCCTGCTTAAGAAAAAGGAACGTGATAGAGACAAGCTTCCTGGAAATCAAAGAGTTTAGAATTATAAATAGAGAAGGCGGAATGATAAAATACAAGACTAGTTGGAACAACGGAACTCAAAATAGCCTCTTTGCAGAGACAAATGCCAGGATAAAGAAGAAAGTTCTGGTAAGTCTGTCATGAATAAGGAGAAAGGCATGCACACAATCACTCATTCATTCATTCATTTACTCATTCATGCGTTCATTCTTTCATGCACGATGCATGCATTGCATGGTTTTTTTTTTGTACTTGCCATGGACAGTGGTCAGGGCAAAGAAGAAGATGGATAGTTGAACCCCCCCTGTAGCACCAGATGCCTAGGTGCAAAGCCCAACTTCAGACTGGGTCCTCATGGTCCCGTGTTTACCCAGTAGTTGTTTCCTCCCAATTTTGTTTCAAAATGTTGAAGAGAGGTGACTTCATCCCCAGGAAATGAGGCCCTTTCTGAATTCAGCATGAATCCTTATTGGCCTGAACCAGTTGTGGGAATCCTAATACCCTTCACTAGTGATTTACGAGAGATGGGAATATGCCTTTGTTCTCCACCTTAAGATACAAAGGGAAGTATACTGGAGGACCTTCATGTTCTGAATCAAAACACAACTTCTTGAGGAGAATGCCTTTTGTGTCATTCTCTTCCTTCCTGCTTGACTAACTGGAACGACAATGTGTCATCTGGAACCATGTCAGCCATCTTATCACCATCAGGTGACAAGTCTGTAGACAAAAAGCCAGCTGGCCAAAGATCCCAGAGAAGGGAGGAGAGAAAAAGCCTTAGTCCTTGAGGACACAAACAATCTGCTACACCAAAGATAAAATCATCTACCTCCAAACATTATGGAAGATAATAAAATGACTGTATCTCTGAACCACAATTACTTTCTTTCTGTTCCTTGCCATCACAATGCAGGCAGCACGGATTCCAATGGGAGGTCTCAGAGTAAGAACCTAGCAATGGCCTACGTGGTTGTTCATGCAGCCCTCACTCCCAAGGCTCATCAAAGAGGTGGAGAGAGGACAGGAATTCTCAAGGACATGGAGGAAGGAAAGACCCTTCCGGGCTCTAGGGAAGGATCCCATCCCTGAGATGGGGACTAGTGGGGAAATGGAAGGAGGTATCAGAGATGGGATAAAAGGTCAGTTCTAATCTCTGGAGCCAATGAGTGACAATGAGAACCAGAGATTAGAGAGAGGAAGGACCCATAGTGGAGGGAGGGAGAAGAAGGAGGTCCAACTGGTTGAAGTATATTTTGCACCCATGGAGAATGAACCCAGAGTGTCTCAGCAATGAACCCAGAGCATCCCAACCCATTCATCCTGTTATCATCAAGTCAATGGATGCAAAGGAGATATGTAATTTACTGTCATGCCATTTCCTACCCCATTAAAATGTAGGCAGAGAGCACTGAGAGGGAGAGCTAGGAAATTGGGAGTTCAGGTCTATGCTCTCAAGACCCTTTGAGAGTAGCCACCAGGGTCAGGCAGTTGAAGTCTGAGGGGTCTTTGATGATTCTCTTGGCTTTTGATGCAGAGTTGAAATTGCCTTCACACAATCCTTCTCCTGCTCCACAGGAAACACAAAATGTTCACAGTGCAGCTCTGCAAGTAATTTCCCAGAGGAATGGGACTAGAAGGGAAGCAGGGAGATGTTAGAAGATGATCAGTTTTGGTTTTATACAATAGTGGAAATTTTAAGAAACAGATGTGCTGTCTTGAGACTACCTTTTCAGTACCTGGTTTTATACTTTCTTCATATTATTATTTTTTAATCAATAACAACTATGGTAGAGTGACTGTGCTTTTTCAAGTTCTTGGATTATGGTTTGATTCTAGAAATTGGAGCCCAATCTTACCTCAATTCAGCTATCCAGCCATCTCAGCTCAACTTTGTCCTATTACAAAACTATCCTCTTTATCTATCTCTACCAGGCCTGACCTGAAACTGATAATCCTAAGCTTTCTAAACCCAAATCAAGGCAGAGAGGAAGAAAAGATGAACTTAGTGGGAAACGCCAGCATCAATCAATGTCACAATGCTTGTATCCTGGCCTTTGGTCCATACTTTACTAGATGTGAGATAATAGACAAGTAGGTTAATGCCCCCTGCACCACAGTTTTCTCATCTCTCATAGGAAGTAGAGTCAGTCTTTCCAGTCCTACTTTACAGAATTACTGCAAGGATGAATCAACATTGGATTGCCTCATTTTTTAATTAATTAATTTATTTATTTATTTTTGGCTGCGTTGGGTCTTCGTTGCTGCGCATGGGCCCTCTCTAGTTGTGGCCAGCGGGGGCTACTCTTCATCGCGGTGCACAGGCTCTTCACTGCAGTGGCCTCCCCTGTTGCAGAGCACAGGCTCCAGGTGCGTGGGCTTCGGTAGTTGTGGCGTGTGGGCTCAGTAGCTGTAGCTCATGGGCCCTAGAGCACAGGCTCAGTAGTTGTGGCGCACGGGCTTAGTTCCTCTGCAGCATGTGGGATCTTCTCGGACCAGGGACCGAACCCGTGTCTCCTGAATTGGCAGGTGGATTCTTAACCACTGCACTCCCTGTCTCATTTTTTTTAAATAAAGAGGGGAAAAATTAAACCGAGACCACATGCTTTGAGCACTAATGTGTTATAGAATTGTAAAGAATTATTATTATTAGTTATTGTTGTCATTATTTTTGTTATTTAACAAAGTACAAAAATACACAATGAAAAAACATTTCCATAAATTGATTTCACTGTTCAAACAAAAGTTTTCCTTTAAAGCCCCCAAATTTAGCTTTTCTAGTTTCTGTATTTATACCCAACAAAGAGGCAAATCAAAATAAAAATGTAAAAGTATCACAAGTATTTTTTCTTATTTTACAGCTTACCACATTCTGACATGTTATTCCACTGAATGCTTTTGTTTGTGTGTTTTTTTTTTCTTTTTTTGCTATTCACCTATTTTTCCAAAAAAGATTATACTAAGTAAGACTGTATACCTTTCTTTGCACTAATATATATCGTCTCAGTAACTGCAGCTTTCTAATAAATCTTGAAATCTGGTCATATGAATCCACCAACTTTGTTGTTCTTGAACATAAAACTTGGCTAATTTTGACCTTTTGCATTTCTACATACATTTTAATATCAACCTGTCAAATTCCACACACATAAATACAAATTTGCTGTTATTTTCCTTAGATTATATCAAACAAAAAGTTTAATTTGGGGAAAATTGTTATTTTGCGATATTGAGTCTTCTAGCCCCTGAACATTATCAACTGTTTTGTGTTTATTTTCATTTATTTATGTTCATTTTAACTGATCACAAAACACTTGTAGTTTATAGTTTTCTCCCTGCTCTAGTTTGGATATTTTCTACTGACGGATTCCCAGTAACAAGCCATCCTTCAGCCATGTAATGAATGCCAGGTTCTCTTCAATTAGTGACCTTTCTCTGCAAGATATTAGACCCTCAAATATAGTTCATTTTAGTAACTCTTTACTCAGACTCAGTGCATGTGTGTGCATGTGCATGTGCACATACATGTACACAGGCCAACTTAATCCAGTTTTTCTTGGTTCTTGACTGCAGTACTGGTTTGTCTCAAGCTGATCCTTCAGAGCTACTAGCTGAAGCCTTTTCCTAAAGATTGAAAAACCAAAAAATAAAGGATTCATAGTAACCTTTCCATTAAATACATTTTCTTTCCCCTTTAGGGTAGCCTGGAAGAAGGGATTTGAAGAAAATCTTGAAATTACCAAATTTCTCAATAGAATTCCATGACACTGATGAAGCACTGACACATGTCAGGCATAAAATGTTCTCTGGTTTTAAAGTCCTTCCATATCTTAGACTATGAATTCTTATATTACCATAAATGTAGTAGTCATTAGTGCTGGTTTCCAAATATTCTCATTCTTCCCTCTTTTCAGCAATTTCACCCTCTGGACAATTCCCTACCTTAGCTCCCTTGTGGTGGGCTGTGACTAGCTCTGGCCAATACATTGTGAATATACGTAAGTGTGTCACTTTCTGGCTGGAGGAGCTCCTTGCCCCAGTGAGACCCTATAGAACTCTCATTTTCTTCTGCCACAGTCACCATAAATATTCCAGTTAGAACTGTGTCCCAGAGTGAAAATGATGACAACAAGGAAGAGAGCTCCCACCCCAGCCTCAGGGGATGAACAGCATGGGCAAGAAATTAACCTTGTTTTAAACCACTGAGATTGTGGGATTGTTTGTTACTGCAGCATAACCCAGCTTATACTGATTGATACATTAAGGAAGGCAAAGAACTTTACAGTTCCATTTCACTGCTAAAATTAAACAAGACTCAAATTCTTGCCCAGAAACCTCTTTATGAATGTGAAGAATGTCCTATTTATTTTTACTGGCCTTTTACCTTGTATGGCTTAACTAAACTATTCAATACAGAAGCTGTCTGAGGAGTTTTTGAAATGACTGGATAGATGACCAAATTAATCCCTTTGAATGAGTCAGTGTATATAAGAAGACAGGAAGGCAGGATATTATGATCTCATTGATTTGGAATCAGATAAATATGGATTCAAACCCTGATGTTATCATTAGCTGTGTGACCCTGAGCAAGTTTCTAAATTTCTCTAAGTCTCTGCTTCCTGAACAGTAAAATGAGAAAAACAATACCAACCTCTAGGGGTTGTTACGAGAATTAAGTGAGAGAACATGTTACCTCATTAGCATAGTTTCTGGAACTAATATTCAAAAATGGCAGCTATCATTATTATTATCCTTCAAAAACAGTTGAAAAAGAGGAAGATTATAGGAAGCAACGTAGGTGAGGGATGTCAGTATTTCAGAAGTTACTTATATATTCCCTCCAGACTTACATCAAAATCCAAGAAAACTAATCTGGAGAACAAAACAAAGCTAGTTTCCAGAAAAATGAATCAAAAACTAAAATAACTGAATTTATTAACCCATTCAAGGAACAATGAAATTAAAATATAAAGTGTTAATATATGTATGTGCGTATTACATATATGAGATATGTTTAAAATTTGAGATTTGAGATGCATGAGTAGATAGATAGATAGGTCAACAGATAGTAGCTAGATATTGAATGCAAGGGTCATACTCATAGAAACTGGCAATGATATCTTGAATAGAGTCACCGTGGTGCAATTGAGAAAGGCTTCTAGGAAGGCAATGATTGTTACTTGGACATCAAGTCATTAAAAGGAAAAGCTTCATAACCTGGAAAAATATACATCATTTGTGCATGCCAGTGATGGCATGAAATTTTTAAAGATTCATCTTAAAGACACCACAGCATAAGCAAATACTTCTGATGGCTAATGTTAACAAAAGTTTTATAGAAAGACAACTTTTTGGCTCCAAAGAAGGAGCTGATGAAATGCTGATGCAATCTTTGTATCTGAAGGCTTGAATGGGCTGGGAGTCCAAGATGGCACACTCCCAAGGCTGGTAGCTGATGCTGGCTGTCACCACGGAGCATGGCTGGGGTTGTCAACTGGTTCACACATGGCTGCAGCATGGTGGCTAGGTTCCAGAGGCCAAGGCAGAAGGTGCCAGTCCTCGTAAAGGCTAGGTCCAGAACTGACATAGCATCACTTTCACAAAGCTCCATTCATCAAAGTAACCACAGGCTACCTCATAGTCAAATAGAGAAGCAATATGCCCACTTCTTGATGGGGACGTGCCAAAGAATTCGCGCCCATCTTTATTTTGCCACAGTTCGGTACATAGAAGGCACTATACAAATATCTTTTTAACAAGTGGATGATTAAGTAGTTGACCACCTTAACCTGTTCCTGTTACATGTATGTTCGCTTCCTTTACCTCTGAATATATCGATTTCCCATATGTTCCAAAATTTTAAAGTCTTCCCTTCCACCCTTCCTTGGTATCTTCCTTCCTTTTCCTCCTTCTTATCAATTTCTCTATAAATCATTCTCTCTTCATCTACCTCCCTGCCCTACTGCCCGCCACATACACACACACATTGCCCATGGTGAGGGAATATGGCAGTAATAGAAGATGGAGACTCATCCATGCAGTTGGTGTGGATGCTTCTGGAATTCATGTGTTTGCAAGTTGGCAATGCCCCCTTTGAAACTTGGAAGAGGAAAGAAAGAAAACAGCAAACACACATATTTCTTCATTGTACAAATTTGTGGTTTCAGGTCTACACTTTGCAAAATATGATTTTACTTTTTCAAATTAAAAAAAGAACTGAAAAGATCTGGAAATCACAGAAGCATCATTGAGTAACATCTTGATGATTTAAGTGTAAATGGATAAGAAACATATGGATTCCATTGCACACAAGCGCACACATTGGAAGTGAGTGGGGAAAGCATCTGGCAAAATGTGTTTCTGGTTTGGTAGAATTCGGACTGCTCAGGAGGTGTGGTTCAGGACATCAGCAACCCAAGGGCCAAGTACGAGCTGAGTTCATTTCATCCTGCTGCCAAGGCAGAGCTGGGGGTTCATTCACGTTCAGATGCACCTCACCTAGATGTTTTTTCCCTCCATATTATAGACTTGGCAAAATTTGAAGATTCCTTCCACTTTGGGTTCATGTGAGCTCTACATCCTGGCATGAGGAAAGTAATCTAATACAAAATGATGTAGAGTTTGGGAAAACCGACAATCTGATCTCATGTTCACTTTAATATGCAAAGGTTAATAACATTCAATTACAATTCACTCCAATTTTCATCTTCTAAATGAGAGGCAAGGGGCTGCCAAAGAGAGGTAAGCTGGGAAGATTTCAGCACCTGAGGAGGGGTGGGAGTAGGGAAGGGGTTCGGCTGAGGGTGTGCGCAGTCCTGCAAAGATTTAAGCATGTGGCACATTTCACATTGACATGATCATCTACTTCTCTTCCCTTTTGTGATAAGTTAATTTACAAGACATGCTTTAAATGAAAAGAAACTTTACTCTGAATTAGACATCAAACATTTGAAAAAGAAAGATCAGTATCTAATTCTAAACACAAGAATTAAGGATGGGGAGAGGAGAGGAAAGGCTGGTAGAAAGATAATCAGAAATGATAAGCTACTTGTAAGGCTTTCAAATTCCATCCCCACATGAAATAAGAAATTTGAGAGTTTATTTCTGCCTGATGAGCTCCAACAGCGATCTGTAAATGGGACAAATACCATCTTGGTTGACTTGTCCTCTTACAAATACTTTGTGCTGTCCACCCCCTGTCATACCCTAACTTTGGCCATTATCACATCTCGCTGGGATCCTTCAACCACCAAGGCCTGACCCCCACCATGAGCCAGTGCTCTCTTCTCAGAAGGGAAGTCTGATCATGCCACCCCCCAGCTCAACACACTTCAGTGGCTCCCCAGTGCTCTTAAGCTAAGCTGTGACTTCTACAACACCTCAGAAGAGGTGAAGGGTAATCAGCCCCCAAGCTCACCCCTCTAACTTCATCTCACCAGCACTACGAGCCTCACATTCTTTCCCCATAATGAATTTATTTCAGTTTCTCAAACACCTCTTGCTTTTCTTTTACTCTAAGTTTCATCTCTACCTGTGATACTCCTCCTTTCTTTACCTTCCTCACTTCCCCTGGTTCACACCTATTTTCCTCCAAGCCTGGAGGAAACTTTTCCAGGCATCACAGATGTCAATCAAGACCCCTCGGGTTGTTCTCGACACCTCTACACACCTTCAGGTGCTGTAACTGCCACCTTGGTTTGGTCTACATTGATGGGTCGATGGTAAACTCTGTGGCATCAGAGGTCACAGCTGTTCTGTCCACTGCAATATCTCTAGCACTTAGCACAATGCCTGACACTTACTAGGTGCTCAGGAGTATTTGAAGAACAAGTCAGAATTTCAAGTCCACATGCTCCAGTGTATAAATGTGACAGTTAATTTTATGCGTCAACTTGACTAAGGCTACGGTGCCCAGTTGTTTAGTCAAACACCAGGCTAGCTGTGGTTGGGGAGGTATCTTTTAGATGTAATTAACATTTAAATCAGTAGTCTTCAAGTAAAGCAGGTTATCCTCCATAATGTGCGTGAGCTCCATTCAACCAGTTGAAGGTCTTGGGAGCAAAAACTGAGGGTCTCCAAAGCGGAAGGAATTCTCAAGACTACAACATAGAAACCCTGCTAGAGTTTCCAGCCTGTTACCCTGTGGAATTCGGACTCAAGACAGTGACCTCAACTCTCAGGTGAATTTCCAGCCTGCTGACCTGCCCTATAGATTCCAGACATGCCAGGTTCACAATTGAATAAACTAATTCCTTAAAATAAATCTTTCTCCTCTAATGGTTGTTTTTCTGAAGAACCCTGACAAATACATTAAGAAAAGTACATCTTCAATTTCTATTCTGACTCTCCGTTCAGAATCACTGGGTCAGAATGCTCATCTCCTCCAACTCAGTAGCACCTTCTTGCCCAGAGTCAAAGCTCCGGGCTATGCCATGCCCACTCAGGGTGGAAAAGTGGGACCTGGGTTTTTGGTAATCTTCTATCTCTAGGCTTGAATCTACTGAGGTGCCCATCATCCCACCTGGCCGTACAACTCCTTTGCCACACAGGTGGGTGGTCTCTTTCGACATGGCTTCCTCTTTCTCAACTGTCTCCAAGCCCCTCTGAGACCCACAGACATCATTTTGCTGAATCTAGAACTCAGGAGTTCAGAGACAGCTAGAGAGACCTGTCTGCCTAGGTAACCTAAACAGCTCTTTGGCTCTGAGCTCTTCCTTCCATCCCAGAGCTTTGTCCAGGGAAGAAGGCCCTACACAAGGTCTAAACCAGGAGGGCTCAGTAGCTCTTTCTCAGGGACACATCAACATCTAAGCTCTGACACTGGAGAGGGTCAATGGTGGCCCCCCAAAATATACATACATCCATGAGCTAACCCCATTCACAGAACCTGTGAATGTAAACTTGTTTGGAAAAAGGATCTTTACAGATGTAATTAAGGATCTCCAGATAAGATCACCTAGGTTATCCAAGTGGACCCTAAATCCAATGACAAGGGTCCTTAAAAATACTCAAAGAGAAGACATACAAGGAGAAGACACAGACATGAGAAGGCCATGTAAGACAGAGGCAGAGACTAGGGTGGCACAGCCTCAAGCTAAGGGACACCTGGAGCCACCAGAGGCTGGAAGAGGCAGGAAGCATCCTCCTCTGGAACTGTCAGAGGGTATATGACCCCATCTGCACCTTGATTTCAGACTTCCGGCCTCCAGAAATGGGAGGAGAGTACATTTCTCTTGTTTCAAGCCATGCAATCTGTAGTACTTTGTTACAGCAGACACAGGAAACTTTCCCCACTAATTGCTTTCCCTTTTGGGGGAGATTTTGTAGTCAAGATGAGAGGGGTAGTAGGCTGCTCTTACTCATCATCAATTTTTTTTGATCTAATGTACGTGCTAGGAATCTTTTCCATTTCCCTCTGAGACCAAGCTCCTGGAACTAAGCATGCCAGTGAGAAACTAGCTGACTAAGCCAGGCAGGGTTGGGGGCAAGTGATGCAAGAAAATACCATTACACCAGGGAAATCTCTTTCAAGTGATCTCTTCTGAGAACTTTTAGGAACATATATTTTTTTTCTGAAATTGTCCTGAATTCTCACTTAGAGGGTAAAAACACAGTCCAACAGACACATAGCACCCCAAATGCTACTTTCTTAAGGTGGAAACCAATCTACCCTCCACCACCCCCACTCCTAGATTTGTTCTTCATGAGTATACAGCCTTCTTTGCTAGTTTTTCCTAATGTGTGAATATGACTTTCTGTGACCAAAAGAATTCCCATTAACCAGGAGATAACTTCTGCAGTGATAGTTCTTTGGCCCAGAGGTTGTTCTTGGTCATTATTTCTCAGGATCTCCAGAAGCCTTTCAGTTCCATGGACTCCCCTGGCTGCCTTTTCCCAATAGCAGAGAACCTGCCACCCCTGAAACATCTCCAAGTCTCTAAATGATGAGCTAACTCAGGGACTTTTTTCAGAATAGAATAATAAATTATGTATCATTGTCATTGCAGAATGATTTGAATATAAGCTTTGCCTTCATTCCAGCTTTGCCCTAATAAATGTGTGACTTATAGCTAATTAATTAAACCCTTGGTGTCTCAGTTTCTTTACCTGTGAAATGGAGATAACGTCTTGCTTATAAGGCAGTTGCGAGGAGTAAAAGAGTTATAGTATGAAAAGGAATTAGCACTAATTGTGTCATCTTTTCTCTGTTTACCATTTCTCATTTATTCCTAAGTGGATTCTTTACCAACCATGATGCAATAGTATGTAGTCATTAAAAATAATTTTTCATAAGAGTGTTTAATAAAGTGGGTGAGGCCTGGGACATATTACTGAGTCAAAAATGTTATTAAGCAGTATAGATGATATGATCCCCATTTACACTGGAAAATATACAAGGACCTATAAAAATTCTTACTTTAGAAATTATAGAAAAATGGAAGCATACATACCAAAGCTTTAATAGTGGTTTTCTCTAATTGATGGTACTTTATGAGTAATGAATGTTCTCTTTCTCCCCATAGTTTTCAAACGTTCTATATAGTACACTTATAATCAGGATAAATTATTGAGTGTGGCCTTGGGGAAGTGACTTTGTCTGTTTGCATATTGGCAAATTGGGAATAATAAGAACTTCTTAAGATCAAAGGAGAAAATACATGTAAAAGTGCTAGAAATCTAATGTAAGAAATCAGTTTTCATTACAAACATACTATGACTGCATTATGGGCAATTGGTATTGGGCTGAAAGGAAATTTTAGCACAAAGTAAACGTTCAATTGCTCCACGCATGTTCTTTGCTGGCTATTTGTAAGGAGACATGAGTGAGTGTAATTACTAATGCAGTTGGGGCTGGCGACAGGGACATGCAACCCATGTGGTCTTACAAGGATTCATCTCAGAAAGGCTTCGCTCTTGGTTTAATGCTCTTGAAATTCTGTTGCAGCCATCTTGAAATTCTTAATAAGTTTGTTGCCATCTTGAAATTCTTTATAAAAAGGGACCAACATTTTCACTTTGCACTGGGTCTCACAAATTATATAGCCTGTTCTGAATAGAAGTGACTGTGTGTATGAGGTCTTGTGTATATTTAAATAAACTGAATATTCTACAGTAAGAATGATTGATGGCAAACGGGGGGAAGGATGTATATTTGGCTGAACCTGGAAGAAGCTACAGGCAGAAATGAAGGGATTGGAACCCACTGGGAACTAACCAAGCAGGAGGGGCAGCTGGTTGTCTTTCTGAAATATGTAATCTGCTGGCAAACAAAACCAGTTAACTGAACTCTGATTAAGGGGCTCTTTCTTCTCAGTTCATACTAAACATTTGAGGATTTGTTCACACTTCAGATAAGATTCTAAGTAAAATGGAAAAGACATCTATAAAAATAGAAAATGCTCATTCTAAAATAAATCAGTGGGCTCTGTCTAGGAAGGAAAAATATTACCTAAAAAGACACCAAAGTTATGCTGTCTATGGGGTCCATTTCTGCTACAGAAACCCTTAACATGATCTATTCATCCAGAGATAAAGGCGTCTCAGGGATTTGTTTAAGACTTGGCTGGATGCCCCTGGTTTTGCTCACCCTGATGCTTCCTGAAGGCTTAGGCCATGGGGCTGGATGATGAAGAATGGGTGATAGTGGTTGTCTGTGGCCACTTCATCTCAGCCAATGGGACTGGCTATTTCAAAATTGTATTTAGCTTACCATTGGACCTTTGGGATGATGTCATCTTAACTCACTGGGAGGAAGTTGGTTGCTGCCAGTTTCTGAATTAATCAGTTCCTCTCTTAGTAAAGTAACAGATTTCACATCAAGTAATTGAAGAGCTAAACATTTGAAGTCAGGGTCGCCACCCCCAGCATTTTTCAAACCATCTCTTTTTGGGTAAAAGAGTCTCCTTCTCACACCTTCTTTTATAAGTATTACCAATATATTTTTTAATCATAGTGGTTAATTTTTAATTATGGAAAGATAACATGAGACATTCAAAACCTTCTGCCACGCCTATATTTGTCTTTTCAAACTGCCCCAGTGTTCCAGAAGCAATTTAAAATATCTTCAGTAATGCACTGTGTTATTTGAGATTTACTTTTAGAAACTGGACACCTCCAAAGCTCACAGCTAAACATGGGAATTTACGAAAATAACAGGAAATTCTACTGGTTATTCAATGGTCACTTTTGTCCCTTGCTCCTTATGGAAAAGATGTCCCTTGCTCAGAAATTTTTAATTTTATAATTTTTATTCAGATCTCATACTTACAAATGCCAACTTCATGCCCTGGCACAGAACAAAGGTAAAATCTTTGCTCCCTTGTAGGTGAAGTATATCGAGTAATTATCTTCCCTAAGGTGAAGAATTTGGGAATTCCAATGTCAGAATTTTAAGAACCCTAGGATAGGTCACTAATTTTCTATAGCTAACGACTACAAAATAAATGCAACGTGTTTATATAGGACAGTGGTTTCTACACTGTAGCTGCGATTATAATATTTTTAACTAGATATAGGTAAGTTCTGAAAGGACCCTCTCCAAGCCCTTCTGCATCTTGTTAATTTGGAGCCAGGAAGTGAGTGTCATCCCTTTCTGAGCCTGCTTTGAAACCATCACTCAGGACTCTGCCTGTTTTAATAAGAAAACAACTATAAAGAGATCCTCTTAATTCACTTAAAATTCTGACCTCTATTCAAGAAGTGAAAGTCCCTTCCTTGCTCTAGTATTCAAATTATTTCCTTGAAAGGTGATGATTGGAAATCAGGGAAATCATTTGCTCTTTACCCACTGAAGAGCTTAACCCTCGTGCTTCTCAACTGGTCTGTATCACAAACCATAAAGCACAGAGTTAACCAGAAGTGAGCAAAACCCTTCCGTGGTTTAGGCTGGATAAGCTCACCAGAAAAGTGGCCTTTACAAACAAACTTGGTTTTGTAAAACAAAGATGGGAGTTCCTTAGCCGTCCAAGGGACCCCACCAAAAGCAGGAATCGGGCATCTGCTTCCTGTATTTTTCTCACTGGCAGGTCAACCCCACCCGGCTTCCCTACCTAATCTCCCTTGCCTGTCTTTGCGCGACCATTGCGAGCCTAAAGTAGAAATCGTTTTGTCTGTGTGTAGTGGAAAACCAAGTTTAAACAGGATGTTGGGGATCAGGACGGCTGACCCAGAACATGGGCCAGGGCAGACATGAAAGCACGAGAGTTTCATTCACAAAGGTTTCCTGGGACCAGCTCTTTCTCAGCCTAAACAGAGTCACGCACAGGCTGGCCCCAATGCTCCCACACTGCTCCCAGAGAGGACACGATGGCTTTGAACGTCCTGCAGAGCTGCAGCCTCTGTGGATGGCAGCCCTGAGCACAACTGGGAGTAATTACCAGTTGGAGAGCGTGCTCCTTGCAAAGCCAGCCCTTCTGCCAGCTACTACCCTTGCAGAGCAGGAGGGAAGGAACACAGGCTGTCCCACGCCTACTTGTTTTCTTTCCCTTCAGTGGGACAGTTTCAACTGATTTTGATTACCCTGGCGCCAAATAAATGAAAACATTTCATAGACATATAATCATCCATCACTGTGAAGAAAGGAAAAATGTTTCACGTTCAGTATGTTTATAAATACATTTAATGAAAAAAGGACATTGCTGTCTTTCCTCCACTACTTCGCTGCTGCTGTTGGCCAGATAGTTCAGCTCTGGGATCCCCCCCAGAGACCCTACCACCCTCCCAGCAGACAGTTCACCCTGACAGCACGATGGCGCTCCAAGGAAATCAAGAGAATGACCCACTCCTCCAAGGCCACCTTCTAAACTCTAACCCCTCTGCCAAGACAGGAGAGAGACAGGGAGCTAGGAAAAGGTAAGTGGCTTGTACATTAGGAAGGCAAAAGCCATCCTTGTTTTTC
Organism: Monodon monoceros; assembly: GCF_005190385.1. Classification (NCBI taxonomy): domain Eukaryota; kingdom Metazoa; phylum Chordata; class Mammalia; order Artiodactyla; family Monodontidae; genus Monodon; species Monodon monoceros. Next base: position 10,118,233 of record NW_021703767.1, read on the forward strand.
CCCCTTCTAGCTTAAGTCAGTCCCAGCAAGTGAAGCAGCTCCATTTCAAAGGAATTAATGATTGTATGTGCAGAAATGGTACAGCCTTTGCCTTTGGGTCTGGTTATAAATGAATGGCAGGTTGAACTTCATATAGTGTGTGAGTTATGTCAATGCCAAGAAGAGGGGGAAAAAAAAAACGTGGGTTTGCATGTCCTATCGTTTTACATACAAGGTGTAATGCCATTTAAGCTAATTTGGGATTTAGGATTTATACAGGCAGTGATAAATCTTTTGGAGAATCCAGAAGAGTGACAAATTCTCTCTAACCTCTCTCTCAGGCTGGCGAGGTCTTTTACTTTGGGGTCCCACGTGCTCTCGGGCACTATAAATGCCCATGGGCCTCAGTTGCAGACTAAGAGGCAACTTAGTTGGGAAAGTACAATGGGGACCGTTCCCTACACATATGAAATCATTGTTGGTCTTCTTTCCCCTAAATGTCATTTCTTGCGATGTGTCAAATACTTGCATTCACACTTGGCTCATGAACAGGGACAGACCCCTGGGGTATGTAAGAGACTCCCTAAAAGTCATTTATGCAAAATGCGTCTCTATTTTAATCACAAGGGATGACATAAGAGGGGGAAATCCATCCATTCAGATACAATCGGCCCAGCGCTCTGTATCTGTATCCTTGGATTTTGTAATCGCCCATAGAGAGGGCGGACTGTATTCATTGAACTGGACCATTTCATAAGAGACTTGAGCATCCGTGGATTTTGGTATCCATGGGGGCTCCTGGAACCAATCCTCTGCGGATACCGAGGGACAACTGTTTTCAATATCACCAGAGACTATTTCTCACATCAACAAAGTCCATAAAAATCATCCTAGACAGCAATAAAGAGGGAAGGCCCCATCAGTCTGTGACACAAAATCTGGAAGAGGAGAAGTTGTGACTTTATTTTTTTTTAAGAGCTTGTTAATCCTTCAAGCAGAAACAAATAGAGAAGTCGGATGTTCTGTATGCCACCCTCCTTCAGGGTGGGAGCCGCCCAGGGCAGGAGCACATGTCTATACTTTGGAAGGTGAGGCTTGCAGCAGCAGATGTAGAAATTTTCTGCATTTCAGGTGGGCTCCTGTTGACACCTTGTACACTACGTAGGACCAACCTGATTCTCAGGAGGCATCAGATCCAGGCCTGGAAGAAAGTGAAAAAATGCTCCTTAAAGAGGTTTACACATTCTTTGTGGGTGCTCTTCAGAATTTGTTAATAACTTGAATTGTCGGAAGGCTTCTCAGCCTCAAATAAGATAACAGCAATGATGATTCACACATGCATTGAGACTTATAATTTACGAAGCAATTTGGTGTGTGTTGTTCCATTGGATTCCCCTAACAACCTTGAGGAGATGAGGAACTGTGATTAAGGACATGACATGACATGATGAGATATGACATGTTCGTGATCCAGCATCTATGGAAAGGGCAGGGACTTTGAATCAGCTGCTCCACCCTTGCCCTTCTTCCCATTTCATGACACCATTCATTTTCATTTATTTATTCTAGTTGTGGCAGATTGATTTCTAAGATGGCCACAATTCTTCACCCATCCTGTGGACCCATCCTTTATAATGTGACTCTGCGGCTCTTCCCATCAAGAGATGCAGCCTACTTCCCCACCCCTTGAATGGTGTCTGGCCTGGTCACTTGCTTTGGCCAATAGAATATAGTAGAATTGACTGCTTGTCATTTCCCAGCTTAGACCTCTAGAGGCAATATGTATTTCTGCTCGCTTTCTGTCCCTTCTACCTCCATGAGAAACTGCCTAGGCTGGTGTCCTGGAGGACAGGAGACCATGTAGAAGACAGTCTGGCTAACCCAGCCAACTCCCAACCAGTAAGAGAGCCCAGCCAAGGTGAGTAGAGCTGACCACCCAACCTGCAGCCGACAGAAGATGCATGAGTGAGCCCCGCTGACTCACAGACCCAAGAACGTTGATAAATGTTCATTGTTAAATGCACTCAGGATTGGAGGATATTTTAAATTCAGCATGATTTTAGCAATAGATAATGGACACACTGGTCAACAAAAAGTGATGGGCCCCTACCACTTTCTAAATCCTAAAGGTACCATAGCAATGATTGAGACAGGCCCTTTGCACTCCAAGTATTACAGTCTGTCAGGGAAGATAAGGTGTGGGCATTGGTAGCTAGGGTGGTACACAATATTAATTGCATGAGTGGTTAAAAAATGCCCATGGTACTTGGAGGAAGGAAAGATTTCATGGTCATTTTGAATGACCTCACAGACAATCTAGTTAACTCCTAAATCATCCCCTTCCCTTGTTGAACAAGATCTAAAATGACCTAAATGCATCCTATGTTTTACAAAAACAAGGACACTTGCAGGCCTAGGCATGGTCAACTTATGTTATTCCTGAAAAAAATGTTATTTTAATCTCCAAAGGGAACATATGACCTCTTTGTAGTATAATTGAACATCTTATAAATAACTCATATTGTGGAGACAAGAAAGACAATAAAATTTGGAAACTACCTCCTACAAACCCTCTGAACTTGAGTGAAAATATTTCTACTAACCTCAAGCAAAAGATCCCAGCGCCAATCTACAAAGCATGTAAAATTTGAATTCCTGTTGAAGCAAATCTTCTCTTTCCTAATCTTAGCTGATTCTTGGATTAAGAATAAAAACAAAGAGTAAGGATGAAGGCATGGAATACTCCAAGCACCATTATGTAGTGAGGACGTGTGCAGCATTTGGAGTCAGACTACCTAGGTTTGAAACCCTGGCTCCCCCACTTTCTATCTGTGCGGTCTTGGAAATTACTTAGTCTCTTTATACCTCAGTTTTCCCATCTGTAAAATGGGGATAAATATGGGGTTGTAAGAATTAAATGAGTGTAAAGCTCTTAGCAAGGGGGGTCAACTAATGACAGTTGCTAGTCTAATTAGTAAACTCAATGAATTCCATTGTTGATGAAATCTAGATGTCACATGTCACATGTCATGATGTGTCAAAGACATATCAAGTGTTTTCCTATTATTTCTTCATTTTTCATTTTTTTATAAAGGGAGATTTTTTTAAGTTATCGAAGGTTATTAATTTGACAATTAAAATAAATAGAATCATTTCTTTCCTTTTCTGTTCATACAAAGAAAACTTTCCAAGTGAAAATATGGTCACCAGAGAAAAAAATTATTTCTTGTTATTATTATTACTTTATATCTGTTTAGTCTAGCTCCTTACTTTGGTTGAGATGCAAAACTCCAATTGTCGATCTTTACATGAAATGTTAGGTTTCTTTGTTTTAGAGTTTAGACTTATGAAAAGATTTTAGAACTTATTAAAAGCAGAGTCATTTGGCAGTTAATAACATACGTGATATACCCAGGATCCTGGAAAAAGTGACAGTTTAAGGAATTTTACTCCCCTATTCCTGGACCCCAGTGTGTATAACATTCCAAGTGCAAGTGGATGACAAGGGAAAAGAAACAGAAGACTGAACCCGTGATCTAGAAAGTTCTAGCCCGACACTAATGTCAATCAGAAATATGTTTGCAGTGTTTATCACCTGAATGTTTTTTGGAAGGAAAAAATTTATCTTCTTCTCCAAAAAAATAACAGGGTGGTGAAACCTGGAGAGGTTTTGGTTACCCTAGATATCTGCCCAGAAGAGAAAAGTTACTGAGGTGTGAATAGCCAATAAGAGGTAAATAACAGTATTGAGGAGATAGAGGGGACACTTGGGAAGAGATTATTTTAATTAAAGGCAGTGTTTATCTTGGAAAGCTAAGGAGGGAGGGATGTGATTTAGGTTGTAACCCTTATAAAGGTTACTAGTTAGGGCACCACTAAGCCAATACCAGCTCATAAAATATTGTAACTAGGGCCTAGGGCTTGAAGTGGAGGGTAGGTGGTAAAAGCCAAATATAGCGTTACTTCACACTGCATATAATAAATGTCTAGAATTCTACATGTCTTAAAACAAATTGTTTCCACTCTTGATAAGCACCTGAGGACAGGAGCCCTGCCTTATGCATTTCTGAACTGTCTCTCTGCTTCTCCCAGCACTTAGCCCAGAAAGTAACATAGACTGGGTGTTATCAAAAGGTCTGTTAAGTGAATAAGTGAAAGAATGGTGCACTTAGATCAATGCATGAGTGGTGGAGCCATAATAATTTAGTAAGGAGACAAGAGTGGTTCTGGATGCAACCCTTACTTTTTAGTACATGAAACTTATACTCTTTCTATAATAATCAACCAACTAACAAAAAAGCCATAGTTGACTTCAGAGAAAGAGAGAAAACCATGAGTTAGGTGAGTATTGGTTGGAGCCAATATATCAGTCAGGATGGACTAGATTATTGCCCCAAACTACCCAAATCTCAGTGGTTTACGACCACAGAGACTGAGTTCTTGCCCACGTTGCTTGCCAGCTACACATTGGCTGTGGCTCTGCCCTTTGTCTGCTGAAAAGCAGCCCCAGCCAAGACGCTGCCAGGCTCAGGGCAGACGGAGCTGTGAAGGATGGGACATGTGATGGTGAGGCACCAAGGAACCCAGAGAACACTCTTGACAAGAATCCGGTCTAACCATCCAATAGGATAACTCTGATTTCTAGTTTGGTGGTGGTAAATGTGCTTTCTACATGTTCTGAAAGATGGCTCATATCACTGATGCAATTCTGATAATTTTTAAAGAATTACTTAAAGGAAGAAATTCTTTTTATTGTATAGCGCAGGGAACTATACTTAATATCTCATAATAACCTATAATGGAAGAGAATCTGAAAAAGTATATATATATATATATATATATATATACACACACATATAACTGATTCACTTTGCTGCGCACCTGAAACCAACACAACACTGTAAATTAACTATACTTCAATTAAAATAATAAATAAATAAATAAATCAAAGAAATGCTTTTGACATCTCGGGACCAACCAAGAATGTGGCAAATAAAAACAATTCCTTAAACCATTTACTATCGTAGGAGGGCGCATGAGCATAAAAGCCCATCTGCCCAGCCTTCCGCTAATAGGTTTGAGAGGTACTAGCTTCTCCCTTCCTCCATCATTTTTGCAACACGTCCCACAGATAACACATTAATTAGCATTGAATAGCGACTCAACGATACCACCAAGTAAGGGCTGATAAGTACCCCGTACTTAGCGTGTGCCAAGGGTTCTTCTAAGTGCTCCATAGGCATTAACCCATGTAGTCCTCACAATACCCTGTGAGGTAAGAAATATTATTACTGTCATCTCACAACAGCCATATGAAGGGAGTAATGATATTATCCCCATTTTTCAGATGAGAAAGCCAGGTCACAGGTTAGTTAGGTTGCTTGCCCAAGGACGCAGAGCTAGTAAGTGGCTGAGCTGGGAGGCAAACTCAGGCAGTGTAGCCCCAAAGTTCACATCCATAACCTCTATTCTAGACTGCCTTGCCCCAGGACTTCAATGGGACAGGCATTTTTGTCTATTTTGCTCACTACAGCGGTGCCTGGCACACAGAATGTGCTGAATAAAGGCTTGTTGAATGAATAGAAATTTCAGTCCCTGAGCTGTGAAATGGAGATGATGTTTTCAATCCCCCGTCTGCACCCCTCACCTCTCCCCGTCCACTTCCTAATGTCCTTTCGGGATTTTTCTGTCAAAGTCATACCTTGGGGAAAAAAAAAGAGATCCATTTTTCCTTTTAACAATTTCACAATTAAGTGTTTCATAGACGACTAGTTATGTCCTGCTTCTTCCCCTTTATTAAAGTTTTCCCAGCACTGTGCATGATCTGTACCAGTTGTTTACTCAAAATAAATCAGGAAAATATCTTCCTAAGTTCCCCACCTTTGGCAACACTGAAGTCAGCTGTCCCAGGACAGAAGTGGGAGGGAGTCCTAGACTCAGATCCGGAGCCTGGCCACTGCAAGGGGCCCCCAGCGCCACGAGGAAGGTCAGGAGCCCGCAGCAGCCCCAACCTCCTAAAGATGGCTTTTGTTTTTCGAGCATTTGCAGCCCGCTTATGGTGGTTGGTAATTGCTTGGTTCATTGTGTGCCTTTGGTCTCTCAGGTGTATTTCCTAAACCAGCATAAAAGGAAAATGATAAGGGCAAGCGCACGGAGGTGTTTATGTTTTCAGCTCTATTGCTTAAGACCAAAAACAAAAGTTAGTGCAGATGGAAGCGTGCAAGATTATGAGGCCGACTACAGTGGAGACCCAAACCTCTCCTTGTAGAATGTGCCTTGCCCGCAGCTGTCGTCCATCTCCATTTAGTGGGGCTGCCACATAGCAATTAGTACGCCTGGGTTCTCCTTTGGAAAAGGAACAGAGAAGAGCAATGCCACAATGAGTCTTCCTGGACAAGAAAGCAGGTGAGTCCAGCATGGAAAAAAGCAAGGTAAATGGTCCCTTTGGCCATTGTTTCTTTACTGTTGGACAAACCACTGGCAAGGTGAGCTTGGTTTTAAATACTCCTCCTGGGCCTTGAAAGGGCTGCAAGAAAGGGGAAAACAAAAATCCACCTTAGCCTGCTGAGCTTGAAGTCCACTGGCATATTCTATTATCTTCTCCTGTATGCTTAAATTTACTCCCAAAAGCTTCCTGCTTCTTAGATGATATGTATATAGATCCATATCTCACATCTTGACCATCAGTGAGGACTGCCAGGTAAAATACAGGACACCCAGTTAAATTTGAATGTCGGTTAAACAGTGAATAGTTCTTTACTAGAAGTATGTCCCATGCAATAGTTGGGACATATTAGATACTTATGCATTTTTTCCTCTTTAATTCAAAGATAACAATGCATCTTTTTTGTTTTGTTTTGCTAAATCTGGCAACCCTATCAGATTGCATCACAGAAGCGTAAAGATGAACTTGAACTTGAAAGTAAGTGATAAGCCAAAAATATGTTTCTCCAATAAGGTTAGGGCTTGAAGTACAGTGAAACCACCTAATTGTTCCAGATGTTTTCAGTCCATCCTAAAAGAGAGAATGAGCTAAATTTTATTTACTCACAGGGTGAGAGATATGAATAATGATGGAAATCTTGGAGTTAAAAGGTACCTATTTCAATAGGTGAAGCGTTCTGAATCTAGAAGAACCCATCACTTCCTTCTCATCACCGTAATAACCGGGTCCCAGGTAGTCTAGGGACAGCATGGCACAGGGAGCATAATTGTCAACATGGAGTCATTCCTCCATCTTTTACTGTCAATTTCCACTGGCATATCTGAAAAGGGAGTACTGGGGGGCACACCAATCCCAAAGGATAAAACAATTTAATCAGCATGTTTTTGTAGGTTCATCTTATTGACCTGGGAGCTAGAAGCCCAAGAGGCTGTTGGTGAATCCTTGAGGAGATCCAAGGAGAAGATAGGTATTGTGTAGGATTAATCACAAGTAGCAACGTATTTATAGTTCAGGCATCAAACAAGATAACGTCTGCATGTTTAGATGCTGCACAAAAAGATAAATCATTGGCTCATCATTGAATCAGTTATATCTCCTCTAGGTCTGCCCTCTGTGTGGTCTACTAGTTACAGGAACAGGGAACATCGAAAGATAATGTTTGAGTTTGCTCGCACATTGGTGGCCAAGTAAGGACAGATCATAAAGTGAAATCAGTACCCTGGATTCAAGTGTGTGTGTGTGTGTGTGTGTGTGGTGTGTGTGTGTGTGTGTGTGTGCAAGCACACATGCACACATGCTTATCTGAGTGTGTGGGTCTATCTAATTTTTGAAACAAAATGTATTACAAGATAACCTATCCTGGAAAAAAAATCTTAAATTTCACTTTTCTCAACTTAAGATAGAACTCCAGATTCTTCTATAAGCAAGGAAAAAGTATAGACTACCATGTAAGGTGCAGCCAAAGTCAGAAACTTTCTGAAGAATCATTTTTCTGGGTGGTCTTCTGATTTCTTCCAATTATCATAGAAATAATAAAGATTTAGTAAATGCCTATCAAGTAATAAGTACTATTTTAATTGTGTCCCACATGGAGGTAAAGGAAACTTCTCGGGAGTCTCAAGCCATCAGATATACTTCACTGACCCAACTACCTAAAGGCAGTATCTATACAGGCAGACCTCAGAGATACTGAGGGCTCAGTTGCAGACCATCACAATAAATCAAACATTGCAATAGAGTGAGTCACATGAATTTTTTGGTGTCCCAGTGCATATACAAAAGTTATGTTTACAGTATGCTGTAGTCTCTTGAGTGTGCAATAGCATTACGTCTAAAAAACAATGTACACACACTAAAAAATACTTTATTGCCAAAAAATGCTAGCCATCATCTGAGCCTTCAGAGAGTCATAAATTTTTGTAGCTGTCACGTGAGAGATCACTTATCACAGATCACCATCACAAGTATAATAACAATGAAAAGGTTTGAAAGATGGCAAGAATTACCAAAATGTGACAGAGAGACACAAAGTGATTAAATGCTGTTGGAAAAATTATACTGTTAGACTTGCTTGATGCAGAGTTGCCTCAAACCTTCAATTTTTAAAAACTGAAATATCAGCTAAGTGCTATAAATGGAAGCACAATAAAATGAGGTATGCCTGTCCAGGTCGGGCTGTATCTACTTTAAACTGACGAAGCCAGCTTTGCTAAGGGGAATAAACAATAATTAATAAATAAATCCCACTCCTACTTACCCCGGAGCTTTGCGAATCAATATACAAGAGTCCCACCGTGGATATAATCAGTTATTTTGGACACAAAGAATTCATTGGGTCCAATCATAAAAACCACTTGACTTTTCTTTATTGTGGTAAAATATACATATTCATTATTCTTTTTATTGAAATACAGTTAATTTCCAGTAATGTGTTAGTTTCAGGTATACAGCAAAGTGATTCGATTATATATACATATAAAATCGAGTCACTTTTTTGATTCTTTTCCACTATAGTTTATTACAAGATATTGAATATAGTTTCCTATGCTATACAGGAAACCCTCATTGTTTATCTATTTTATATATAGTAGTATGCACCTGTAAATCCCATACTCCCAATTTATTCCTCTCCCCACCTTCCCCTTTGGTAGCCGTAAGTTTGTTTTCTATGTCTGGGAGTCTGTTTCTGTTTTGTAAATAAGTTCATTTCTGCTATTTTTTAGATTCCACATATAAGTGATATCATGTAATATTTGCCTTTTTCTATCTAACTTACTTCACTTAGTATGATATTGTCTAGGTCCATCCCTGTTGCTGCCATTTTATATATATACATCACTTCTTCTTTATCCATTCACCTGTCAATGGACACTTAGGTTGCTTCCATGTCTTGGCTATTGTAAATAGTGCTGCTATGAACATTTGGGTGCCTGTATCTTTTCAAATTAGAGTTTTTGTCTTTTCTGTATATATGCCCAAGTGTGGGTTGGCAGGATCATATGGTAACTCTATTTTTAGTTTTTTAAGGAAACTCCATACTGTTTTCCATAGTGGCTGCGCCAATTTACATTCTGACCAACAGCATAGAAGGGTTCCCTTTCTCTGCAACCGCTCCAGGGTTTATTATTTGTAGACTTTCTGATGATGGCCATTCTGACCCGTGTGAGGTGGTACCTCACTGTAGTTTGGATTTGCATTTCTCTCTAATAATTAGCGACGTTGAGGATCTTTTCATGAGCCTGTTGGCCATGTGTACGTCTTCTTTGGAGAAATGTCTATTTAGTTTTTCTGCCCATTTTTTACTTGGGTTGTTTGTTTTTCTTGTCATTGAGTTGTATGAGCTCTTTGTCTGTTTTGGAAATTAAGCCCTTGTCAGTTGCATCGTTTGCAAATATTTTCTCCCAGTCTGTAGGTCGTCATTTCATTTTGTTTTCACATTTATCATTTTAACCATAAGTGTATAATTCAGTGGCATTTACAATTATTCTCATAATGTTGTGCAACCATAACCACTATCCATCTCCAGATTTTTCATTTTCCCAAACTGAAACTCTATACTCATTCAAAAATGACTCCCCAATTCCCCTTCCTCTCAGTCCCTGGTAATGACTACTCTATTTGTTGTCTCTGAATTTGACTACCCTGGGTACTTCACATAAGTGAAATCATACAATATATGTCTTTTCATGTCTGGTTTATTTCAGTTAGCATGGTGTTTTCAAGGTCCATCCATATTGTAATACATATCAAAGGTCATTTCTTTTTATGACATACTCCGTTGTCTGGATATTCCATTGTCTGGATAAACCATAGTTTGTTTATCCATTCATCCACTGATGGACACTTCACATTGTTTCCACCTTGTGAAAAGCCACTTGAGTTTTGTCTTTCACTGTCCTTTTAAATCTGTTTAGTGTGAGTGACCCTTTTCCTGATCCTCATGTAGATAACAAAAGTCATAGGGACCCTCTACATTGTATACAGAGTCCCAAATAACCAAAACCGCAAACTTGCTTAGACGCCCACAGCCGCAGGTGAAGCCCATTGGGCTGACTGCTTTGGTGGTTAATGGAGTGTGGTCCAACTCCTTTCTTCTTACAGCCTAGCATTTGTCTGTCCACCTCCAGCTTTTGGTAGCTGAGGCTACTCACAGGGCAGTGCTTGGGAGGGCAAAGGGAGCGAGGGAGAGCGATCAGGAGGCACTTACTTATCAACCACTACTGTAAGTGCCTTGGCTCTCTCGGCCTTATAGATGTTTGATGTGGATTGTTTCTCTGTGTGCACTTTTGTGGGTTCTACGTTGGGATCTCTCATCAGGCTCCTTCTGCTATGCCCCTCTCTCTAGGCTCTTGGCCCCCAATCCATCTCAATTCCTTCTCCCAGGGATTCACACCATAACGTCTTTGGGGTTGAAATCTTTTTACCTGGGCAGCCCAACCCTGGGCAGAATACCTTTTAAAATAGTGCCAACATCCTACTTGGGGATTCCATATCTGAGGCATCTTGGAGCGGGTTGCTGGAAATTCCTAATGCAGCCCCCATCCTACCTTGCAAGAGGTCACTCGCTCTCCCAGGGGTGACTCAAGGCCCAGACTGAGGGACACATGATCCCTGTATGGTCCAACTCAAGCCCCCTCACTAGATTTGTTATCTCAGGTGACAAACTCTCTCCTAGGCCTTGGTCACTTGGGTGCGGGGAAAGGAGTGGGGTAGTCACACCTCAAAACCCTCTCCTAAAACCCTCCTCTTTAATGCCCACTCTTGGCCCTTTATATCCTCACTGGGGATCAGTTGTCCAGGTGGATCTTGAGCACCTCTTTGGAAGTTTACATGTGGTACATGGCTCACCCCTCACTCTGACATGGAATATCCATTATATCTTGGTCACATGGGTGACCACCATAGTGGAGGGTCTATCTCTTTGAAGCGTCCCCTCATTTGCCCATGACAGCTCATCTCAAACATACCCTCAAAGTCTAGCCATTTTGTGGGATGCAGCAACAAACACTACTCAAAATCTTTCTTTGGATGCACTTTCTCTCCCAGTAGATGCTCTATAAATATTTCTTTTGAATTGAATTGAAACAGAAAAAGCCATATAACCAACTTAGATATATTGGGACACACAGAAACGTGTAATAACATAATTTCATATTAGCTTTCCATTCAAGCAAACGAGGAGCTGCTTGTCTGCATACTAGCAAAATTGGATGTCACCCTTCTGTGTAGTCTGAGGAGGCATCACAATGGAAAAGATCTCAAGTGGGTCCTACTTGTCAAATCTGTTGACTTTCCCAACGTTTTTGTTTGTCTAGTCTCTCTCTTTTCCACATCTAACTCTGCATACCATCCATCTCCTGAAAGTTCTTCCTCCCTTGGCTTGTACCAAGCTTCTATTTCTCTGTCCTCCTTCTCTTGCCCTCTTCCTCTGGCTCCTGTCTCCTCCCAATCCCTTCTTACGTGGATTCCCCATCTTCAGCTTTCTATTTTCTGTCACCTTGAAAATTTACTGATTCTGCCTGATTATCTCAGCCAGCAGCTCAGCACCGCTCTTTCTGCATCTCTACCTCTTCTACAACAAAAACTTCTTCCATAATGATGCAACGTTGCAAACCACCCCAAAACTATGGCTTCTAACAACCCCCATGTGTTACAGGTCATGTGCCTATAGGGAGGCTGGGCAGTTGTGCTGGTCATGGCTGGGTTTGGCTGGTCAGTTCTTCTGGGTTAGGTGGAGCTCGTTAAGTATCTGATAATCAGCTGACTACTGGCTGATATAGGATGTCCTCAGCTGGGACAACTGCACCCTTCCATGTGTTTCTCTTTCCATTGCATCAGCCCAGGTGTTCCAGTACGCAAGCACTTTCCCAAGCCTCTGCTTCCATCAACTTGTTACTGTCCCATTGGCCAAAGCAAGTCATAAGGCTGAGCTCAGGGTCAGAGTGAGAGGGGACCAAGTTACAGGGCAAAGGGCATGATTCCCCAGCCTCTTGTCTTAATATAGCCTCATATCCATCGATCCACCTGTCCGTCCATCTGTCCATCCATCCACCCATCCATTCATTCAAAAAGTTTCCACATACCAAGCATAATGATAGATGCTGGAGATACATTAATGACCAAAAATAGTCAAGACCCTACTCTCAAAAGTCAACAGATGAACCAAATAACCAGAGGTACCACTGCCAGATCAATTTGCCAAGAGCTCCAATTTCAGTCCATCACTTTCCTGGTCCAAAGCTTTTGACAGCTCCCCATTATGTACAGAATAAAAGCAAGCTCCTTATCCTGGCCTTTGTCGTCCCCTTTACCTGGCCCAGGCTTTTTCTTTCTAGATACGTTCTTCTCTGGTCCCCTTCACCACCAGGCTAGGCTTCTCACTATCTCCCAAGCAGGCTGAGTTTATTTCTGATCTGCCTTTGGCCTCAGAGCTCTGCTGCATCTGTCCTTTTATCTATGAAAAATGTCCGTGTCTGGTGAAACAAAATGAAACCCATATCTGCCAAGGTCCAGCTCAGGACTCCACTATTCCAAGGCTACAGGCTTTTCAGCCACAGAGTTTCTTACTGACTCAGACACTACCCTCTGCCCAGCCAGTGGTCTATGCTCAGTTTTGTGAGCCAGACCCAGGATCTGGACTAAGGTGAGACAAGTGAGGCACCTAGGGTGCAAAATTTAAGGAAGCACTCACTTCTAGGATTCTGCAAGTTTAGGGTTAAATATTGCATCCTGGGAGCCTCACTCACTTCTTCCCAGTCCCAGCCCTGGCCATACCTGTCATTTTGGTATTTGCTATTCATTTTGTTTCTTATGTAAATGGTTCATAAGATTGTAAACCTTCTTCTGAGCAGGACCAAGTCTGCCTCGCCAGAGGTTAGGAAATACTCAGTGAAACAACAAGGGTTGCGGGGAAAGCGAGGTGTTCCTGATAATTGGTAAAGCCCAGGGAAAAGTTTGGAAGAGGCAAAGAATGAAGGGATAAAGGGGCAATTGGATAATTCTGCCAAAGACGAAGGCAAGTGAATTCATGTTGTGATAAGAGTTAAAGGCAAACAACACTGCCATGATATAGAACATCCTTGGGAGGTGCACTGCTCACTGGATGTAGAGAAGCGTAAAAATTGAGGGGGGCAGAGGGAGGGTCCAGATGTAAATTCATATAGATGGAAAAAACTCACATAGATGGGGAGGCCTGAGTTTTTGGGTGAGGATAAAGCTAAATACATACATACTTGGCTATGGCCATAGCCAAGATAGGGGGTCAAGAGAAAGGAGGCCCATCACATCATGGGAATGTTGTGATTTTAAAAGGACCAGTCAGAAGGGCAATGATGGGTTCCTGTTTAACAAAGGCAAGACTTACGGTTACCGGGGGGGAAGGGTAGGGGGGAGGGATAGATTGGGATGTTGGGATTGACATGTACACACTGCTATATTTAAAATAGATAACCAGGGACTTCCCTGGTGGTCCAGTGGTTAAGAATTTGCCTTCTAATACTGGGGATGTGGGTTCAATCCATGGTCAGGGAACTAAGATCCCACATGCCGAGGGACAACGAAGCTCACGTGCCACAACTAGAGAACATGCATACTGCAACTAAGACCCGACGCAGCCAAAAATAAATAAATAAACAAAGTAAATATGAAAAAATAAAATAAAATAGATGAACAACAAGGACCTACTGTAAAAAATATAAATAAATGTAAGCGAATTAAAAAAAGAAAGACAAAGGCACAGCAGGAAAATGTTAAAGGTCACCCACAAAATTTGGTAAAGTGCGTGTTCCTGAAAGTCTTTTCATTGACAATGACAGTAACGTAGATATAAGAAACAATATTCTCAAGAAGCTCAAAAATTTTTTAAGAGCCCCAGATGACTTGGGTATAATTCCAGACCTTTCAACATTCATTAGATTGATTTTCTGAAACCCCTGAAGGTCTGTTGGACAACTACTTTGAGTTTCAGTAAGTTCTGGAGTCTCAGTTCACACCACGAAGACCATGTGGGCAAAAGCTAATGTCTTGAGTCTCCATTTTCAATATAAATTTGAGAATTATAAACAAGCATTGGTAAAATCTGAAAAAGCACAGGGATACCTCTCAGTAATCTTTTAGTTCCACTAACGCTTTCCAGTCCTGGAAATTTCCTTATCCCGCAAGGAATATTTTCTCAGATATAAGTCCTATGTGGGAAGCAATGTCTTCAATAAAATCTCTACGTGTATATGTATCTCTTAAGACCCCGGGTCCCAGTGGTAATGTTCTATGACTGGCCATTCACAGGCAGTCCCAGAGGCTGAGGGAGTCATGGTCTGATAGTTGTATGTAGCAGAGTGGCATAAAGTGACACTTCGGTTTCTTCTTTCTGCTTTGAGTAAACTAAAAACTTGAGAAGAAGATGAAATCAGAACCAGAACATGAACAAGACTTTTCTTCCTGCCCTCCTTCCAGAAATCCAGCCAGTGTCTGAACTGGCCATAGGAAGGGAAGGGAATTTAAAGGAGAAGGAAATTAAAATACACACCACAAATTTTAAGTGTGATATTCTGTTTTCTCAATAGAGTTGATGTTTTTTTCATTTTGACATTTTGAGGTTCTGTAAGAATTTGCAGCCTGCATCTGTAAAGCTGAATGATATTCTTCCAAAAGAACATTTAATGCAATAATTAAGTGATGAACACTAAGGATTTCTTTCCGCAGAGGAGATTTTCAACTCATTCTTACCCAGACCTCTAATTTGGGGGGCTAATGCCATGTCTTTAGGACACCTGGCAAATGCACGTATTAAAATTCACATATTGCATTTTTCCATATTGAAACATCAACCACAGATCTCTCTTATTCCATTCAAACCCGCTTTGCATAGTCCAAAAATTACTGATCCTCACAGCACCCCAGTGAAAAAGGTAGTGTTATGCTTCAGTTTCTAAAGAGTCATATGGAAGTTTGTTAATTTGCCTACCACCAGGAAAATGAGTAGCAATTACAGTAAAATTCAAAAGTTCCTGAGGGGCATTCCTGGTGACACAGTGGTTGAGGGTCCGCCTGCCGATGCAGGGGACGCGGGTTCGTGCCCCGGTCCGGGAAGATCCCACATGCCGCGGAGCAGCTAGGCCCGTGAGCCAGGGCCGCCGAGCCTGCGCATCCGGAGCCTGTGCTCCACAACGGGAGTGGCCATGGCAGTGAGAGGCCCGCGTACCGCACAAAAAAAAAAAAAAAAGTTCCTGAGGCCAGGTGCTTTGCTCAGACTGGGGATACGGCTCACTCTTTGCCACACAAACTGTATTGTTGACTCCGCCATTTAAGCAATATGAATTCTGGCTTCTCTCGCTCAGAATAATTTTAGTTTCCTCATTTCCCTTAGCTTTCCCTGCCTGGATCTCATGCTAAAATTAACCTCAAGGTTGGAGGAACTGGAAAGTTCAGTACCAACCAGAAATGTTTTCCATCTTCTGACCAAACCTCGAATACTGAACATTCTAACATTCAAGGAGGGTTTGTTGAAGTTTTCCGGCTTTACCCTCCTGGTTTCAAATGGCACCAGAAGCAGAAGAGCCAAAATGCTGTAAGGAGAAACTATTCCAAACAAGATTCCTGGCCCAAGGCAGGCCTAAAAGGATCCAGATGCATCTGAAAGAAGTAGCCAAACTCCTGGGTGCCTATGGAAATGGGGCCTCTAGACTCTGGATGGTTTGGCGGTTACAAATGGGTGCAGTGTAAGGCTGGGTCCTTTCTTCTGGACCAGAGCGCGGGTGTGACAGCGGCAAGGCCATGGCTGGAGAGCAGAGGCAGGCAACCGGTGGCAAGGAAGACCATGGGACTCCTAAGACCACCTGCAATGTTGTGATGTGCTGGAGGAACTCTCAGGGTGAATGTGCTTCCAAACTGCAAGCTAGGTGAAAACTGAGAGTCTCATGCCCCTGAAGGAAAAAAAAGCCTTCTGTTTACATGCATGGGGCTGTCGGCCTGGCAGTGGGAGGGCACGGGAGCCTCCTACACTGTGTGTCTGTCAAGCCTCAGACTGCAAACGTGACCCGAACCCAACACTTGAGCCAAGAGTGACAATCCAAGAAATCTCAATCTTGGAGGACATGAACCATGCCTCTTGGAGGTGTCTGCTGTCTAGAAATATCCAGGGCTTACAAAATTATGCCAAGGTAGCAAGGTAGAAAAGTCAGACCTTTCAGAAAGTTCCAAGGAAAAAAAGCGATCTCAAAGAATGTAGAAAATTATCATATTCTTTCTTTACCAAATTCCTACATTTTCAAGGCTTCTCTCTGAGCTACCTTTCTCAGAGTTTAATGTGTGTAGGAATGCCCTGGGAAATCTTATAAAGCTACTGGATTCTGGTTCAGTGGGCCTGCGGGGGAGCCCAAGGTTCTGACTCCTAACAAATTCCTGTGTAATGTTAGTAATGCTGGTCCACAGGTCACTCTTGGAGTAGCAAAGTAGTTTAAAGTCTTATATTTGAAACAATGGTCATTAAACAGCTTTTTATACCATTAGACGGCTTTCATTTGATGGGTTGATTTCAATGCATTTTTTAAAAAAATCCTATTTTCCTATTTCCCCATTGAGCAATACATCTTCATCTAGGGAAGGTTAAGAAATAAATACTGAAACTCTTGCCTGACTATAAAACAAAGTCTTACATGTGAATTGTACTTTTATCCAGAGGGGCTTGTGCATAAGACAGATGTGCCCCACCGGGGATGCCACCATGAGGGTCCAGGAGAGAAAACCTTTAACGTTTGGGCCTGCAGAGCTCTCCAGTTGTTTTAAAATCTAGGATTTGCCAAGAGCAGATTATATTCCTTCCATGAAGCTCTGACGTCTATGTCCCAGTTTAAAAATTATCACTGAGGTTATTATCAGCATGGCATGGAAGTTTCTGGATAGCACCTCTGTTGGAACACAAAGATTTAGAAAATAATGGAAACGTGTGCTGTGGAGAGATTATTTACAAGCCTTGTCCTCCTGGGATTTTAGACTATATACAGTTTGGCGGGGGGGAGGATCTTCTTTGCCTCCATTTTATGGCCAGAGAATGTTCTTAACAATAAACACGTTCAGAGACAGTGTACGGTAATCATGGAATGAAAAAGCCTAACAGAATGTTTGGATTGGATTGGACCGCACACAGAAGCCTATACATTAATTATGAGGTTACACAAATGTGCATCTTCCCATCTTTGCCAGTATTTTTATAGAACCGTTAAAAATGACACCTGAGCATATTTGCCCCCCAATAGAAGCTGTAGACAAACTGAGCGGGGATGAAAACTGCCATCTAATTACTCTGCAAAGCCACAGTTGCTGTAGCCGCTTGGGTAAAATTCCCAAGCCAGCAGCCCAGAGTCTGAGTCACTTGAAGGAAGTAGGACAGAGGGTGTGGGGTCAGTGCACAAACTTAAAGAATCCCGAACGGTTCTAGCTGAGATACAGTTGAGTATCCCCCTAGGCGGTTCACTGATGACACACGTGTCCTTTCGTCTTGGGCTCCTAAGGAAGAGAGAAGGCCAAGTTCACCACCAGCTGGATGAGTCTTTATTATCGTCATGACTTGGAGGATGCCCAGAAAAACCCCAACTGTGGCCTCACCGAGCCATCAAGTTCTGTTGCTGGTTGTCATGTCAGATAACCCGGAGAAAGGCAGCTCAGGGCCGGCGTGCAGGCCTTCAGACTCTGCCCCCTGGTGCCCCATGGAAACCCCAGCCCAGATGATTGCAGCAAAGCTCGAGGCCGCAGCAAATCCCAGCCTTACTGTGATCTTTAAACTCGACCTGTCCTACGAAGACTCCATGGGAAAGATACGTATTAGGCTCCAACTAGGCCCACAGAGGAAAGCCAAGAATTTGGGCATTTAACTGACACATCCAAACCCTCCCCTCAAGCATCTGGACACGTAAGGCTAAAATCATCTGGGGAGTTCCTAAAATGAGATATCCAAAGGATTTAGCTGCATCACCACTCGAATTTCTAAGTCATTATTAAGTCTCAGCCAACTCTGAAGTGACAGCTGCATGTTACAGCGTTGAGCTCCTAGGATCCTGCCAGGCAGTATTCAGTGTGGCAGAGAGAAAAGAACTTGATATGGGGTTTAACCAGCCGCGACTTTATCAGGGAGCCCAGAAACATACTGTTAATTATCTTCACAAAGGATTTTCATTGAGAGTTCTACGCAACACGCATGACATTGAGATCTTCATAAACTTCATAAAAGAAATACACACATTATTACTCTTTGAAATATTAATAAGGTGTCAACGTTTGCCAAGCTAACTTCACACAAGTCTGGGAGAAAGCAGTCTCTCGAGTTTCAATTCCTGCTTATGTCAAAACAGGAGTTAGTAAAAATCATGTCTATTCCTTTTAAAAGCCCTGCGCCATGGCCTTTGAGTGTGGTATCCCTGGTGCGTGGGGACGCAATTGAAAAGATGAAGGGAAAACCTGAGGAGCTGTCCTGATAGTACAGACTTTACAGAGTGCCTTTGCCGGCTATCACAGACCAGCTTGGAACCCAGGGTTGGCATTTTGAAACCTCTTGTCTCATAGTTTCTCTTGACCGTGTGCATTGAAACTATATACAGAGTGCCGTGGATGACGTATATGGAGCAGAGCAAAAGAAGTAGAGTCATTAACGGGGAAAGGGGATGCTTATTTTGGAACTTCAGATCAATATTTGATTTGTTAGTAGGTAAAACCAATGGGCAGGAAAAATAAATAAATACGTGTGTGCCCAGGATGGCTGGCCCACGTGCAAAATTAGCCTGTTTTTAGCACTTCCAAGCCGGCATGTCTTCTTCCTAAGGCAGAGGATGAGCTATATAATATTCTTTCATCAGCCTCTTGCTCTGGAGGATCACCGCCTCTGGTTCCTCTATCTTCTGTGAGGTCTTCTAAATGCTCTCAAAGCACAGTTACAGTAGTCCTGGGCTGAGTTTTACCTAGAGGTATGAATTAGCCTACTGATTTGAATTGAAAAGGCAATACAGTGATCTTTCATGGGTGAGAACAAAAAGTAAACAGTTACCAGATAGCCACTGCTTTGACCCAAAATACAGAATCTCTCTTTTCTTTGTTTTCCTTTAGCTTCCTAAGTTACATGTGTCTGTATGTGTGTGTAAGATAGTACTATAATTTTATCTCTTTATTGAAAAGATGTCCAGTTAGCAGGAAGAAAACCGCAAACTTTTGGTTTTATTAAAATGGTCTTTTGATCACAAAATTAAAATGCTTTCCTTTTGGCAGGCTTTAAAATACCAGTAAGTTGCTAGACCCCCTTAGGGGTCAGACTCTCATCAAAACATTTCCTTTTAGTTTTTTTTTTTTTCCTTTCATAGTTTCACTTATGCCGTGATCGTCTTTACCAAGGGCTGAATTCTCCTGAGCTAATGCCCAGCATCTTAAATGATGAGGTCCACATCCTGTCTGAGCAGAAGCCCGATGCTAGGGTTGAATTACTATTGAATAAGCAGCAATGAAATCTTTATCAAAATAATCAGGAGTTCCCAAAACCACAAATAACAACAACAGGACTCAAGTTGTACTAAATCAGCAAAGACCATTGATAAAATAAGAGACTGAGTCACTTTCTTCTACAATCTCTCTCTCTCTCTCTCTCTCTCTCTCTCTCTCTTGCAAAGTCTACTCGGCTATTTTCTTGCACCGCCCGGGGGGAGGGCAGGTGGAGGGAAGGAAGGGCATTGCTCAGAAAGTAAAAAAAAAAAAAAGAATTGACATCACTGAAGTCACATGATTGGCAAGAACCAATTAAGATGGGCTGTGGAAAGGGGAACAGTTAAATTTGTAATTTGGGTTGTGTGAAAACTTCTTTGGGCCTCATAAACAACCACAGAACCACAAGTTGGGTAGCCTGGCAGTGTCAGAAGTCTGAGCCCGGCATAGTGGTCAGTAAGCAGGACGAATCACACTGACTGCAAACCACAGGGTTTCGCAGAGTTCTGAACATCATCAACCCACAGCCAAGACGCCGCTTTTTTTTTTTTTAATCTTTACCAATTTGAATATTTGTCTTCGCAAAGGTACATTTTTTTTCATAAGGCTCAGGGAGCCCCAGAGGCGTCGAGGGGGGAGAAAAGGAGCTGTAGGAAACCATCGTTGGGGATGAGGTTAAAACAGTGACCTTTCTTGGGTTTTCGTTCTTAAGGTAAAAGAAATCATTGAATCCCCCGCCTTCAGAAGAAGGTACCTTTTCAGGAGGAAGCGATGGCTTCAGACAGCATATTTGAGTCATTTCCTTCATACCCACAGTGCTTCATGAGAGGTGAGTACGCTCTGGGCTTTTCATATCTACTTTTGCTCAGCGTTGCTGATAATGAAGTGGCAGCTTTTTGTAACTTGGGGCAGAGAGAGCCCCTGCCGGTGCCCTGTCTGTCTGGTATAGGAGGAATTCAGACTCGGGCATATGATTTCAAGACTATTGGATTACTTCTTCATCAGATGGCCACTCTTCAGAAATGTTCTCATAAATACTTAGTTGAGCTGTTGAAGGGTTCAGTCGGTGGGTGAGAACTTTGTCAAGTGCAAGTAAGTTGGGCTGCTCCTGATTAAAATCCTAGAGATTAGAACGTTTGCAGGAAGCTCTCTGGGTTTTCTTCGGCTGCCCCTTGCCTGGGATGACTGTGGCTGAGTTGTTCTGCGCTGGGCATGCAGTATGCCCCACATGCCAGCCTGTCCCGGGCTTTAGTGGGCTCGTGCACGGCCAGCCAGGAGGGCCGATGCCAGCGTAGGGCAGAGGCGGAGGTAGGCTCACAGCCCGGGTGGGAACAGCAGGGACCAAGTAGCAAGTCAGTTGTCTCCAAAAGGCAGAGAGAACAGGAGCTGGGCAGACTCGTGTAGGTTGAAAGCCCTAGGATGGAGCCATGCTGGGTTATTCCTTGCAGCCTCAGTGCAAAGAGGCAGCCGGCTTCTTTTGAGAGAGAAAGAAAGCAAAGGGTACAGAGGTTTCTCTCGCCAAGAGCAATGAAAAAGTTGCCTAAGTCAAGCGTTTGTGGCAGCTGAAGTCATTAGATTACCCGTTTCCTAATAGGAGCAGCTACTGTGGGATACCTGTCTGCATTTTTGCAACCAGCTTCTTGAAATACACAGAGCTGGGGTTGAGCTCTGAGTGTATGAGTACGTGTGTGTGCATGTGCGTTCTGTGTATCTTTGCTGGGAATATAGGGCCGCGCCTAAACCAACACAAATAATAACATAGAAATGTCACAGAGGCATTGCCGTGTGCTGGGGCAAGCACTTTGACCAGTGCCTGCGGAGTGTGGCTTGATGGTTTGGCAGAGCTGGGATGGAGTGGGATGGATGGGATGGGGAAATAATTAATTTTCTGGCTACAAACTCTCGCGCGCACCCAAATAGTATCTGTGACTCATTATTTATTCATCAAGCCAAGTGAGCCGAAGAATGCAGAGGGCTGCCAGCCACTTTGTCACAACAAACGCTATTGTGGATGTCACAGAGCTTCTATGTTTCCGGGTCTCTGAAATTTAAACACTTGACAAAGATCTGTGTGTGTGTGTGTGTGTGTGTGTGTGTGTGTGTGTGTGTTGGGGGACAGTAGGATTTCAGACGGAGAAGAAAGCAAGTCATTAACCGATTCAAAGCTTCAAATTAAAGGGTTTTCAAGTGCTTCTTTACTGGCAGCTGAGGACATTTTAGTGAAGTTGAATCATGCGACGCGTATGAGTCACACATCCTCGCGGCGATGGGCCGAAACGCCGGCCGCTGGTGAGAAGCTGTGGACGACTCTCGCTGCATTTCCTCTAGGCCGCTAACAAGCAAGGAAGCAATATTTGTAGAATAACAGACAAAAAAAAAAGATCTTCCTGCTTCGACTCTGCTTTCAATACCCCCTCCTAACGATGATGGTTTCCTATTCTATCAACTCAGGAAGGCAGGTTCAGGAAAGTTTTCAACATTCCACTGGGTAATAGATTGGATTTCTGTGTGCAATGCTGGCCTGCCTTCTGTCCTTACTGGTCGGACAGCAGAGATAATGAGGGGACCCGGTGACCTGCTCAGATGCCGGGAAAGACAGGGAGCTCAGCCTCTAACGCAGCCCCACAGCCTCTGTGTCCCCAGGACAGTCACCAGCCCGCTCCAGGTTAGGAACCAGTGGCAGTTAGCTTTCAAAGGGGCAGCATGGAGCGGACCCCAGGACCCCAAGCAAGACCTAGAAGGGCTCGTGGGAAAAGGTCTTTTCACTCCTTCCTCTCCAAGGAACTCGGGGCCTCTCATAATCTCTAACTCAAGAATATAATATTGAGATTGAATTTCAGAGAATCAAAGTGAAATCTTGGCCACTTTCACAGCTCACTTTATCTAGGTGATTTGTCAAGCCAAGTGTTTACATTGTCTGCGTTAGCTGTCCACACCACACATCTGAGCTGTAAAGGCGGCAGAATGTCATGGCATTTGGTGCTATATGGGTAGTGCCTCAGAGTGTGATGCTAGAAGAATCGCCCTCCTCTCTAACAAAATGTTCTCCCCAGAGTTGATACCCCTGTTTCCCCAGCCCGGCCATCAGCGGCTCCCAGCACTGTGGTCATTTCTCACTGCCTGTAATTTAGAGTGTCTGTGCCCTCCCCAGCTGCAGCTCCGAGCGAGCGGGGAAAACATTTTGTTTTGTTCCTGGGATGGTCTTTTATCAGTGCATGCAATTCTCACAGGAGGAAACCCGTAACTCATTTTTAGCAAGATACCCACGTGGAAATGGAGGGGAAAAAGAAGTGTGGCGCCCAGCAAACCATTGTTCCCTTCTGTGTGACAAGGCAAGCGAGAGTCTGAGAGCCTGGCATGCAAAACAAGTGTGGTCTACCACAGAGAAGGCCGCTCTCTTTCTGTCCCACTGCACCGGCTTCTCACTGAATGTGCTCAGGCAAGAAGACGAGGTGTGGTTGAAATTCCCTTGCATGGTTCCACGTGGTTCACGGCGTGAAGTCTCTGCAGGACCCAAACTTGGGTCTCCTGGAGGGGTACCACGTGTGGGCCCTCAGAGCTGCAGTAGGCTTAGAGAGGAAGAGCATCGGCACGTATGTTTTTGCAAAATGCCTCAGGTAGCCTTGTTCTTAGAAGTGGCTTAGTGGCCTATGCAAAGCCTGAATGCTAATATGCCTCCGAGTTCCTAGAACCACAGGTAAAAATCTCAGCGGGGCTGACTCTCCACTGTCTTCTCGAGGCATCTCTCAAAAGGAATTGCAGGATCCAAGGCTGCACGTGTGAAGCGTGCTTCTCTGTGAGCCTCGGTTTGCCACTTTTTTCAGAGAAATATTTATGAAGGCACTTCTGGCTCTGCTGAAGCTTTAAGATCACAGAAAGCCGTCGATTTAACTGGGTATCAGACACTGTGTGAAAACTGTATTAGTTTGCTAGGGCTGCCGTAACAAATTACCACGGACTGAGTGGCTTCAACCGCAGAAGTGGGTTGTCTCATGATCCTGGAAGTCAGAAATCTCATGGTGAATCCTGGTGTAGCTTTGTTTTTTGGAAGGTTTCAAGGTGTCAGGAGGTCGGTTTCTTCTGAGGCTTCTTTCTTTGGCTTGTAGAAGGCCATCTTCTCCATGTCTTCAGACAGTCTTCCTTTGTATTTACCTATGTCATAATTTCCTCTTCGTACAAGGACACTAGTCATATTGCATTAGAGCACACCCGAAGGACCTCGTTTAATCTTAATTTTCTCTGTAAAAGCCCAATCTCCAAATACAGTCACCTTCTGAGGTACTAGGAGTTAGGACTTCAAGTATGAACTTGGGGAGGACACAGTTCAGTCCCTAACAGTGTGTGTTAGCAAATCTGATTCCCTCTGACCCACCAGGAACCTGTACTTTTCCTAAGTGCCCTCCTGGACGTGGAAGAATCAGACCCCAGCTCTCCCATGTGAGATGAAGCTTTGCATTCTGAAACTGCCCACACATTTTGAAACTGAGGGGGAAAAAAAGGTGTTAAAATCTAGCTAAACTCACAATCATAGCCTTTGCCATTTAGTTCCTTTGCATGCTAAGAAACCTTTGAAAATGACAAGGCGATTTTGAAATGTTTAAGCTTTAAAAAAGCAAAACTCAGTCCCCCAAAAGACACCACCTCCTTAGCTCTGCCTCTTCCCCAGGGATCGTCCCTGTAATTCTAAACCTTCCCAGGACACACTCCCCCCTTGGGGGTGGGGGACAGGCCACAGGAGGCCCCGCACCTGCCCACACTCTAAGGGCAGGCACAGTGAGCCACCAGGGACAGAAGCAACTTCAGAAGGAGCAGCTGAGCCAGAATCTAACCAGCAAGAAGACTTGAAGAGCTTTGGAAGCAAATTCATAGCCAGGAGATTTCTCTCTTCTCTTGAAATAGATCTGAAATGTGTACTCTGAAAAGGTCTGCCCCTTTACTGGGAAGGAAAGTGATGCTGTGGCAGAGGGAGGCTCCAGGGCCACTGCACGTGCAGAATCTAATAGGGAAACGCTTGCGGGTGTCGGTCTAGAGGACAGAGCCCAGGAGTTTGTAAAAGCAGCCAGGACCAGAAAGAGAAGGCACAGGGGCTGAATGAGGGGCAGGCACAGACTTAGGACAGTGATGTCCTTTTCTATCTTTTCCCTTTTTCTGGCTTTTCCCAAAGAGCAGTTTCTCTCTTGAGCTTTGGTTTCCTCGTGTATAAAGCGAGGATAGTAGTAGGACCTATCGTTAAAGTACCTGCGTGGACTGAACTAAGCAACCAGTGTGAAGTGCTCAGCACAGTCATAAAAATAATGGGCAGTTAATGTCAGCCGTGGCTACTGATGTTCAGTTTCCTAAGATGACGCTCAGTCAAAGCTGTCTACTCTCAGAAAGGAGAAGTCACGAGGCCGTGGGGGGACCCCGGGAGAGGCTCCCTGGAGACAGAGTCCCAGGGGTTGGGGAGGAGATGGTGTGGAAGGTCGGAACCAAGAAGGGAGGGAAGGGGGCTCTAGGTGAGGGTCCACCCAGGGCGGAGGTGGGGCGGCAGGACCACAGTGGGGTGTGGGAGGTCCACCTCTTCAACACCGTGTTACCCTTGTTCTACTTGTTAGTAACCAAAAAGAGGACAGAGGAAGAGCAAGGGCTCTTTACGTAACTCCACGGGCTTAGCTTTTCAATATTGAGGCTAATTGGGGTGTGTTGTATTGGAATCTTGACAGAAGTTTCTCCTCCTTGAGGTCCTGGTATCGCTTTACTCTACTGAAGGCCCTTCTTAATGAAAAAGCCACTTCACCCGGTGACCCTCTGCAGGTTCCTGGCTCCATGCTTCTGGTGACATTTCTGACCATGCATTTGTCAAAGCCCAGCAGTGAAGGCACCTCGGGTGCTTGTCATGTTGGGGGCAGGAGTGGAGGCTGCACAGGAAACTCAAGCGAATTTTCAGTTTCTCAGGTAACTTCCTAGTGACCTAGATGAGTCATTAGACATCTCTGTGTCTCGTTTGAGTTCTGCAAAAGGGGCTAATAATGTTCTAGACAAGCTTGCCTCCGAATGACAGAGTTCCTGTTGGAAATCTTTAAACGTGTCAGAAAGAGGCACCATAAAATGCATCACAAATTTTCTTAGTTTAACAACATGAAGTGACTATTTTTTGTCAATTATTTTATTTTCTGGTGGGAAACAGCTATCCTACCATTTCACATGTGGCAAGCATTTTCCCATATTCTCTCAAAAAAAAATTGTTTTTTCCAACCCCCATTCTTCAGAGAACTCTCCAGAAGCTGCTCTGGTGCCTGAAACAGACCTTAAAATTTGCAAAACACTTTTTTCTGAAACTCTTGTTCCTTGAGCTCCCCGTCCCTTCTCCTTGGGGCTGCCAATGCCCTGCCTCAGCCTCTTTGCTGAGTAAAATAAGCCTCAAGTGATGTGTCTTTCTTGGCCTGCTTTCACCTCCGCCCCCATAAGATGATGCCCCAGAGTGGTAGAAAGGGAGCATTTCTTTTAAGGGCTTTGCAGGCTGTGAACATAATCAGGGCATGCGTTCAGAGAACTATGGGTGATTCTTGAACATGAAACGGAGTTTAAAGCCTCGCATAACCTTTGACCTACTGGACAAGTAAGATGGACACTCCCCTGGATCACACAGACTTCCCTTTTCGTCGGAGAGACATCCCCTCATCCTCTCTTAGCTTCCTGAATCTCTCGCTCCCTAATCTCTCTCCCCCATCCTTCTCCCCTTTACTCTCCTGATAACACCGAACAATGCCAGAGAAGGGAAAGAAGGAACTCAGGTGGAAAAGTAAACCATGCATCCAAAAGCCGACTGAAGTGCTGCATTTTCTAACAGTGACATAAAGGGCGTAAAGCTCTTGCTAGGATTTACCAGTGAGAACTATGTTTGGCTGCACATTACGGGAAACTTGGCTACGGTGGCTCAAGCAGCCAGGCATGGATAGGGAGTAAGTGGTCCAGGGTTGATACGGCGGGATGCTCCTGTGTTCTGGTTCCACCGTGAGATGCCTGCATCTCAGACCTGTCCAGGCAGGAAGGAGATGAAGGGCTTCAAACCCTTCTCTTTGTGAAGCTCCATCTTTTTACTCAGGGAAGGAAGCCCCTCTCTGCCAACTCCCCCTTATGTATCTCATAGGCCAGAACAATGTCACAGGGTCTCTAGCGGGAAGGAGCCTAGGACAGTGGACTTATGGCTTGTCAGACTGTTCCCAGGCAGATATCCTGCTTTTTCCAGGTGACATCTCACCTCCTTTGTTTTCCATGTGGACAGTGCTTTGAAAATACATGCAGAGAAACTCGAAGTTCCTCCTTCAGTCCTTCTTAGAAGTTGCAGGTGGATGCTGGGGGTGGGGGAGAGGGTGATATTTATCCTTTCTTTCTTTTTTCTTCTTCTTCTTTGTTTTTTGCTTTATGGAAGAAAATGAAGTCACCTTCAAGCAAAGGTCTTTTTTTTTTTTTTTTTTGGAAGTGTAATTGATTTACAATGTTGTGTTAGTTTCAGGTATACAACAAAGTGACTCAGTTATATGCGTACATACTATATATATATATGATATATAGAGAATATATATATCCTTTTTCAGATTCTTTTCCATTATAGTTTATTACAAGGTATTGAATATAGTTCCCTGTGCTATACAGTAGGTCCTTGCTGTTTATCTGTTTTATATATAGTAGTGTGAATCTGTTCATCCCAAGCTCCTAATTTATCCCTCCCCCGGCCCCTTTTATTCTTGACTTACTAAAAGCAAAACAGGCAGGAGATGGGAGGGGGCGGAGCAGGGAGCTGGTTAAAGGGGAGCCAGGGTTACACCTATTTTCAGGGTCAAAACCCAGAAGCACACTTGACTCCCACAGTGTTAGGAAAGAAAAACAGCCAGCCTTGTATGGACGGGAGTGTGGCTTGTATATGAACCACCACACCTGGCCCCGGGATTGATGTATCTGTTAGGCTACATCAATGCTAACTATAAATAGTTTCCTTTTTTCTCTTCCTCACTCTTTTGAATTCTCAAAACCCCACAGCCCACACTCTACATCTTTTTTTTTTTTTTTTTTTTTGCGGTACGCGAGCCTCTCACTGTTGTGGCCTCTCCCGTTGCGGAGCCCAGGCTCCGGACGCGCAGGCTCAGCGGCCATGGCTCACGGGCCCAGCCGCTTCGCGGCATGTGGGATCTTCCTGGACCGGGGCACGAACCCGTGTCCCCTGTATCGGCAGGCAGACTCTCAACCACTGAGCCACCAGGGAAGCCCTACATCTTTTTTTAAGAGAATTCTTTCCTACAGAATTTCTTGAGGGAAATTTTCTTTTAAGTCGCCCTCTCCTTAAATTTACCTAAAGATGTTTTTACCTTTGATTGAAATACGACAACCAGATAATATCCCTCTATCTGGGAGACAGAACACATTCATACCTTGTATTTCCGCAAGTTACAGATTATATTTGCTTCATAGTTACTGGCCTGTCTACTTCCTGAGTCTGGATACAAATCTACCTCCCTACAAGTCAATGCCTTAAAAAAAAAAAAAAAGCCTTTATTCAGTTTTTCCCTGAAATAAGAAATAGTGTAAAGCTTTCGTTTTGCTTTGCTGCAAGATTAGTATTCCTTGAGGATCATTGCTTTCGTGGACAACACTGCCCTACCAGCCCGTGGTCCTTCTGTGTCTATTTTCAGATGGACTTCTTTTTAAACAGTGGGCTCCCCCAGACATTTTAGGGGCCCCCAAGGTAAAATGTCACCCAAAATGGAAATCGCTGTCGACTAGTTGGGCTTGTTCAATGGCTCTGCTGGTTTCAAGTCTGATACTTTTTTGTGTAAACTTGCAGCCTGTGCTAAACTGATGCAAAGTTAACGACTCAACTTAAGTCTTGAAACCATGTCCATTGGGAGAAATAAGTTACTCCAACATTTTGCAAAGCTCCTGCTTACCTTCCCTGCCAACCATCTGGCTTTTACTCCTGGTCTTTTGGATGTCCTCTGTGAAGGCTAGGACTCCTAAAATAAACTTTTACTGATCTCTGATAGGGAACAAAATTATAAGATATGAGCAATAAATCAAATATATCCTGGGACCTCAAAGCAAGCCTCTGTCTCCTCTTCTCCTTGAGAGCTATATTGGTCCTGATGAGCACTTAAGTTTTTCTGAAAATGTGTAGGAATTCAGATTTTTTCATTAGTAGTAGATCCTGAAGACTGATCTAGAAAATATTGCAGTAGTCAGGTTGCTGAAAAGGGATATGTTAAAAAGAGCAAACAAAAGTCAGAACCCTGGGATTAACAGATACACACTACTGTATATAAAATAGATAAACAACAAGGACCTACTGCATAGCATGGGGAACTATATTCAATATCTTGTAATAACCTATAACGGAAAGTAATCTGGAAAAGAATACCTATATAGATATACATGCAAAACAGAATCACTTTGCTGTACACCTGAAACTAACACAACATTGTAAATGAACTATAATTCAGTAAAAATAAAGTCAGAACCCTGAGCACACTGCACGCTGTTTGGTGGTCATAGGCTGTTGTGGGTGAGTTTTTTAAGGGAGGCTAAGCAGATAATCTTTAAGGGAGGTCATCAGAAAATCTCTTATTGCTCAGGGGAGGAATAATTTCCATTTTCTACACACAAAATATCTTGACATGTATAGGCTTTGATGTTTATTACAACTTCAAAACGTGCAAAGGAGAATGTAGACTAAAATACATGAGTTAGGGCACCATTTTTCCAGGAGCAGTTTCAATGCCAACCACAGTTTGCTGCTTTATTACACAGCTTCTGTTTGCACTTTGAACTACGTGCATGAGGCCCCTCATTCCACACCATCTGCAGGCTGCATCTGTGCAGCCCTATCCACCTTGCTAACAGTCACAGCTGAACTTGACATTAACCCACTTTGAAAGTGTACAGTTTGTAAACCCTGAAACTGCATATAAATATATATACATGCAAGGGTCTGGAGGAATTAGGAGGAAGGGAAAGAATAGCCACATCTTTTATAAGTTTGCTCTCTTGTCTCTGCCCTTTGCAATCCGGCCTGAGTAACACGGAACCATTGGGCAAAAACGAAATGATCTAGGCATTGATGGGTATGAACAGAAACTCACACTGCTGTTTTATTATTATCGACTCCGCCACTCATAAAGATCAGAATGGCTATGACTCTCAAAGTCCGAGAGGAGAGGAACAATCACTGAACAACCTTAAACAAATATTAGGACTGCGAAGCGGGTGGGGTCGTATAAAGAAGTACAAATGCCAACAATGGAAATTCTGTTCAACTGCCAATCATCCCACATCATTACTTCATGTTAAAAAAAAAAAAAAAAAGCTACACCTCCTACATGCTCCCCTCTAGATTGTGTTCAAAACAAAGAAATAATTGTATCCTAGAGGTGGATGAATCTGTTTAAATAACAAATGAACTACAAGACATATAAACTATGAGACATTGTCCCATGTGATACTTTCTAAGTTATGTGTGTGTGTTCTCTATATATAACTCTATATAGTCTCAGTTGGCATCTGAAACTATATAACTGTATATAACTATATATATATAGTAATATTTAGTTTTATATATATAGTTATAGTTATAGTTATATATATGTGGCTGGAATCATCTTAGACATCTCTCTGCCTTAGGGCACCACAGACATTTCCTTGTCCGAGGTCCCACCACTGGTCAGTACCTGAGTCAGAACCAGAAAATGGGTCAGCTCTCCTCCTGACACTAGAGTTTTGCAGACACTGGACTTGGCAGACTGATTCCACTTGGGGGTCTAAATAATCAGCCAACACCTCTCCTAATCATGCTCCATTCCTTTGCCTTAGCCAGACGCCACAGCTCTTTCTCTGTGTGGAAACATCAGGTAGACAATTTATGCGGTGCCCACAGCCCAGAAGAACTGCTGTAGGTATGTGTCAGGAACGGAACAGCCTCACTGGTGCAGGCTGGACGCTTTTTCCTGCCCTGTGGTTTGGGTGTCCTCTCTTACCCGGAAACCCAGCACTGCCTTAGCAAAGCACCCACCATGTGCCCACCGTCCCCCTTAGGCAAGTGTCCAGTTAAGCAGGTTGGTTTTGATGAGAATCTCTCGTGAAATCTGAACGACCAGCAGAAGAGGAAGCAAGCGTGTTCACACAGAGGGTGTGGAGACCAGCTCTCAAGGGAACCCCTGGGAAGTGTGCAGTTGCTGTCTTCAGACCAAATCTGAACCCAGCTACAATTCCCATTAGGGATATCTATCTTCACAGCACTCTGGATTCAAAGCTCTTACACTCAGAAGTGGCCTCCCTCAAGAGAGATAAAGCCCTCTCTCTGTCTCTCTGTCTCTCTGTCTGTCTCTGTCACACACACACACAAGCCGGTGTTCAATTCTCATGCCTTAGAGATTCCATTGGCATCTCTTCCCCTGATGCACTCGGCGAAGCGAAGCGGCTTCCGAGTGGACCAGGAACTGCTGAGCAGCAAGACGGTCATTTCCAAACTCTTCCGATCACGCCAAACACAAGTAAAACCGATGTAGCCCCCAAACCTACGCACATTTATTTATCTAGAAATTACACGCCTGCCCTACTGTACTCACATAATTATAGTATGTGCAGTATAAAACACACCCCAAAATAGAAATTAAAATAAGATAAAAACTAAAAAGGCAAGCTGTGATGTTTTTCCCTCCCCCCCCCCGCCACCATGAATATCTCAGTTTGAGTCAGGACGTCCCCAGATACCTGTACTTTTCGTGTTTTGCTCGCTGGGACTCAGCTTGTACCAGCAGCCTTGAGTCCTTCAGCTGAAGTTCCAATCAATGTGTTTTGTTTTGTTTTTTGTTTGGTTTGGTTTTTTATTGAAGTATAATTGATTTACAATGTTGTGTTAATTTCTGCTGTACAGCAAAGTGATTCAGATATATATATATATATATATATATATATATATATATATATATATATACATACATTCTTTTTTTAAATTCTTTTCCATTACGGTTTATCATAGGATACTAAATATAGTTCCCTGTGCTATACAGTAGGACCTTGTTGTTTATCCCTTCCATATATAATAGCTTTTATATAACCTTAACCTCCCACTCCATCCCTCCCCATTCCCCCATAGGTGTTGAAGTATCAACTCCACTCCAGAAGGGACCGTGTGTTCTTGAGCCCCAGCCCTGCTCTATGAGCTGTCATTGATGGGGAGGCCACAAGAAGGACAGGCTTGACCACCGAGTGGGTCGGGGAGAAGGGGAGAAGGGAGCCCAGCGCTTTGGCGCTGGGAGGTTCATTTCTACCCCATCACCAGCACTGACCGCCTGTGTGAACTTCACTTGCTTCCCCAATCTTGCAGAGCCTGGGTTTCTCACTGTGAAGTGGGTGCAATGATCCCTACTTTGTATGGTTGTCAAAAGGGTTTGAGATAATATATACGAAGCAATGGACACAGAGAAGAAGTCAGTAAGTAAAGGTAACTCTGAAAAATGCCACTGACGGTGTACAGAATGGAGGTGGGGCAGGAAAGGAACCTGTGCTAAGCCCAGAACATGGCCCTGTAGCTGTGCCAGGAACCAGCATGTAGCAGGGTGAAGACCTGGGTCTCTTCCTCTCACCATGCAGCAGTGCACAAATGGTCTTAACGCTCCTTGGCAGATGCTGAGCTTACAAATATTAAAGAAGACCATAGCAACAGGTAGTGTTTATTGAGCATATGCTATGTGCCAGCACTGGCACTGCACCAAGCTTTTCCTTGTGTTAACTCGTTAAATCCTTCACACAAACCTGTGAGTAGGTACCCTCATTACTAATCCTATTTTATTCAGGGGAGCATGGCATGAAGAGGTTAGGTAACCTGCCTGAGATTAAGCTGCTGGTAAATGAGGGGTTTGCTCTGCACAGCTCAGGGTCTGCCTGCAGGGAGGAGGGTGGATGTTACCATTCTGTCAGTTTGACACAAAAGAGAGCTGAGCTTTGTGGAGTTAGAGACTGGCCAAGGGCCCTGGACAGCAAGTGACACTATTGGGGGTGGGGGGGCTGAACCTCAGGTGGCCTCAAGCTGAGGCCACTGTCCACTGTCAAGTTCACCGTCCTGGACTGCTCGCATGATTCTAGATGCATTCGGTGGCTTTAGGTCCCCAACGTCGGTGTCAATGGCTCCCCTGACCACTAGTTTCATCCTCATAGCCCCTCCCCATCAGAGCAGCCCCCCAAGGGAGACATCCTGGTGGTTCCAGGGTTGTCCACAAGGGATGCTTCTCTAAGCCAGCAGTGCTCAAAGAAGTGTACATCGGAATCACCTGTTCCCAAGATGATGGTGAGATGCTGGCTGGGGGTGAGGGTGGAGGGAGACCATGACTAAGCCTATCTTCCTACCAGCTAGTTGCCAGTTTATCCGTCTGGCAGTCCATCTGGGGTAAGACTGATTCAGCGAGGCACTTCCCCAAAAAACCTTTAGGAGGCGCTCACTCTCAGGGTCATGTAAGGCTCACCCTGCTCTCACATGACTTGGAGAGACATTTTGTGCCCGAGATGCCTCTCTTGCCCCATCCTGGTCCATGTCCAGGGACCCACCTACAGGAGAACCCATGGAATGATCCCTCCCCCACCAAAATCAGGGGCCTCATACGGGAGTCCATCCTCCAGGATGCCGGGGAGCCCCTGGGAGCCAGCCTGTCAGGACCTTGACCCCGGCCAGGGTTTTCAGCGAGGTTCCCAGCAAACACCCACATCCAGTTATTCCCATGTGGCTGGGATAGAAATTCCACCTGGAAGCAGTTGATAGTAAAAGTGGCCTCGCGCCCGCCTGTCAACAGAACTCTTCACATCACCAAGTCCTCAACTGCAAAGCCAGAGACCCACTCACGGATGGGCCTTTGGGAATCATCTCCCCATCCTTCTGCAGAAACATCTGCAATTTCAAAAGTCCACGTCACCAGCCCTCTGACATCATTACAAATCCTTTTCTCAAGTAGCTGGGTTTGAGGTTTTCTTTTTTTCTCTCTAACCTTATTTGTACAAAAGGCATTTCTCATCTGGTTATTCTCCAGCAAGTGACCACAGAGTCTCAGAAAGTTCCTTCCCTTTCTCCTCGAGCTCCACGTGGCAAAGGACGGAATAATTAATCACACCCCACCCCACAACAAAGCCAGGTCCCAGCCAGCCCCGCAAGAGTCCCCTGCTCGCCTAGAAACAGGGAGACCCACCATCCTCCAATTGTTGTTATGCAAACGTCTCAATGGGAACAAATTAAAAGGTGCTCGTGCTAATTATTCTTCGAGGTAAAACTAATAATAAACTAAGAAAGCTCCTTTAGAAAGGCCACCTTGTGTGAGACTTGCTTTCCCTGTGCAAAGTACGCAGGGAAACAAAAACTCCGTGGTATAAACTGAATGTTATAGTTGGGGAATTCTTGTGACTCAGAAAACACCCTTGCCGTACTTATTTAGCACCTTTTGCATACACCCCAAGGCCTGGTCTGTCCCAGCCCCACTTCCCTCCTTCCCTCTTCCATCTTTGCTCCGTGAGTTCCACTTGACCTTTACTCAGGCTTTGGTTCCTTCTGGGGAGTCCTGGCCTCAGGTCCAAGCTGACCTGCCCACAGTGGCCTCCCACCATTTTGTGGGACACATTTCACCCCCAACAGGGACAAGTCAGTTTAGAATCCAGCAGGTCATTTACACAGAAGTAGTTGGAGTTGTTTCTAAACAGCCTCCTCTCGCTAGTCTGCTTTTCTGTAAAGATCACACAGTCTGAAAGAGTAAAAAAACAGAGAGGGACCTTGACCCCGCGGCCTCACGTGAGCCTGGACAACCCTTGCGGCCTGGGCCCGGCCATGGGTTCTGGAAAAGTCCACACCAAGGGAGATAGGGATGGAGCCCCCTCCCCCAGTTACATCCTGCCTCCTTCACACTCTTGCTGGGAAAGATTCTGGTCTTCACATTAGATAATTAAGTTACATTGTTGCTTATCAATAATGACAAGTACAACTAACATTCTCCAAGTGCTTACAATGTATCAGGCACATTCCCTCCATCATCCCTTTTAATCAAAAACCGTTGTGAGATAAATACAGCTCTTAATCCCCAGTTGATTAAAAAAAAAAAGGAATATAAAATATTCTGTAATAACCTATATGTGAAAAGAATCTGAAAAAGAAAGGATATGTACGTGTAACTGAATCACTTTGCTGTACACCTGAAATTAACACAATATTGTAAGTCAACTATACTCTAATATAAAATAAAAATTAAGTAAAACAATAAATAAAACATAAAATAAAATAAAAATATTACAATTTTGAATAAAAAATAGATTAAAATGTTTAAAAATAAAATAAGTAAAATAGACTAAAAGCCACCCAGGCCATACAGCTTGTAGGAGGCTGAGCCCACGGGAAGCGTGTGTTCTCTCTGCTTTACCCAACTCCCATTCTATGGGCAGACTGCCTCCCCACTCTGGGCCTCGCTTTTCTCATCTGTACAGAGTGACAATGACGATGATGCCACCTTAGAGACTGTCGTGAGGACTGAGTTAGGAGCACCAGAGGGCTGCCTGACACACGGGACACTTGGAGTTGATTCTACCGATTGTAAAGCGCTTTTCCTTTCCACCTGATTTGCTTTTTTTCATTAGACACCGTTCTGCTTGAGTTTCCTGTTTTCCTCTTTACACACTATGGCAACCCAAATCCCAAAAGTGAACCCTGATCCCGTCATTCATGCGACCGCACGTGGGCATCTAATGCCTCCCTGCTGCTGGTAGTGAATGGCTGATGTACAGGGCGAGGCGTGGAGTGTGACAGAAGGAGCCTCGGGCTGATTCGCGGTCTCCACTGGGGTTATGTGCGCCCTTGCACCCTGATCTTCTACTCCCTGTAAAACTAGGAAGCAGGTGCCTGAGATCTGTCAGTTCTGGTGTTTTAAGGAAGGCATCTGACATCATGCAGGCTGAGAATTTGCCTTGAATTAACCTCACCAATGTTGACATGGGGGACGGGCTCATTCTTCGTTGAGGGGGCCTGTATATCGCAGGATGTGTAGCCGTGACCCAGACCTGCACCTACTAGATGCCAGTAGCACTGCCTCTCCAGAATGTGACAACCAAAACTGTCTGCACACATGGCCCAATGTCTCCCAAGGGCTACAATCACCCTGTTTGAGAAACACTGCTCCAGGGAACCCTTAGGAACCAGTGCACTATGGTCAATTCCCATTTATTTATGGGCCAAGGAAATAAAAAGATGTAACGAGTTGACCCTCTGCTACATGTTTTGACTCCTACACCTAGTTTGAACCCTGTTCCCACCTCAGCCCCCTCATGCTGGTTCAAGCCGTCCACAGAAACTAACAGTCCATGAGCTTGAAAGCAGGGCAGTCAGTCATATACCCTATAACTAAGAGCAGAAACTAAAAGCATCCATGATTCCAGTCTGCTGAGGACAAACCAGAAAGAACTGATACACTGGGATTACTTTCTAGAGTAAGCCAAGCCTGTTAACTCAATCTTTAATAATTTTTCTACTGAAAAACTAGGGCAAGGGAGAGAAAATTAGGTACTCCTAGAACAATGCATCCAGGTTGCTTTGGTTAATGTACACTATGATTAAATTCAGAAGACAGGGCTTCCCTGGTGGTGCAGTGGTTGAGAGTCCTCCTGCCGATACAGGGGACATGGGTTCCTGCCCCGGTCTGGGAAGATCCCACATGCCGCGGAGCGGCTGGGCCCGTGAGCCATGGCTGCTGAGCTTGCGCGTCCAGAGCCTGTGCTCCGCAACGGGAGAGGCCACAACAGTGAGAGGCCCGCATACCGCAAAAAAAAAAAAAAAAAAAATTCAGAAGACAGAAGTCAGCTGATAGGAAGTGATGAGAAAGCACTGTTGGAATGTCAAGTTTTATTGAACAAGCACTATTATGAAGCATTTTCC
Organism: Monodon monoceros; assembly: GCF_005190385.1. Taxonomy (NCBI): domain Eukaryota; kingdom Metazoa; phylum Chordata; class Mammalia; order Artiodactyla; family Monodontidae; genus Monodon; species Monodon monoceros. The sequence goes on from NW_021703767.1 coordinate 10,155,039, forward strand.
ATGGGCTGGGCCCTGTTGCAAGTGCCTTACAAATAGAACTCATGTCATCATTGTCACATAGACAGTGGGGACAATTAGCCTCCTCATTTTACACATGAGTGGCTAAGGCCCAGAGAGGCCCAGGGATTTGTCCAAGGTCACACAGCTGGGAAATGGCAGGGCTGAATTACACTCCAGTCTGGATTTGGCTCTTCAGCACTTAACTACTAAACTATGCATATTCCCAAGAGATGGTCTTCTAGAGAGGGTGTAGCCTGGACACTCATGTCCTCTGAAATAAATTCAAAATGAGTGATCTGAGTCTCTAATTACAGACATCATGGGAAGTAGGACTATGATTTGATGATGAAAGAGCCCTTAACTATTCTAAAACTGTATTTGAAATGCATGGTACTGTCAGCCTGAATCCTTCCAGTGCCTGATTTTGAATAACTTGTTTTCCTTCCCTTTTCATAAAGGGATTGTTAGCATGTCTTTGAAGAGGCTCTTGAAATCTAGAAAAGAGGTAATCAAAAAGACCAGCTAATGATCGATCCAAGGATCACTGAAGATTTGGTCAAAAGTTTCAAAAATCCCAAAGCACATTCAGTTTCACTTTTCTACATGCTATTTTCAAATCTCCTCTGGGAGTATATTTCTCCATGCTCCTTTGCACAATTTCCACCACTCTCATAATTTCTGGTAACAGGGTCACTGGAACCACCTAACTGGGCTGTTGATAAATGGAGGGAAGTCATTGTGCATGTCACAAGTGCTGGGACATGTGTCCACATGGGGTGCTGGGGTACAAGAGCAGGCCTCCCCACATCTCCACACAGACGTGGATGGACACGATGTATGTCTGCTCCCTGAAGCAGTGGGGTTACCACAGTGATGCGCTGAAGACCAAGTCTTCTAGGATACCCACTGGGAGCTCATGCAAAAGGCCATGTTCTAGTTATGACTCATTTGTTCAGTCCATATATCTACTGTAGCACTTACCAAAATATAATGCAAAGTTTTCTGTTTATAAGTGTATTCTCCCAGAGACTCTGAATTCTTTGAGAGATAAGCTCTTCTCATTTTTCTCTTTATTCACAACACATGGCAGTGTGGGGGCACTCAACAAATGTTGGATGGATGAATGGATGGATAGATAGATGGATAAATGAATGGACTGATGGATGGATGGATGGACGGATAGATGGATAAATGAATGGATGGATAAATAGATGGATAAATGAATGAATTGATGGATAGATAGATGGATAAATGAATGGATGGATGGATGCATAGATGGATAAATGGATGGATGGATAGATAGATGGATAAATGAATGGATGGATGAATGGATGGATGGATGGATGGATGGATGGATGGATAGATGGATGGATGGATGGATGGA
>NW_021703767.1:10156822-10263282 GCF_005190385.1 Monodon monoceros
ATGGATGGATGGATGGATGGATGAATGGATGGATGGATGGATGGATGGATGGATGGATAGATGGATAAATGGATGGATGGATGGATGGGTGGATGGATGGATGGATGGATGGATGGATGGTTGGATGGATGAATGGATGGATGAATAGGTGGATAGACAGGTGAATAGATAGAAGGATGAAGATCCATCAGCCTTGTACTTACTGCTGAGGTGTAGAAACCCCAGTGGGTATGAGCAGAAGAGTCCACAGTAGTGTCTCCACCCACACAGCCACAACAGGGAGCAAGCAATTGGACCTCCAACCAGACTTGGTTCCCCTTAAGACTTGTGATCAGCTAAGAATAGGGAAGAGTGTGTGGGGATATTGGAGCAAAGAAGAGCAGGTGGCAGGGGCTGGTTCCACTTCTGTCCAAAGGGTGAGGAGCTAGAAATCCTGTGCGTGTTCCTTGTGGAAGGTTAGACAAGTGCAAGAAGAAGCATGAGAAACACTACATAGTCAAGGGAATTCTTCCTGTTCCTGAGTTGATTGGTTTGTGCATTAAAAAGAATACCTAGGTGGAAAGATAAATGTCTATGACCAAGAGAGTCATAATAACAGGACTGACAATGAGGCCCAGTCCATTTCCCATTGGGTTACCTCTATGACACCAAACAAAGGCCAGAAAGGATGCTCTGTATTCCTCTGTTATCTGCTCAAAGAGGCCTTTTTTTAATGGGAGAACTTAACCATGCTTTTCTCTGTTCAAAAGACGAAATTAGTGGAAAACCAGAAAGGGTTTGGTGAATAACTTACAGCAGATTTGACATGGAGTTCTAGGTCTTACCTATCTTGGTGAAGTTGGGGAGCTGAGTGTGTACATGTCCTGTCCTGCTGAACCTCAAGCCCATTGTGCCTGGCACTCCTTCTCTATATCCCTCAATTTAGGGGAGAATTTTCTTCAGGGAATTGTTGGGCATGCGATGTTGTATTGTGTGTTTTCCCCTTCCATTCCAAGACCTTTGGCACCTGTTGAATAACTGTAGGGTCTGGTGCTCCAAATCACCCCTTACCATTCTCCAAAAGTCCCTCTGCACTTAAATCCCCTTTAGCTAAGCCTGGACTTCGGTCACGTGGAAACACTCACCTTTGTCCATAGCCATGTCCACATATGAGAGGAATTCCGTGAAGGTTGGACCTCATTCTTTGCTCCATTGAAGAATGTTCCTTAGTGGATCTTTTGTCCAAATAAATGCCTTCTTATCTTTGTAATTTTCATACTTTTCCTTAAGATTTGGCCTCCTGGTTCCTTCCTCATGGGTCTGTTTGTTCAGACTCCTTTCTTTTATTTAGATCATATACAGGGAAATTCTTGCCAGAGCAGTCCTTTCTCATTACTTTGCCCACTTTTTTCTCCATGCCTATCACCTTCAGATATCTCAGATCAGTGGTTCTTTTTTTTTTTAATTTATTTATTTTGCAGTATGCGGGCCTCTCACTGTTGCGGCCTCTCCCATTGCGGAGCACAGGCTCCGGACGCGCAGGTCCAGCGGCCACGGCTCACAGGCCCAGCCGCTCCGCTGCATGTGGGATCTTCCCAGACCGGGGCACGACCCCGTGTCCCCTGCATCGGCAGGCGGACTCTCAACCACTGCGCCACCAGGGAAGCCCAGATCAGTGGTTCTTAACTGGAGAGAGAGGGTAAGAGGTGGGAGAGGTGTAGTTTTGCCCCCAGGGCACATTTGGTAATGTATAGAGACATTTCTAGTGGTCACAGCTGGTGGAGAGTAGGAGAGGTGTATTGGCATCTAGGAGGTAGAGACCAGAGAAGCTACTGAACATCCTACAAGGCACAGGACACTCCCCCCACCAGCAAAGAATTATCAGTTCCCCAAATTGAATAGTGACAAGGTTGGGAAATCCAACCACCAGAATGATGCTTGTAGAGACGTATTTCGGCCCTTTTTTCTCTCTTGGTGTTTTACTTTCTATAAAGTGCAACCCTCATTGCCTCCCAAAATTGGGAAAACAATTGTGCATGTCTTCAGAGCAAGTACCTGTCAAAGGGTAAAGGGGGAACCTGAAAGGTCTTAGAAATTACGATGGTAGCTGTCACAAGGATCTCCAAGGCCTTTCATGATCCAGTATCTATTGTAGGCACCTTAATATCACAAAAGGGGATCCTAATCTCTGTATTATGTGGTGGAGGGAGCTATCACCTTAAACAGATGGTCTGAAGACTATCGTAAGGCCTTTGAGCATCAGAGGAAAAGGAAGAAGACAGAAGAGAACCGAGTATGAAAAGTCAAGGCTGGAGGAAGCATTGAGAGACCCCAGATCAGAGGCTGGAAAGAGAAGGCAAGGTGAAGGAGTCCTCGGAGCAGAGTTGGGGGCACCACCAGGCTGAGGGTGACCAGATGGCCGATAGGGCTATGCCTGAAGCCCAAGAAGGAAGGTATTCCTAGAGAGGCTGAAAGATTCCCTTAAGAGAGAAACTAAGGACTGGAGCACAGCAGCAGGGTAGGACAGGAAGAGCAGGGGGACTGAGGCTGGGATGATAGTAAAGTGTGGGAAGCAAAGAAGAGCCTAGAACATGAGGAGACATTCATCCAGGAAATACACCTGGGCTAAGGTGCAGGGAACTATGGGTTACTAGCAGCTGCTGGGAGCCAGGATCTCTCAGCAGTCTCCAAAAGTTATTGCACTGACCCACTCGATGCCTTGTGAGCTAATATCGTTAGGCTGACTTTGAAGATGAAAGCACGGAGGCTCAGGGTTTAGATAAGGAAAACCAGAATAGTGAAGCTTAGAAACGTTAAGAAAGAACAAGGTTGCATGATCAACAACCCTAGCCATGTCGGGATTAAAGCAGAGGTACGCTGGGGGTTCCCTGGTTGTCTAGTGGTTCGGATTCGGCGCTTTCACTGCCATGGCCCAGGTTCAATCCCTGGTCAGGGAACTGAGATCTCCCAAGCCATTTGGCGTGGCCAAAAAAACAAGCAAAAAAAGAGGTGTGTTTATAGCTTTCCAGTAAATCATTAAAGTACTACCATTCATTTATTCTGCCTAGCTATATGTCAAACCCTGAAATGTCTTCCAGTCTGAGCTTGGAGTTGGACTATTGAACTGACCACTAGCTGGGCAAAAAGGAAAGAGGGAGGCCAGCCAGAGCAAGAGACAGTGGGCCACCCAAGAAATCTACCACTGGGGGATGGGAGTGAAAAGCAAACCCCCTCCCTTCGGTTCCTTTATCTAATAATCTAAATTTCATGGAGAATGAAAACTATATTTAACACAAAGAAATTCCTTCCCCAATTCATAGAGCAGACAGATGAGTGAGGGTCCACACTCTCTTTTTCTCACCTTCTCTGTGTCTTTTGTGACCTTATAACCAGATTATCGGCTCTCTCACCACCACCCCCATTTCCCTTCCCAGCTTCTTCTGATCCTAGAACCTAGTGTACCAGGTTCATCACACACTGTAAAATCTGTCAGTAATGACCCATCGGTAAATTTACTCAACAGTTGATGTGTGTGTGATACCGTGTTAAAAAATGTTCTGGAATACAAAGATCATATGGCATTGTCTCTCCAGAAGCTTACTGTCTAGTTAGAGAGGCCAAGCAAAGCGTCAGAAATAGGCAGTGGACAAAATGAGAATTGAATAGCACAGTCCTAATACAAGAGCCATCACAGGGCAGGAAAATAACTGATTGCTAAATGAGGAACCGTGATCTGAGCAGGGCTCGGAGAGAAAGAAGTCATTTTATACAGGGCTGGGAAGACGCAGGAGATGAAACGAAAGAGGCAGCCAGTCAGACTGGGTCAGGGCGTGCTCATGGGCAACGCAGAGGCCACTTCAGCTCACCGGTGAACAGTGAAACTGAAGGCAGATCTCTGAATGCTGCAGCAAGAACGCTGGACTTGAACTTGCAGACCAGGCAGTATGTCAGAATCCTCTGGTGTGTCTGTTAAAATGCACATTCCTGGATCCCATCCTGGACGCCTTGAGAGACACAAGGCCCAAGGGCCCAAGAGTCTGCATTTTAACCACCCTGTAATTTTAGTTGTACTCTGAGAAACACTCGGAGTGTTTGCGAGAGCGAGAAAACCAGCCCATGGTTTTCTCAGGGTTGCGAGAGCGAGAAAACCAGCCCATGACTGGTTTTGATAAAGTCAAGATGGAATCTTCGTGAAATTTCAGGGTTTAGCAAAATTTAGCCGAAAATTTTGACAGCACCGCCTCAGGCAGGATCTACACATACTAGATTGCAAATACTCTCTTGCAATCTTATTCGCATACTATGGATTTCCTAGTCTAGCCTCTCAGGTAGTACTTAGTGCTAATTAAACGTGACTCAAAAACATATACTTTAAAGTGCATGCCACAAGATCCTAAAGGTAGTCTGAGATCCAGTTGGGTCTGGAATACTCAAATATGGGCTCCAAATTCCGTACCACTACACAAAACTAGACAGCTTCTGAGAAATGTGGACATTCATTGAATTCCAGCTGTGAGATGCAAATGTTTTCCTCAGTAGGAAAGGCCCTGACTAGGTTGGGTTTTGGGGGATGTGTTTTTCCGTCCCAGCCATCCCCCAACCATCTCTTGGCTCAGAACCTAATCTAGACTCTCCTGAATCCCTGAAGGTGTTGCCAATTAGGATTTAAGAAATCTCTTGGCTTTTTCAAACTTCCCTTCCCTCTGGAGCACAAGGGAAGTTGCTTCTCTATTAGCAAGGTGGCTGGTGTTCAATCCCAGCCACGGGAATAAATAAATACAGCTGGGCTGAAATACTTGCACGTCCTGCATTAGGATTCGTTGTAATGTGGAAGCCTCTGCATGTGGCTTGTAGCCTGTACAGAGACTGGAGGCAAGAAATTTATGGAGAAGGATTGGACAGGAATCTCTCAACGCCTTTGCCATTCAAAGCGTGGCTTTGGATCAGCAACAGCAGCATCACTGGGAACTGTGTAGAAGTGCAGAATCTCAGGCAGTGTCCCAGACCCGCGGAATCAGAGTCTGCATGTTCACAAGAGCTGCAGGTGATTTCCGTGCACATTAAAGTTGGAGAAGGCACTGTCCTGTGTCTCCAACCTTTCCCATGATTTGAGCCTCTCTGCCTCAGGATGCTTGCAGAGATGGGACAGTGGAATCAGTTACAGAAAAGGGGGTGGGGACATGGAGGGGGACGGCAAGTTTCACTCCCTCCTGCCTCCTCGCCCTTGTTAATATTTTCCCAGCAGCTGCACCTGCAGTGTTGTCACTTCTCTGGGAAGCCTCTTGAAACAGAGCCCCGTGGCCTTGCCTCTAGGGTGGGGCTGCACTACCTCTTTTCTCTCAAAGACTGGGATGCTGACAGTCTCAGATGGAGGCATCCTGTTTGTCGAAAAATAAACCGGCAGTTAAAGCAGGGTTGCGAGAGCGAGAAAACCACAGGCCTGCGCGCCTCTGATAACGCGCGGGCGGGCAGCTTTTGCAGAAGTTCCGTCGCTGCAGCGCGCGGAGCACCAGGGCCTGCACCACCGCCGCCTTTCCTGTCTCGGCCTCTCGCGTCCTCGCCGTTTCTGGCTGTTGCCTCTGCCCTGCTCTTTCAGTTACTTCACCCATTGTTTTTTCTAGAGGATCCCCTCGCTGCTCCCTGAGGAGGGATGAAGGGACTAGTCCCCTGGTGGATAGGCGGGCAGATCCCTGACCGGCCTGAAATTTACAAGCTGTCACGAAACTGACAGTTTAGGAGAGACTGAAGTTTCTCTCTCCCCTGCAGTATGTAATGCTTTGACCTGGCTTTAAAAAAGAAAGACAAAGAAAAAGCAATCCAGAGGGACCTGTAAGACCAAAATCTCCTGTAAAAGGAACTCCCAAGTCCAGTATCCACATTGTTTTCTTTCTTGGAGTAAAGCTGACCTGGCCTGATTCCCTGCGGTGAATAACTAATTACCAATCTTCCCCTTTTGGGGGATATTAAAAGCTCTTTCCCCATTCGCCTGTTATCAGATAAGCAAAGCAGATGAGAGGTCGGTGGGTAACCACAGGTACAACCACAGGATTCGCTGGAAACCAAAGGACTTGACCCTCCAAGGCAAAGTGTGTAATTGAGAATTAACCTGAAAATAAGTTTGCACAAGTTGTAAAACTCACTGTTCTCAAGTCAGGAACGCAGACTTCTCTGAGTGTAAAAAGAACAACCCCCCTCCTACCCCGCCACAAACACACACAAAAGAACATCACCAGTCACAGAAAATGGCTCCTACTGGGGCTGATTGAAGATACAGCAGACCACCGTGCTTCCAGGGGTCGGGATTATTGCTGGGGCCGCTGGCTACCCTGACTAAGGCTCTTGTCCTGAAGTTTCAAATTTGCTTCTGTTATTTTTCTTTGCCCAAAAAAGCAGGCTAGAAACAGACCACACACATTCATTAATGTTTCTGTGTACATGATGAATAACTATGCTCGGTGAATAAGAACACATCTATTTTTAAGGATTTCCAGAGAACCCTGTCATTTTTCCGTTCCTCCCCCAGAAACTTCTGCAGATTTGCTAACTCTTCTGTTGAGAAATTCTCCAGGGGAAATCACTCCTCACACCTCTAATTAAGGAACTCCTGTTCCCATTTCTGTGACCTTTTGTTCTTTTATCTCATGTATGGCTTCATGTTCTATTGTCATGTTCTCCTGGTTGGAGTTCTTTGGTTTGATGCAAGTAAATAAAGAGACCCATATATTTTGGCTAATCTAGGTACAGACTCTAACAAGGAAAAAGTCAACTGTATAATGTAATAAAGGAGTGAAAACTCAAGTCAAAGGATGGTTGATTCTTAGGGACAGAGGAGGGGATGAGATGGGCTGACATGAGCCAGGTAGGATTGGCGATGTACACAGTCTAATGGGGAACATTGGCTGTCTCCTGAGACTGGCCTAGGGCACCGGGGGCACTGGGGGTGAGGGGTATGCTGCTGCTCTGGTGGTGAAAGGCCAATGGAGAGCTCTGAATGCACTTAAGAAGGAACTTTGTTTTGCGGGCCATTGCCCAAATTGATGCGTGATTATTTTTGTTATGTACTTTGCAGACCCCAATGAAAGGTCCTAAGTGGACTTCCTTCTCATTTAAAAATTATCATAAACAAATGAATACAAAGACTGTGGATAGAAAATAATAGACCTGATTTTAACTATACAGTCTGGAATTTACACATCTATAATTGCAGTGTCCTTCAAAGTAGTCCCCTGGGGAAAATCCTCCATCATTCCAACAGCTGTATTATTATTTTAAGCCTTTTGGGAGCTGCTGTTTTAAAATGACTTTCAGGGCAGCTTATAGGTTAAACAAGTAAAACAATCTCCTGACTTTTACATCCACCTCATTTTTGACCCGGACAAGCATCACCAGTCTTTGTTAGCTACCTTATTTATCACTAGTCTCCATCTTAAATGGCTTCTGGCTATCCCTAAAATTCAAATCCGTTGCTGATGTTCCAGACATTGTGGTTATTCCAGAGAATATGCTCCGTCCTGTGAATGCTCTTATGAAAAAGGAATTCTAGCTGGATGCTCAGAATTTCAGCATCACCAAAATATAATGTAAAGTTGCAAGGTATCTAGGTTGAAAGAGGAAATATTATCAGCCTACAACCTCTTATATAGGGTCTAAAAAGTCAGCTTCAACTTACAGCCACACCTGGTTAAAAAGAAAACAAAAAGTAGCCAGCCTGATGCACTAATGTCGTGATGTAGTACTTTTAGCCTTAAATTACTTGCACTGGATAGGAACTTTACTGTATAACTGATCCTCACTATTTAAAAAGTTAAAAGAATAAGGTGCAGAAATTGAAATTCTATAAAGTCTTTTGGGGAATGCTAAGAGATCAGCTATTAGGCAAGACATGCTCTAATTATTAATAGCAGGCTGATAAATACATTGTGTTGTATCAGGGTATCGGTTTACCTGCTGTAACAGAGAGACTCCAAATTATTTGGGCTTCAACAAAATAGAAGTGTGCTTCTCTCCATTGTAGAAGTTTGGGTAGGTAGGTATGGGATCTTCATAATCACAAGGAACCAGGTCTCTTCCCCTCTAAAACCTGGTTCCTAACTCATGGCTCAAAATAGCTGCTCTACCGTCCAACATCACATCCACATCCCAACCAGCAGAAAGGGAGAATATGGAAGGAAAAGATCTATTCTTTCCCTTTAGGACCAGGCTCTGAAATTTGCCATAACATGCCTGCTCACAATCCATTGTCTAAACAAACACCTAGGGGTCACCTAGCTGTAAGGGAAGCTGGGAAATGTAGTCTTTTGCTGTGCAACCATGTGCCAAGCTAAATATATATATTTATATCTATTCATATTTAATATATTAGCATATATTTATATTTACTACAATATGTAAAGCATATACATTTAATATAAATATATGATATAATATGCAATAATTTAATATAATATAATTAAATGTTTAATTTAATATATAATTATATTACTATATTACTACATAAAATATAATTATATTAATTGTAATGATATAATAGAAATAGTTTAAAGTATAGATTATAAATATATTAACATACTATATTTTTCTGATCATTATAATAATATAATATATCTTAGCATATTAAAATAATAATATAATACATATCAACATCTAATATATAGCCATGCAGTTAATATATTTAGATTTTAGATTTTATCTATGTATTATCTACATGTAGAAAAGAAACAGTCTGACATACAGGAGCTTCCAGTATCCACAGATGCTCCCTGTATTTCTCTCTCCAACATCCTCAGTCGTACACACCTGCGGTCCCCAGCAGTCACCCTGCAGACTATGCAATGCTGGGTTGATTCCTGAGCACCACTCCCCTACCTTTTCCCCACCCTCAGGCTTCTGTCCCATTTACCTGAGCACCACTCCCCTACCTTTTCCCCACCCTCAGGCTTCTGTCCCGTTTATACCCAGATACATTTGCACATGTATGGGAGCACCCAGGAGAGAAAGCAGGGCTGCTCAGCTGGGAGCCCACTGGCCCCTCGGCCTCTCTGTGGGAAGGGGAGCCGGTCATTTGCAGCCCCCCCTGCTTGCCTTGTAAAGGGCTGCCTCAGCCCAATCTGCCACCAAGCTGGGAGGGAGAGAGAATCACAGAAGGAGAAGGGAAAACTTTGTGGCCTCTTCTTCCCACAGCAAGGAAAGATGGGTTTCAAACATGTCATGCCTGACTCATCTCACAAGAGTCGCTTGCAAATTTTCAGGAATTTTGCATGCTGTTAGTTAAATACAGCCATCATTCAAAATGAAATTATATAAAGTTGGAGTTCAACAAATTATTTTACAACACATGTTATAAATACTCAAAACCCATCACTGCCAGATTATTTTACTACAGTCTACAATGATCAGATCATTTACGCCAGTTGTCTCTAAACAGTGAAAACACTATATCGTGGATGGCTGCTGCAGTGTGGGAAGGGTACCGATGGGTAATCGCTGAAATCTGCAAATGTCCCAACAGACATTTTGTCCTGGAGAGCTGGTTGTGAAATTCTCCCCAGGACCCGCTGGTTTAGGGCTGGGAAAGAGCTGCAGGCTCTCCTTCAACATCAGATGCATTTCAGGCCATCCCGGTGGGTCTGAGAGGACCACGGGCTCCATCAAAAGCAAGGCCAAGAAGGAATCTCTTTGTCCCCCCAACCCTAACTCTTGCCCCCCTTTGATTGTACCCACCCCGTATAGACGCTTCCACTCTGCTTATCCTGTTCAAAGACAAGCCACACTCCTGTCTTCAGTGCTGTCTGCAAACCACAGGACCACCGAGCAGCTCCCTCTGGAAAGTTGCTATTACCCACAAGCCATCTCAGCTGCCCACGAACCTGTGCCCAATCCAGATTAGACAATGATGATCCCTCAGCAAACTGCTTTTTATACTTAGGTTGATGGTGTCAAAAAATAAAAATATGCATTTCTCACTGATTCCGTGTTAGGGAATTTTTCACCTGCTCCTGGAGCTCTTGCCATCTTCGTACATGGCAACTCCCGCCCTCTTGAAACATGGAGATAATAGCTCTGACCTTCCTTTTCCCTCCGTCCCCCTCTCCCTGTGGGAGGAGAGACACATCCGATGGGAGCCATTGGGACCAGCCTGCCTGGAATGGGTACATATCCTTTGGCTCCCATCTCCTGGGATGATGCCCCAGGCAGGCTGGCCTTCCAGATTTCCTGCTCCTTGCCCAACTACATCAGATCTCAGGGCTCAGCAGAGGTTAGGAATTCAGGCCCTTGTGGCTGGCTTCGTGGGTGCCTAGGGGTGCTTGCCCATGGTCCACACTCGGTGGAGACTGCAGGAAACCCCAGCTGGACTCCTGGACTCAGAACTAAGCCCCATCCTCTAACCCATCTCTACAAGCAAAATGTTGACACCTTATGTTTCCATTTGATTTTAGGGTCTATTTCTCAGTTGCTTCAGAGTTTGAAGTGGGGAGGGCAGTAGTGTTTGAGTCGGCATATTTCTATCACATATATATTCACAAATACACAGAATATTTATAGTACCCCATTTTAAGTGGCTATGTTTCGAGTTTCTGTGATTGCTGCTTATCTCACAAATAGCAAACAAACAAAATTTCCCTAATAGAGAAAAAAATATCACTGCCTAGAAGGTTAGGACCATCTCATTTATTTAGTTAGTTACTTAGTTCACAAACACTTACATGTCAGGCATTTTTCTAATGTTTGCAAATGGTAACTCATGTCATCCTCAAAGTGATCCCCTCTGGGGCTTCCCTGGTGGCGCAGTGTTTGAGAATCCGCCTGCCGATGAAGGAGACACGGGTTGGTGCCCTGGTCCGGGAGGATCCCACGTGCCGTGGAGCGGCTGGGCCCGTGAGCCATGGCCGCTGAGCCTGTGCGTCCGGAGCCTGTGCTCCGCAGTGGGAGAGGCCACAACAGTGAGAGGCCCGCGTACCACACACACACAAAAAAAAGCGATCCCCTCACATGGTAGATACTGTTGTTAACCCCATTTTACAGTTGAGGAAACTGAGGCACAGATTGGTGCCCAGGGTCTCGAGTTCCAACTCAGGCTGTTTCCTGGGTCCAATTCCACCTTGCCTAAGTGTAGCCCAAAACCCAAGGACAAGGTACCCACTGGGCTCTGCCAAGCACGGGCTTTTCTCTCTTGAGAAAAGCCACATATGTCCCCAACTCCCCCCATGGTCAGTTCCCAGGTGCTGCTGCCAGCCAGCATGGAGATAAGCTGGGAATAGTGTGAGGCCTCAAGGTCCTCTGGGCACCTCATTCTCCACCTCCATCCAGACCTAATGAAGCTTTCTGATGAGTCAGAGATAGGCTAGGGCCCCTTCTCATGGGGAAGAAATAATGGCCTTCCCATCACCCTTCTCAAAGGCCACCAACAGAAACTCAGGTCAGAACCTTCTGTGAGACACCTGGAAGCAAATCCTCTTTTAAAAGTTGTAGAATACATTACTATATATAAAATAGATAATAAAGACCTACTGCATAGCACAGGGACCTCTACTCAGTACTCTGTAATGGCCTATATGGGAAAAGAATCTTAAAAATGAGTGGATATATGTATATGTATATTAGATTCACTTTGCTCTACGGCAGAAAGTAACACAACATCGTAAATCAACTATACTCCAATAAAACTATTTTAAAAACAAAAGTAGGGCTTCCCTGGTGGCGCAGTGGTTGAGAGTCCGCCTGCCGATGCAGGGGACATGGGTTCATGCCCCGATCTGCGAAGATCCCTCATGCCACAGAGCGGCTGGGCCCGTGAGCCATGGCTGCTGAGCCTGTGCGTCCGGAGCCTGTGTTCCACAACGGGAGAGGCCACAACAGTGAGAGGCCCACATACCGCAAACAAAAAAGTAAAAGTTGTAGATTAATTATATTTCTGTCACTTACTTTTTAAAACCAAGATTTCTACCTATACCTCAGCCTAGCCCCCAGAGAATCAGTCCTGGCTTAATTCTAAAACAGAGATGAAACATGGGGTAAGAGGAAGAGGTCTGTGCAGGTGACATTGGCAGCTTCCTCTCCCCCATCCGCAAGATAACAGTGAGACTGGACTTCCCTGGTGGTGCAGTGGTTAAGAATCCATCTGCCAATGAAGGGGACACGGGCTCGAACCCTGGTCCGGGAAGATCCCACATGTCGCGGAGCAACTAAGCCCGTGCGTCACAACTACCGAACCTGCGCTCTAGAGCCCGCAAGCCACAACTACTGAGCCTGCGTGCCACAGCTACTGAATCCCGCACACCTAGATCCCGTGCTCCACAACAAGAGAAGCCACAGCAATGAGAAGCCTGCGTACTGCAAAGAAGAGCTCGCCGCAACTAGAGAAAAGCCCACGCACAGCAACAAAGACCCAACACAGCCAAAAGAAAAAGATGACAGTGAGACTAAGAAAGCCTCCAGGACCAAGCGCCTGCATTTTTCTGGGAGACTTGGATATTCTTTTGCATAACCAAACCCATTCAGGTCTCATTGCCTTTAACTTTCTTCTCCCAGTCCTGACCTCTGCCAAGAACCTGGCAAAGCCCCTCAGAATCATCCCTCAGAAATCAGGATACAGTCAACCTTTGTTTAGCGGCCACTTTCTAAATGAGGGCAAACCACCGGCGATGGAAACAACCTAAGTGTCCAGCATCGGATGAATGGATAAAGAAGATGTGGCACATATATACAATGGAATATTCCTCAGCCATAAAAAGAAACGAAACTGAACTATTTGTAATGAGGTGGATAGACCTAGAGTCTGTCATACAGAGTGAAGCAAGTCAGAAAGAGAAAGACAAATACCGTTTGCTAACACACATATATGGAATTTAAGAAAAAATAAATGTCATGAAGAACCTAGGGGTAAGACAGGAATAAAGACACAGACCTACTAGAGAATGGACTTGAGGATATGGGGAGGGGAAAGGGTTAGCTGTGACAAATGAGAGAGTGGCATGGACATATATACACTACCAAACGTAAAATAGATAGCTAGTGGGAAACAGCCACATAGCACAGGGAGATCAGCTTGGTGGTTTTTGACCACCTAGAGGGGTGGGATAGGGAGGGTGGGAGGGAGGGAGATGCAAGAGGGAGGAGATATGGGGATATATGTGTATGTATAGCTGATTCACTTTGTTATAAAGCAGAAACTAACACACCATTGTAAAGCAATTATACTCCAATAAAGATGTAAAAAATAAATAAATAAATAAATAAGGGCAAACCAAACCCAACCACTAAATCACCGTGCTTTTGACTGGCCACCACTGCAGCCCAAGATCCATGTGTGCTAGTAAATGGATGACTTTGTGATGACACAAGCACCAGAGACCATTCTGTGTGTTTCCAGGCTGTCTGGAGAATAAGGTCTAGGAGAAAATGACAAAAACTTTCTACAGAGAGCTTGAAATAGAAATCACACTATTTCTATTTCAAAACCACTTATAAATTTTAAGGATTTAGGGAATAATACTCTTTCAGTTCTTTCTTTGCTATGTATACAGTATTGAATCATTTGGGAGGAAGGGCATGACTTGTTTTGATGTTTTCCATGTCTGAAAAATCTAAAGTTGGGAAACCCTAGGCATCTCGTATGCCTGAGACTGTGCAAATGGCCCGTTATCTGCTTACATGCCCTGCTTTGCCATGAAAATGACATCTTGCTGATAAGCTGCCCTCTGCTAGAATACTCTGGGTGCAGGAGAAAGTTGGTGCTGTGTGCCAGCCAAGCAGTAAATGGGTTTCCCAGTGAGTCCATGTGCAAAGGGCAATATTAACTGTCCCTTTGTTCTGGCGATGGTCTTGGCTTCTGTAGGTTTGGGTTTATGATTAACCAGGCAAGAGGCTGGCTTGGCGAACTGTCAATCCCGTTCCCCGGATGGTGGCTGAGAATAGCATCTTACTCATCTTTCTAGGGCAGGGACTCTGCCATATGATCCCGTACGACCTGGGATCTCAAGGAACTTCACCTCGTTTACTTACTTTGATTCCAGAACGTTTTACCTAAGTGTAGGTAATCTCAATATTTTTCCAAAGAACTTATTTTTCCAAAGGACTTTTAAAAACACATGCTAAATCATTTTTATTTCCTAAGCGTTAGTACTTTATATCAATTTGTGGCTGACTTGCTCTGCACATGGACAGTAGTATACCAGGCCTCTTATAAACACAAAAGAGGCCTATGTAGCTTCTGCCCCCAGCAATTACATAATCGTTGGGTACAAAAGACACGTGCGCGTGGAATAGCTGGGTGGGTGGCATCCTAAAACTGTATGAGATTGAGCGATACCTGCAGTCGTGCAATGGCAGTTCAAAGAACTGGCAGGTCACAATGTGGCTGGAGCCATTACAGAGGCCTCAGGCCAAGTCAGGATTTAAATATTAAGAGGAGAACAGGGAAGAGTTATCCAGGAAAGGGGAACAGCATATGCAAGGCAGGAAGTGCTACCACATGGTTGAGTGCGATGAGCCAATCAATTTTACTAAATGGAGTGTAGTGCAGGGAGGTCATGTCGGGTTGGCGGAACCAGTGTAAGCTAGTCCAGGCCAGTCTAAGCCAGGTGGTAGGACTTCATCCCCAAGGCAGTAGGGAGCTATGGAAACTTTTGAGCCGAGGGGGTCCAGGTGAAATGATTCCCTGCTCTCCTCCAAATCTAAAATCAAATCAAGCTGCTTTTTTTTACAATTTATTTTTTTAATTGAAGTAGAGTTGCCTTACAATGTTTCAGGTGTACAGCAAAGTGGTTCAGTTAGACATATATATTATATATATATATATATATATATATTCTTTTCCAGATTCTTTTCCATTATAGGTTATTATAAGATATTGAATATAGTTCCCTGTGCTATACAGTAGGTCACTGTAGTTTATCTATTTTTTTAAATTATTATTTTACATTGACTATAGATGATTTACAATGTTGTGTTAGTTTCAGGTGCACAGCAAAGTAATTCAGTTATACCTATTCATATATCTATTCTTTTAAGCTGCCTTTATTCAAACAAGAAAAGTTAGCTAAGGGTCCTTGGAGAGCCAGCCCTGGGCTAAGTCCTAGGGTCCCAGAAAGAGTAAGATAAGTCCCTGTCCCTGGCAGGCTCCTGGTCTCATGTGGGTTCACTATGGATAGTTGAACAGGTTGGGCACTGCACAAGGCAACCAGCTGAGGGGACAGTGAAGGCTGAAATCCAGCCTGGGCTCCGCTGGCTGATCAAGAATCACTGTGTGGGGTGTGACTGCCCAGAAGGAGAGGTGCCTTCTTCAAACAAAGGGATCATCCACTCACCAAGCCACACACAACCAGGGACCTGCATATGTCTAGAATACCTTTATCTAGTCCCCAAATTGACTAGTAACTTGAACAGTATCAGATGACCCTAATAATCAAATTACTCATGGACAATTCCACTACTCAACTTCCATTCTTTATTTGAAGAATTTAATTCTCTCTCTGGAAGGGTTGCTGGTCATTGGTATCCAGAATGAAGGGCTCACAGATCCCTTCCTGAAAGCTGGTTATGATAAAAGTGAATTGGAGATGCAGAACAAGGAGAAAGGTTGAGGACACAGGCTCCCCGGGGTTTGAGTAGCTCCCTAAATATAGACCCAGAGCAAGTCACAGCAAGACAGACTTCAGGACGCACTTGTTCCCTGCCCCTTTCATAGATCAGTGCTTCCTGGCTCAGAGAGGTCAAGTAACTTGTCCAAAGTCACACAGGGCATCATGACAACCTGACCTCGGAAGTCCTCATTTCCAGTTCAGTATTCTTGCACTTTTCCACAGTTGAGCCTGGTTCCTTCTCACAGTTTCCAGCTCGGACTTTCTGGTTCAGAAGTGGATAAAAATGAGCCTGATTCCTCACCTAAGGGTGATGTTCCAACCATCTGCAAATTGGTGATTTTTAGATTCTGCTTCTCTTCCTCCAGACCCCTTTATAAGCTCAGGGCTCCTCCATTACATCCAGCTTTGTGTTCTTCATTCCTAACGAACCAGACCGGTTCTGAGAATCATTTAAAGATAATATCTACTTGTGCTGGGGTGTCAGCGCAGAAGTCCCTGATTTCACTGTGGAATGAAGGGCTTGGCCCTACTGAAGGCATTTCTCATCCTAAGCGGTAGGGAAGATCTGGGTACAGGGAAAGGAAGGCTGGCACGGGCCCCGCTCCCTTCATGCCTCCTAGGTGGCAGGTGAGTCCAGCTTGGTTGTGAGGGAGGTCCCCTCCACCCACTCCTCCCATCCCCCCCACCTCTCTTCCACTTAAATCCCTCATCCCCTCCCATCCTTTGCTTTCTCACTGTCACTCAGCCTTTTCTGAGCTTCACTGCCTCCGTTCCATCCATAGGGATCCGGCCTCATCTCCCCAGACACACACAGAGAACATCCACATGGCTTAAGCCCCAGAGATTCTGATGTAAGAGCCCCTCTGGCTGCTCACTTAGAGCCCTCAGTGGGAGAACAAGAAAGAGGCCTGGATGCCTGGGCACCTGGGCAAGCATTGGGAGGACCCCAAGGGCTCCTGTCTTGGCCCCTTTGTTCCTGGATCCTCCTGGCCCCAGAAATGAGGTTTGGAAATGACCACACTGACCCTTGGTTCATGGGCCTGGAAGGATTAGGGCTGATTTACTGAGACTGTCCATGTCTCCTTGGTAGAAAGAACTTGCCCCTCTGACCTGTAGTGAGATACACAGATGACAGTGGAGGCGGTGGTGACCCAGGTATGAACATCAAACATTGGTGCTCATAACAAGTATGAGAAAACTCATGGCAGGGCTTAACTGGACAAAAGTCACCTGTCTACCAGGTGTGCTTGATGATGATTCAGGAAGGAGGAAGCAAAGGTGCATCTAGTGGGACAAGAGAAGTGTTTTACTTGCATCATCTCCCATTCACCTCACAAGAACCCGATTGGGTAGGTGTTGTTCCCATTTTAGGGATGACAAAACCGAGGTTCAGAGAGGTGAAGAGATCACCCAAGGCCAAGAGCTATTGAATGACACAGCAGAGTTCAGCTTGGGACTTTATGACTCCAACACACTAGCTGTTTAACTCCATACCACGCAGCCCAATAGCAATTACAGAAACCATTGCATGTATATTAGGTTAACTGTTGTGATGTGTTGTTTTGTTTGATGACAGTAGCCTGATCACCTAATCACAGCTTTGGAAGCCTGCAAAGAGCCATTCAGTGGGAAGGAGACAAAGCTGGGATACTGGGTGGACTGGAAACAATTTCTGTTTGGCGAGTTTGCTGAGGACAGGCTTTGGGTATAATTAACTATATTCCCATCGCTCTCCGTCTGCAACCCAATGTGGCATCAGCTTCCAAAGCCCCCCGCCTCACTCGTGCGTGGGGTATGGCTACAAGGTGAAGGGGCCAATCTGGAGTGAGGGTTGCAGGACGTCCCCTGCTTCTTGTAAACAGCTTCTCTCATAAAGAGCACTGATGTGTAAGTCGTTTGGAGCCTGAGTCAAGTTTTCTATTAAAATAAGGTTATACGTGGGTATTAGGTTTATGGGGTGGTCCCCATCATACGTCAACTGCAGAAGTCACTGAAGATCCTAAGATAAAGGTACCATGTGCTGTAGGAGGAAGGGGTGGCAGTCACCCCCTTTCTAGAACACAAACAAATTGTACAATAGGTGTAGTTTATTTCCCTCCTCTTTCTTCTACTGTACAAGTCTCTCTGGCTGTGCTCCCCTCTCTGTGGCCTTCCGAGTGTCCTGTTACCCACCCTGGGGCAGACTTCCCAGACTATCTAAAGGAAGACACGTCTCTAACGTCCTACTGCCTTCTCTGTGCCCAATCAAGAGATTGCTTGTAGCCCAAATACAAAGGCAGCCTGGGACAAGCCTGCATATATGCAGGGATATTTTCTCATTCAAAGTGGTCCCTTTGAAAAGGTGCACATTCCTCTCAGGGATGAAATCTTTATGGCAAAGGGAAGCACACTTCACAGTGGTTTTGCATTAATCTTGGTTCTGTAACTCACTAGCTTTGTGGGTCTAACCAAGTCACCTTACCTTCCTGGGTGCATGCCTCATCCAGAGGGTGAGAGGGCATCACCAAAGTGACATTTTCCAAAGAAGGGTCCCCAGAACATTGGTCTTAGTGATGCAGATATGTTTCTGTTGCCCACAAAGCCCCCTCTGGAAGAATCACAAGGCCCACTGGTACGTTAAAGACTCTCAGAAGTTCTGCAGGAATGAAAAGTTCCTATTTGTGTTTAACTCTGTTCCCCAACTGATGTAACAACAAACCCTCCTTTTACTAGTACCCCAGGACATGCACACATTGGGATTAGCTGAACAGATCATATGTAAGGAGATCTGTTTTGTGATCTTCTCATTTGGAAATAAATCTCTGGTGAACATCTTCAGAGAGGTGGGGAAGAAAATCTTCTTCCTTCAAAAGCTGATTGACTTCTAAAAAGAATCACAATTCATGGGGATCTGAGAATGGACAATAATATGTATTTTATGTAAAAACTGAGAAATACCGTTAATGACTTTCATGTCCTGTGGAACTCACAGGCAGCCTCTAAGAGAGGCCAGGAGGGAAGTCTCTCAAATGGTTTGAGAGGCAGCAACTAGGCTGGCCACATGTGGAGCCTCCCTCTGTAACCGTGCCCCCCCGCCGCCCCACCCAGCACCTCCCCGAAGGGAAAATCCACTCGGATGCCCGTGTGTACGAGCAGGTTGGAGCCCATCAGTCAGCGAGTTTGAGAATCCACCGCAGAAGGAAAATGAGACCCTGACCTCACAAGGACAGCTGCTCAGAATGAAGTAGAGGATGGAAGGGAAGGTCAAGGTCAGGTTGAGGGTCCTTGATTGAGGTTTGGTTTTTGAGATTCATGTTCTACCTCTCACGGAAGTCAGGGAGGAGACAGATGTTGGATAACTGATTCAGATCATTGTTTTCTGTGCTTCCTGAATTTTAACCATGGGCCGTGGGGCGCAGACTAGGACTGGAGAAGCTGAGTCTGCTTGTCATCGGTACCTGCAGAACCCGAGCCCATCGCCTCATTCCACGTGCTGTTGGGGCCCCGTTCTTCGTCGTCCTCCCATGCCTGCTCCTCCCAGTGTTCTCCTCCCCAGGAACTCACGCAGCCACTTCCCGGGAGCCACCGGTCAGCTTCTAGAGACTTCCAGCCCCGCCATCGCTGCTTTGGCTGCAGTCTATGCATCGGTCCCTTCTGCCCAGACCACCTTGTGGGTCACTGAGTTATGTTCTTGCTTCTCCCTTGGCCTCCCTCCATTCCCATGAGTGTCCACACTCCAGCCAAGGGCCGACACCATCACCGCCTTCACCACTCTCGGCCCAGAAGCCTAGTCCGGCAATCGCGGGTTCCACGCTCATATTACTTGACCTTGCGGCAGCCGCTTCGTTCCCTGCCACATCACTGCCAGCTGCTGCTTTGCCCGCTCGGCCCACCTGCCCTCTCCTTGGGCAGCCAGACCTGCATCCCCACCTGCAGACTTGCACCGTCCATGCCTGGCTCCCTGTACCTCCTCCCATGAGCCCCATCCCCACCTGCACGTGGAAACTGCCCATCAGTCCCGCCCTCCCTCTCCACTCACACATATGCTCAAGAGCCTCTCATGCTAAAGCAAAACAAAACAAAAACCAAAAAACACCTAAAGATCTTCTGTCGACTTTCCTCTGACAACAACAGTAATAATAATAACAGCACACCCTCACATGGTACTTCTCCTAAGCGCTTTATATATATTAACTCCTTTAGTACCCACAGCAGCCCCTCGAGTCAGGTAGAATTATGGTCCCATTTTACAGGTGAGGAAGCTGAAATGCATGGGATTCAGGATGCCGGGGTCTCCCCCCGGGAGAAGGCAGAACTGATGGACAATCTCGGGCAGTTGGCCTAAGAGGCTCTGCTCTGACCCACTCTCCCCCATTAGCTGTTTTCTCTCCTTCCTCCCCAAAGCTGTGACAACTTGGATACTCGCTCGTCCTCACAGTGCCCACAGGACAGCTGCGTGGATTGTGCAGTGTCAGCTCTGCCACCCGGACCTGGCGGGAAGCTCGTGGGAAATCCCGGGTGCATCAGCCCAGCTCCGACCAGAGGCATCCCCGTGTAGCTGGGGAGACACACACACACACACACACAGTATCCACGATAACGCAGCATCTCAGGTGCTGGGACGGGTCCACAGAAGCAGTGCGTCTGCTCCAGGGTTGCAGGGCTGGAAGTCGGTCAGGAAACTGGAGGTGCACACGTGAAAGGATGCACCCGAGACCCGACTCCCCCAGAGCTGTTTTGGATACTGGCGAGCTAGACTGACCACCATCTGCCCCTTCCTCACCACGGCCAAGGCTGTCAGCTTTCAGAATCTCCTGTCCCGCCCTCCCAATTGTCTGCATATTCTCTGTGGTGAAATTTTAGGCGGGTCATAATTACCTAGGCTGGAATGTGACCAGGTGGTTGAGTTGAACATTTTTACCTTTGCAGATGGGTTTGAGGACAGTATGACTTGGGTTCCTAGAAGGAAGTTCTGGTTTCCCGTTTTCCTCGGCAGAGGAAAACCTACGTTAAGTAGAAAGTTCAGGAAGAGTCTGGCAAATTGGATTGTATGGTTGACTCAAACTTCACCAGAAAACTTCTTTTGTTTCTACCATGTTTCCTCACCACCACTCTAAAATCTTTAAGCTCTATTTCCTGTCTAAATACTGCATATAGTATTATGTAACTACTGATTGAGGTAGAGGACCATGATATGTTTTAATCCTATGTCTGTTTTTCACGTTTACATACCTACCATGCTTGACCTGCTCTCTGGAGGTAAACTGAGCAAAGATGATTAGCTCCTGTTTATAGCTGTAGAAACTGAGACAATGAGTTATGAAATGTGCTCAAGGCTGGACTTGATCTTGGACCAGAAGGAAAGTTGCCTGATTCCTAATCCAGTCTATACGGATCAGCTGAGCAGGACTTACCACACTATAATTCAGTAGCTGCAGGAGACTGAAATATTAGACTGATTCTGTGTGATCCTCAGTATGAAAACTGTACTCTTGAATACCTGGGGAGACTGTCCATTTCTTTTTTTAAAAAATCCAGTTAATTAAAATTCTGCTGACTCTGGTTAATCACAATATTGATTTTTAAATAAAGTTTACTTTTTTCTTTTTTATTTCAAAAGTTGATTCTAAACAAGAGTGGATATATATATATGTGTAACTGATTCACTTCACTGTACACCTGAAACTAACACAATATACTCCAGTCAACTATACTCCAATAAATTTTTTTTTTTAAAGTTAATTAGAGGGCTTCCCTGGTGGCGCAGTGGTTGAGAGTCCGCCTGCCGATGCAGGGGACACGGGCTCGTGCCCCGGTCCGGGAAGAGCCCACATGCCGCGGAGCGGCTGGGCCCGTGAGCCATGGCCGCTGAGCCTGCGCGTCCGGAGCCTGTGTTCCACAACGGGAGAGGCCACAACAGTGAGAGGCCCACATACCGCAAAAAAAAAAAAAATAAAAGTTAATTGGAGAAATTTTGAAAAATCAGAAAAGTATAAAGAAGAAGTTTGCATCATCTATAAGCCTAATAATTATTCCTGCCCCTTGTTAACATTTTGGTGTCCTTTAAAGTATATTTTTAGTTGACATCACGTTTGAAGCATTACCTTATAAACTACCTTTCTAAATTTAATTTTTCTTTTATATTGGAGTATACTTGATTTACAATATTGTGTTAGTTTCAGGTGTGTGGCAAAATGATTTAGTTATACATGTATCAATTCATATATCCATTCTTTTTCAGACTCTTTTCCCATATAGGTTATTACAGAATATTGGGTAGAGCTCTCTGTGCTATACAGTGGGACCTCATTATAAACTACTACCTTTTATCTCTTCAAAAATATTGTGAGCATTTCCGTGCCATTAAAAATTATTCTAAAATGTTATTTTAATTATTGCATGGATTTTCATGACACATAACTTATTCAACCAGTCTTAAATCTTTGGTAATTTCTATTGTTTCCAATGTTTCACTATAATGACGGAGGTGACATTAAACATCTCTGAACATAATCTTTGGGTGCATTTCTGATTATTCCTTAAGATAAATTCCTAGAAATGGAAGTTGGTTCAGAGGCTACAAGCAGTTTTTAAGAGTTTTGATGCTGATACGTTACCCTCTGGAAAGGCTACACCAATGAACATTCCAACCCGGAGTGCGTGACCCTTACCATTACTGGACAAGAGCTTCACTTTGTTTTATTCTTTTTTGATTATAGCCCATCTCCAGTTTGGGGTTGAGGGCCTTTAATAAACCCACCTCTGATACCCTTACCCCCTCATTTCAGCTTCTCAGAGTTGCTCTTTTAGTTTGGTAGCATTCCTTACTGTTTGTGGATCCATGATTAAGTATATAATGGACAGAACAGTTGATATTCAATTAGAAGCCAGATTTATACGTATGTTTAAAGGTGTCTATGAGTTAGTCGTATCTAGATAAGACTTCATATCATGCAAGTAGCAGCTCTCAAATGCTTCACCTGAGCCCGGCTCTCTGCCTTACAACACCAAGGTGAAAATTCAACTACACCTGTAGACCTCCATTCAATTTCATTTACTTACAAACACAGGTGGGCAGGAAAAGGGTGGGACATCTTTAATGAAGAGAAATAATGGCGATGTGTATATTAGGACTGGGATAATCTATTTGCAAATGTGCTATACTGTGGACATTTGCATTGCGCAGTCACGACCGGAACTATCATTTATATCAGGGATCAGCAAACTACAGCCCATGGACCAAATCTGGCCACCACTTGATTTTGTGAATAGATTTTTATTGGCAAAGCCACGCCCATTTATTGACACACTGTCTGTAACTGCTCCCTTGCTACAGTTTCACAGTTGGGTCGTTTTGGTGCAGACCTTGTCCACAAAGCCTAAAATATTTGTTGTCTGGTACTTTACCAAAAAATGTGTCCAGCACCAGTTTATATTCTACTTAAGAGCATACAAAGGGTTTTCGCTAGAAAGACCCCGTTTATTCCTCACTGTCCCGTGACAGAGAGCTGGCAAAATTACTCATCTCAGTGTATGGATGTGTAAATAGTCTCTTCAAGGTAATTAAAAGTTGTGTTCAAGATCATGCTTATTTTCTGTAAGCACGAGCTGAAGTTTGAATCTAGATCTTCAGGTCTGATATCTGATGCTTCATACTTTCTAGACACAAAAAGCTACTATATTTTGCCCGTTCTTTTATCTCTCCTTACCAACCACTGTGTGTTATTTTCTTCCCAAATTCTCCTCATAAGCTCTTCACTTTGGTAACTTGAGTGATGTGATGGTGGTGATGCCATATACAAATAGATCCTAGCCTATATCTTGTATATATAGATATAAAATATGTGGATATAAAATTGGAGCCCTAGGTATATTGACAGAGTTGACATCTAAGTTAATCTTTCTTCCATGATTCAGAAGCCCAAGGCATCTTCAGAAATACCTGAGAGTTACCATAGGAAAATCTATTAATATAGCATTTCCCAGAATTATAGGTGTGCGTGATTATTCTGAATCCCAACAGACCTTGTAATATCCCTCAAAAGTGACTTTTAAAAAAATCCCCCCCCCATTGTCAGTTCATTAATATTCCACTAGGTTTTCTCTCCTAATGGCAGGAAAGGCAAAGTCATGCGTGTATTTGAGATTTTGGGATGCTTGGATCCTGATAAATAGGAATGTACTGGAAATTTCATCATTTACATTAAAATACAACTCTTGGAGAAAAGCACGGAGATCTATACACAAATAATAGATGCACATGCCAACCAATATTTTTAAACTTCACTATTAAATGTGAGCCTCATGTTAGATACATTAGATACGGGAGACTAAGCTAGCGATCATATTTACTTGAGTAAACTCTTTTGAAAAGAACCGTAATTCAAAGTTTGTTCCTGAGCAGCTACCTCCTTAATCCCATAGCACCTGCCAGAAGACATCCAATAACCCACTCTTTAGGTCAGAGAAAAGCATACAAAAGAGAAAGCCTTGGCTGGAATGACTCATGTTACAAGCCAGCTGCTTTCCAGAATCCGTTAAGCTGTAGGGTCCAGATCTCCTTTTGTGGCTTTCTACAGACTTTATTTGAACAGGGAAATTACAACAACCCTGCCCACATAAAAGCCAAGGAAAGAAGCTAGTTGGGGTAGAAAGAGTGCCCCAAATTTTACTATACTTTGAAACAAAATGGCAAGGGTGTTAGCAAGCATTCTCTTTGTTTTGTGGTAATAAGCGCTCCTCTGCTTTCATTCACTATTAAAATGATGAAACTTGAATGTGATAGATACCGTTTGACAATCAGTAGACATTTTTTTCCTCAGGCAATGACTGTTAAGGTCACTAAAACTTCATCTGGCATTTTTGGTTAATGTAGATTTATCACCTATCTTCCTTTGCTTCCTTTGACCGATACTAAATTGTTTTGAGTTCTTTTCCATTTCAACCCACTGAGGGATCTACCTTAACCCAACACATGAACATCTTCTTGGCCAGTGAGAAGCAATGTCTAGTCCAAACATTGATTTTCTCCCAAGTGACAACTCATGAATCAGTAGTGACCTTCCCAGTGCCTTGGAGCTGGGGGAGAAGGATCTTCAGCGGAGTTGCCAGGATCAATTGTTTCTTGTGTAGGACTCTGTGTGAGTGTGCGTGCGTGTGTGCATGTGTGGTGTGGCTGCCATCTTTTACATTCATCTATTGATTCCTTTAACAAACTTCTGTTGACCATCCTTCTCTACCAGGAAGTATTCCAGAGACTAGGAATGGCAAGAAATCCAAGATACAATCAGATAAAGACATTCTCATAAACAAAGACTGTGCCTTTATGTGACAAGTATAGTAGGAATGTACTAAGTACAGGAGTTGTTGGTGCTTTGGGCCTCTGCTTATTTAAACATTAAGGTGGAAAAGATGATGAAAAGGACATTAAAGAACAGATTAAATTTCCAACAATGGTTATCAGTATCCCCAAATCTATTGTATTGGGTATTTTTAAGAATTATTTTCCTGAAGTTTATGGAGCAATAATCCCTTGCTATTGGTCTAAATGTAGGGGAAAAAATACTTGAAACCAGAACATGCAATATGGTTTTCATATGCCCTAAAGCCAGAGTTGAAAGAGACTCCAACTTCAAATCACCAGGCCATAGTCAGACTATCACAGACTGAAATGCTTTCCCTGAACTATTCTAACGTAAGATCTCATTCTCGACATCATCAATTTTTGAAACTCTGGTGAACACTCAGGGGAGATTTTCATCTAGAATATCTATACGGGGGTGTAGTTTGTCTAACACAAATCACGGATAGTTCTTCAGCGTCCACTGATAGAACTTTTGGGTTTGAGAGCAGCACGTGCTCATATGCTCATTTTCTGCACGAAAGGAAACTGAAGCACAGAAATTTTAGGCTATTTGGCCACAGTTCACATTTAGTTAGTGTCAAAGTTTTAATCCAACTGGAAAATAAGGACCTAGAAAGAGCCATTCTTAAAACATTTAGCTTCCATTTTCTTCCTCAGTAAGCTTCATGCCATCTAAGTCAGAAGTGCAGTGTGTTTCTGTTGTCGATTCGGGCTGGAAACAGAGTTGAACAAAGCCCACTCTAATCAGCCCAGGTGGCCCTGCATTAAGTGGGAGAATGTCTATTGCCCTCCAGCTGGCCTGGCCCAATGGAGGGTTTGAACCACCCTGGTCTCCCTTATTTTTCAGTGGCACACATTCAGTATCTTGTATGCTTGCATGTAAATGTATCGTTTTCCAGAAATATAATAATATAATGAAGTGTAAGTAATGCTAAAATTGTATTGACCAGGGTGTCATTTTCTTTGAAGAATCAGACCAAACTTCATGGTCTTGCACCCCAAGTTCATGGTGGTGAGCAACACACAGTTGATTTATGCAAAAATGTTGCTTCCTCCCTTGTGGATTGACTGCCGTATGGCAGAGAAGCCATGGAGCTGGATTAATTTCAGTCTTCAGAATCACTCAGCAATGTCACAGGCCCAGTTTGGCTTTTTCAAAACACGTGTCCCGGGAGAGAAATTTATCCTCACATCAACTTTCACCAACAGCTATTTGTGAGACTTCAAGAATAAAGTGCATCATGGAAATAAAATACATCATCAAAAATAAAATGCATCATCAACCCAGCAGAGTTGGCCCAGAGTTAAAAGATGCAGTAGGATTTCCCTTCTGATAGGTCATATTTTCCTTTGATGCTGTTCAAAATTCTTTAGGGCCAGCAAGGAGACCACCGATAATTGTCTGTAATACAACACACACACGACCAGCACTCCTGAAAGCCAAGCGTAAGCTTCTCTATTACAACGGATGGCCTTAAGTTTGGGTTTGGTTTTTTCCTTTATTTCTTTTCCCTTTGGATCTGTGGCTCTTTTCATGCAAGGTCCTGTTTGAATCCTAATATAAGTGTAATTTCATCTTTCTCCAGAAGCCTACCTTTTTCATGGCCTCTAATGACCATTCCATCATCAGTGTGGTTAGAAGGACTGAATCCACCTCTAGGCACCTGTCATACCTGTAATGAAGGAAAAGAAGGTGTAAGTCGTGGAATAAACAGTGTTTGAAGCACATCCTGGGCTCAATACTCCTGAAGTTGGATCTTGATAGTAAATATTCTTGAAGTGCACATTCAACAAATATTTTGACATAGCATAATTAGAAAATCTGCTTAGAGAGATGTGCACAACCTAATTTTTCCCTTTTTCTCCTTAAATGCCACCTTGGTCTGGACCCTCCTTATCTGTCCTCAAGGAATTCTCCCAGACCAGAGCTGAGACAAGCCTGGAAGGCGATCCCTCCAAAGAACATGCTAAGCTTACATTTGTCGCTGATTCAACTCACCCTCATGGATTGAGCACCTTTCAAACGACTGTTGGAAATCGGGGCTACTTGTCATGGGGAAGGGAGGGTCAGAAGATGAATAACCTAAATATTAAAGAAGGCTACCTCTAGCTGGGAAGAGGAAAAACTCAAGTACATGATGCTAACATGGAACCAACTTGAATGTGCTATCATGGCACCATGGTGAAAGTAGGAGGATACACCAGTTCTCCCTGGGGGAGGGGCTGGGGAAGCTTTTGAAGAATGTGTGTTTTAACTGCATCCTCGAGTTACACAGAACTCCCCAAAGCAGATGAGGCAGTGAAGATGACATTGGCAGCAGGAAGCAGCACCAATTAAAGGCTTAGAGGTGAAAGGGCACGGTTCATCTTCATGTAAAATAGTGTGGTCTGGTGAGGGGTGGGGGGGATAGGGTAGGTGGGAGGGGCAGGGAAAATAACAGGGAATTAAGCAGGATCCATAAAATGGGTTCTCAAGGGCTTTGGGATGAAAGAGCTTGGACACAATAAAAGGCCAAGAACATTTTTTAAGTTGAGATATGAAATAGTTCTGGATTGTAGAAGGACCTTGCCAATGTTGCTTGGAGAATGTTTAGGACAGTGGTTCTGAGAGAAGCTAGAGGATTCATTTGCAGAATGTTGAAACAATATTATTATATTTTTATAAATGGTAATATTTATTATTAAAGAATACAGATGCCTGAACACGGAGAGTAGTAGCAAGAATAGTGAAGAGATGTGACAAAGACGTGACCCAGGAGATTGGCAATTGATTTAGTCTCTGGAGGGAAGGAGTCAGGGCCAGTGAGAGGTGCTGTGGAAGTCTGGAGTCTGGTTACCGGAAGAGTAGTTATCCCAGGTGAGAAGAAGCAAGACCAAGGGTGGAATGCAGGACATGATGGGGTATGTTTAGGATTTGTTGAATTTGGGCCCCTTTCAAACATCCATGTGATGACATGTAGCCAAGGTGCAAAGGAGAGAAGTCAGGCTCAGAGGCAAGGTTTTAGGAGTGGAGATGCAGCCAGCCAAGGGCATTATGGCACAGTTCTGTGGCGAGGATATTTGTCCCCAAAGCCCGAGAGAAAATTTGATGGCAGGCACAGCATGTGTCCAAGAGCAGTAACGTGTGTATGGTCCACAGAGCTCAAACTCTAGAATAGCACTGTCCATTAGAATATAACACAAGCCCACATATTAAAATTTCTAGTAGCCACAATCAAATAAGTAAAAAGAGACGTGCAAAATTAATTCTACTTATATTTTTACTTAGCCAATATAGCCAAATATTATCATTTCAACATGTATTCTATTATAAAAATTATTCATGTGATAGTTGACATTTTTCTTTATTAGCCACATTTGCTGTTGGCTACGATATTGGACAGCACAGCTCTGGAAGCTACTTGAGGTAGCTCATAGATAGGGTGACCTCATCATTTGTCCTCCTAACTGGGGCACTTCCGGGAGTAGGAAGGGATGTGGCAGTAAACAAGGACTGTCCTGGTGAACCAGGAAGGGTGGTGTCCTACACAGGACTCCTCGTAAGACCTCTCATTTTCTCCCCTGTTATTCCAGTGCCTTCAGCCTGGCAGAGGAAGGGAATGGGCTGTGTCCAAGCATTGATTCAGGTCTTGCCGGCAGCCTATCTAAAGCACCAAGCTGAGCCCTGGCATCAAAGAATTGGCTGACACAACTCCCTCTGCATGCACCTTGTTCCTACCCTGAGAAAGGAAATGTTAATCATCACAATGTCACTAACACATACTGAACATGTATGTGCCCCATGCCGGGCTGAGCCCTTCATACGTGACACCATTGACATTGGTATTACCGTTATCTTCATGAGTTTCAGAGAGGTTACCTAACTTGCCCAAAGTCACCCTGCAGGACAGGGACTCAAGTTCAGATCTGACTGACTCTATTTCTCAGGCTCTCAGCCTCCGAGCCACAGGGAAAATGTTCGTCTGTGTTGGCTGGAGGGAGGGTGTTACATATGGAGGGCTTTGGAAGGCTTGAAAGACAGAGTAACGTGGCTTTATTTTGTTATGGAATGTCCTTCTTGTTGTGCTTTCTGAGAAAGATATTGAGTTCAGTTTGCCTACGTGACGCTTTTATGCAGGCAAAGCAGATTTTCTGTAAAAATATCGAGGACACTGAATTTGTAAATCTCCGATCTTCAGTGTGTGCGTGTTTTCATCTCCCTCCGTGGATCCCGTCTCTCAGATACAATGCACCCGACCCCTGGCTACAAAGTGACACATTAGCTCCTCAACACTTAAAGAACTTGTGGCAATAATCGATCAGACTTGTCAGTCTTGTCTTGGAGGATGACTTACGACTGGGATCAGCCTGCCAAGGATGATGTGAGAAACTTACACATTGTCGGAGACCCTGGGGAGACGCTTCCCAGCTGTGAAGATGCCGATGCGGTAAAATACAATCCCAGGCATTCCAGCTGGGGGTGGGGGGCACCGGCTGCCACGAGTCCCAGTTGAGCAGGGAGTAACTTTAAACGTGTGAAGGCCGTGTAGCCATCCCGCCGGGGCAGCAGAAAAATCACAAAATAGTGACACCCCACGCTCTGGGTATTGGCATGAAATTCAAAGGGAGCTTCAAAGATATGAGGTCAGGCAGAGGTTCCAGCTGCAGCCAGATGCCAGGCTCTTCCTCCTTAGGCAGCGTCCTCAGTGGGGAGAAAGGTGCCCTGCGGGCAAGCTCTGAAGGAGCATTTAGAGTCCCACTCACTGGAGCCTGAGCTTCAAGAAGGAAGCTTAGGGACAGCAAGAACATTTAGTGTCCCTTCTGGGGATGGAGGCTAGGTGTCAGGGATAAGGATGGAATTGTGGAGACTGTCTGTTAAGCAGTACAGTATGCTTGGAAAAGGGAGAGTCCCTAGGCTTAAAAATAGAGACTAAGTACTGTGGAGTTTCATAGTATTTATAACTAAATAATTGGTGGGGTCTGGAGGGATGGGGGCATAAATCTAATCTGATTCCAATCTGACTCAAGGCTAGAATTTAAAATGTGGTGCTTTGGAGGGCAGAAGAGTCTATTCTCTGGGATGTAAAATGAGTCACACGGAATCCAAATGGTGTTTATAGACTGTAGACAGCCTGGTCTTTAAAAAGTAAGATACAGTCTCTCTCTCTGTCTGTCTGTCTGTCTGTCTCTCTTTCTGTCTCCGTCTCTCTCTTCCTCTGTCTCTCTCCCCCTGCCTCTTTGTGTCTCTCTCTTCTCCTTTCTCTCATCTCTGTCTCTCCTATTTCCCCATTGCTCTGTCAAATGGGATGAGCATACTGGTAAAAGTAAGAAGTCCTACCCTAATAAAGAACATGCTTCCTACCTCTGTATAGATCAATAGCATCTGCCCAGGACTTCTTTTTCAACAGTGAGGCAGTGATAGCAGGTTTCAAGGTTTTTGCTGCAGGTGTTAAAAGCAGGAATGAGATCGTCTTAAAACACTGAGGCACCAGAAATTTAAATTAAAAATAAGAATTTCCCAATCTCATCTTAGAAAGAGCTAAAATCAAAGTCCCTTGGTGATGGGAAAGGGATGCGAATTTGAAACACAGGCATCACGTCCAAGTTGTGCTCTTGGAGGCCTGGGCTTTTGTCCAGGGCTGAGGGCGAGCTGGGCCTGGGATCATGAGATGGTCACCCCTCCAGAAGGCAAGCAACAAGCCAGGGCTGGACTTGGAGCTGCCTCCTTCGTGAACCTGAAAGTTGAATGTTTCCGTTTCCCCGGACATGCCCCCAACACATGGTGAAATCCCAAGGCACAGAAGCAATAGGATAAATTGGAGGTGGGTGGGATCAGGTAAGACCCCACTGCAAAGGATCCCTGGTCCATTCGGGAAAATTAAATGGTTAATTTGACACTGGACAGGGTGATAAGAATAGGGTCAAAACTTCTGGGTTCTAGTCTGAGCTTTATGGAACTTGACTGGTGACACGCCCTTAGCTGTGCCCTGTCATCGCCAGGCTGTTCTTTAGACAGCACAAGAAGAGAGCAGATTTTACTCAGGATCCTTTGAGATTTGCCATGATGCTAAGGTCTGCACCTCACATGCTGTCACAAGAGCTGCTATTGCAATGCAAGTGAGGTCTTCGTTATTCATATAAAAGGGATGTCCTAGCTATAGCTTCTGGGCCTCTTGGCTTTTTAGAATTATTTGATACAACAAAATTCTGATGCAACCAAAGATGCTGAGCCATCTGTGGAGTGCCATCATCATGGGTGTGACTCATATCACATCAGTCCCTTGGCTCAAGCTTGAACAAGTAGCCAATGGCTGGCAGAGAGGGGTGAACACAGTTCTGAATTTTCAAGTTCTTCCTTCTTTGACTCTACCATTTCCTGAAGGCAGCTACCATGGCTACCTCGTACCTTCATTTTCTCAACAGCAAATGGTAGTGAAAAGCTTTTCCACTTTAAAGAAATCTTATACGGGTGGGATTCATGAGTCTAAGTGGATTATTTTGAAAATATGTTGACTACACAGATAAGTACAAAGTTGGAAGGTACACACCTTTACCAAAAGAGGCAGCAGACTCCTCCTTCTTAAGGACAGTAGCCGCCCTGTGAGAATGGAAATGCAGGAATTGAGCCTTGAAGAGGGGCCGTCGCGATGCATTAACCCTCCCCCTGAAAGTGCAGTTCTGTGCTGTTCTCTGGAGATTTCACGGATTCAGGAGGCCAGTGATGTGATTCAGGAGAACGCTCTCAAGATCGATTTAAAATAGGACATAGATGAGTCATCCCTTTTAACAGGCAGCTCTCCTCCTCCTTGTTCTCTCATCATCGTCACAGTGAAAATCATAAGTTAAGTATGTGAGATTGTAAATTTGTTTGGCATGTAGTTGCGTCAACACGTACTAAGTTTCCCACTCACGGGAGTCTCCCGTTACTGTTCATCTCTTTTACTTCCTTGCATACATTCCTGTTATTTTCCTACCAGCTGTCTGCTTGCTCCCTTGGTATTGAGATTTGCTCTCATCCAGCCAAAGACAAGTTCTTGGCATCCCACATATAGTCATAACTGAATCTCTACGCACTCAGTTCCTTTGCCATGGAAGATTAAGATGGATTAAGATACTCTGATGACTTTTTCAGACCGGGAAGTGATTTCAAATATATTGGGATTCGGGGAGCAGTACATTGGAGAGAGAATTGATGATCTGAAAATGGCCCAAAGTGAACATGACTTTTAAAAAGGAGGAAGTATCTGCACTCACCACTTCTTTGGGCATTTAATGAAGCTGTATTGTTCTTTCACCAACGTGTTTCTTTCCCTTTAATGCTAAATTTTGTTAAGGAGGATGTGAGGCAAAAATCCAGTTGGTAGTCACTTGTTGGTCTTGTTTCATTACAAAAACAATAGACTCGAATCTATTTACTGTTCTTGTGTATTTTACATTCATGCCTGCACTCAATAAATATCTACCTTTAGTGCCTACTATGTGCCTGACGCGTTCTGGGTGCTGGGAGTACAGCAGTGAACCAATAGACAAAAATCCCTGACCTCATCAAATTTATATTCAAAAAGGGAATTCAAAAAATAAATAAGTAAAATATACAATGTGGGCAGATGAATGAAGAAAAGTAAGGCAAATAAGAGATGATTGGGAGTGCAAGGGTGGTGAGGGAGGGCCGTGATAAGAAGATGACAGGTGACATGTGATTGAGGTGATGACAGCCTCATCCTTACCTGGCGGAGTTGAGACAGGGAGCCATGCAGGTGATGGCAGAGCATGTCATGCAGAAGAAACCGCAAGTGAAGAGCCAATTAGCATTTTAGAATAGGTTTTCTATTTCTGCAAAAAAACACTATCGGGATTTTGATAGGGATTGCGTTGAATTTCTGTATTGATTTGGGAAATATTGAAATTGTGAACTGTGCACCATCTTAACATTACTAAGTCTTTCAGCCCATGAACGCTGAATGTCCTTCCATTTATCTAGATCTCCTCTAATTTCTTTGAGTAGAGTTTTGTAGTTTTCAGTGTATAAGTCTTTGCCTTCTTGGTTAAATTTATTCCTAGTATTTTGTTCTTTTTGATGCTATTGTAAGTGAAACTGATTTTTAATTTCCTTTTTGGATTGTTCATTGCTAGTGTATAAAAATACAACTAATTTGATGTCTTAACCTTATATCTACAGCTTTGTTGAAACCATTTATTAGATTTAACAGGGTTTTTTTGTGAATTCTTTTGGATTTACTACATATAAGATCATGTCATCTATGAACAGAGATAATTTTTTTCTTGCCTAATTGCCCTGGCTAGAATTTCCAGTACTGTGTTACACAGAAATAGCAAAAGTGGGCTTCCTTATCTTATTCCTGATTGTAAGGGAAAAGATTTCAGCTTTTCATTGTTGAGTATAATATTAGCTATAAGTTTTTCATATATGGTCTTTATCATGTTGAAGAAGTTCCCTTCTATTCCTAGTTTACAGAGTGTTTGTTTAGGGGTGTTTAAACAGTTTTGGTAATAGATAGTGATAATAGTTACACAGCAACCATCGTGAATATAATTCATGCCACTGATTGTTTACTTAAAAATGGTTAAAATGGGAAATTTTCTGTTATATATATTTTACAACTCAAAAAAATTAGTAATGTAATATGCCAAAAAATTTGAATTTTACACTTTAATTAGGTGAATTTTATGTGAATTATGTCTCAAATAAAGATTAAAAGAAAACTTTTAAAAAAGCCAAATAGGAGAATATTGCAAATGGAGGCAAGAAATGAGGGTAATTTGTGGGAACAATAAAGTGGCCATTTTAAAGGTTCAAAACACTATTTAATGACAGTTTGGATGGACAACACGAGCAAAAGAAAAGAGGCATGGAAGAATCAAATGTTCTTTAAAATAAGCCATCTGGAAACTACAGTTGCTATAGAAGCAGGGAAAACTATGGGAGGAATAAATTTGGAAGAAACGATCAAGAGCTCAGACACACTAGGGGCTGCCTTTTGCTTTCTGCTCTCTTATCCCCAGCTCACCCTGACACTGGAAGAAGTGGCCCAGCCACTGGTAACTAACTGTTCCCTGTATGTGCCAGGCTAGCATCAAGAGTGACCCCAAACCCCAGCTCCCCCGGAACAGACCTCAAGTTAGGAGGTCACTCTAGAAGACAAGGATGTGAGACACAGTTGAGAGAGATAACAAAGAATTTCTAAAATATTGAGAGTAGTTATTGCTAATGATACAAGTGCAAAGAGCAAGAACCGCTCGACCATGGGAACATTCACAAAAGAGCTCTCTTTGTGCCCCACAGAACCTTACACACAGTGGGTATATGGTAAATGCTTGTTGGTTGGTTGTTAAACACTAGCTTCCAATGAAAATTCTGGGATCATCTTCCCCGTAGATTTGAAAAAGTCAGTAGATGTGAGTTTCCTTTTTTGGAATTCATTATGGCTCAACACTGAGTAAAGATCCCTTAGACATCTTTCAGCCTAGTGTTTTGAGATGTCTCAGTGTCTTACAGTTTAAGTCCTAAACCTGGAGATCATTGGTCTTCAATTGGATTTCACTTGTGTAAGAGTCAAATATTGTAAGTGTGGCTCCGACATCTTTGGGGAGAAGCTTATCTCATTTCCCCCAATGGAGATGAAGCTCCACGTGGACAGATGAGGCTGAAATAGAACAGGGCCAGCTGAAAAATTTCACTTAGTAATAGACTAGCAAGTTCCTCTTTCTGTTGACTGGTGTCAGTGGTGAGTTCCTGAGAAAGTTTAGTCTTACAGATGGTCATGTTGTTAAAAGGAGAAAGACCAGAATCTGCGTGGTCTTATGCTTCATAGGAGAGAAGACCCAGGAGAGAAGAAGGAGTCAGGTCTTCTGCTCATTTCCACGTGCTTCCTGTGGGGTGAAGGCCTCACCACGTGTGGTCACAAAGCCCAGTACTGAAGCAGCCGACCGCTTTCATCTGTGTCCCCACATGGTGAACACTAGCTTGTGTGTGTGTTTTTAATACCACTCTCTCTTCCAGGGAGTTTGGAACACATGTGTTCCTTTTAACTCCCACCAGCCCCTGAGATCTGCCAGCCAGCATGACCATTCTGGAAGGAGTTTGGAAAGGTTGGAGGAAGCTGTTTTGCAACAGCCCGAGACTCAGGAAGCACAGGTCTCCCAAGGTCAGCCCCTCACCACTCACACTCACATGGCAGAGCTCAAAGGCCTTGCTGTATCTTGGTTTTGTTGCCCATAAAACACAGATAGTAACACTTGCAAAACAGACACTAAATGGAATGCATTTTGTGATCTTTGGAGAAAAGGCAGCCTGTTAACATATGCTGACAGTGTGTTATTCTGGGGCAGGCCTGGAGTCACAGCCCCACATTGCCACCAGAATTGTTTCTGGAACCCGTGCCAAGAGCAGCCCGAGCACTCCAGCCTCCAAGGCCTGTCTCTGGGTCCAGCTGGCAGGGGATTAAGGGCTGCTCTGCCCAGCTGTTTGTACCCTGCTCACCCACAGGCCTGATTTCAAGGCCCCCAGTGCTTGACAGCCACTGCAAGTCACAAATTCAACCTCATAATAAACCTACTTGCTAGCATATGCCTGCCTCGGGTCAGGTCTATTAAATCGCCCATTTGTAGGGCAGAGCAGTAAAGGCTGGCTCCTTCAGAGAGAAGCATTTTGCTTTGGAACACAGATTCCTTGATTGTGCTTCATGGGTGGATATTTAGCGGGATAAGAGGGTTTGTGGTTTGTTTTGGTCTTGAGAAGAAAGAAATTGACAAGATGGGATGCGGATTGGATTCACAAGGGTCTGGCTCCTTCCCTGCTCTACAAAGTTGAGGTTCATGGTGCCCAAAGCAAAAGAAAGATTCTCTGGGGAGGAAGACAGATGATGGAGGGGGAGGGATGGAGCAAATGTTGCCAGGAACTGCCACCGTTATCTCTGCGAGTCACACAGTGGTCTCTGGACATTGTGTGGTCCTGCCGAGGAAGCCACAAGGAACGTTCTCAGGGAAGCGAGGCTGATCTCTGTGGTCCCTACTCAGGTCCCCTTTTCCTAAGCCCCTTTCTTCTCCTACCCATCCCCTCTCCCAGCCTGTCTTGCTTCCCTAAATATTTTCAAGAGAGGAAATCAGGGCAGCAAAGATATTAATTTTAAGGGACTTAACCTTTTCCTGATGGACGCAAAGTTTCAAAGAGAAACATAGAAGGAGGGGCAGCGCTTACCCCAGAGCGTAAATCTCAAGTGGCAGACATTCAGATACTGTCACCAGGGCCAGGCAAGGCGGCTGGAAAGGGAGATAAGGGGGAGATAAAGATGCTGCTGAGCAGGTGACCACTCGCTCGCTCGGCCCCAGTATGAGGCTGGCCCTGACCCTTCCAGCCCTCCTTGCAGGATTTCATGTGCATCCCAAATGCACCCAGAATACCAAAACGAAGACCGTAGGACAGCATCCCAGATGAATAGGAAGGGCCAAATGATGGTCTTAGATTATTTTTTTAAAAAAAACATCTTAGAAAGCCCGGAGGAAAATACAGGGCCTAGCTGCCCCCCATGTGCACTGAGCCCCGAAGTAAGAGGAAATTGACTTTAATATCAGCATGAAGAGCTTAAGATAGACGGAGGGAAGAATCTCCAAACAGAAACGCGTTCCTGCCGATCGCGTGAGCCCTTCTCTTGGAAGGTCTGACGGGTTCTATCACTGATGGGAGCAGACGATCAGTAAGATCTCTTCCAGCGCTGAGACTACCTCGCCCTCTAATTTTAGCAACTCCTCTTGACAGAGGGTGGGTTCCCCCACTTCCCGGGGCTATCTGGGGTTCCACACACCATCTCCTACAGCTTCCTTTGATGTTGGCGGGAGGCTCTGTGGACTCAAGGCCAGATACACAGCAGGAAGAGACACGCTCAAAGCCATTAGGCTGCCCTATCTCACTGCAGCAATAAGAAGCCTGCTTTTTTTTCCTTTCTTTTTTTTTTTTTAATTGTGAAGTTGCAGTACTTGGTTTGAAGTTAAATATGGGCCGTCAGGTTTGGGATCGATCCTCAGAAACGATCGTGAGGTCAGTTGCCATCCAATACCCTCTCTTTCTTTGCAGGGGAGGATGTTTAAAGCATGACGTTATTTTGACTAATTTAAAGATTTCATTCATATTTTTCACTCATTATAAATGAATGCAATTTAAGCCCATCACGTAATGACAGAAAGTGGCCAGAAGCCATGGGAATGTGTTTCTCATTGTGGAAACTACAAGTTAGTCATTTTCTTCTCCCAGTAAATGTCTTTGGTTTGGTTAAGGGAATTTTTTTCGAAGAAATCATAAGTTCCAAATTAGTTTTTCATCTCAAAAGTTAACCCTATGGAAAATGTAGCAATGTTTCTGTAATTTTGCAAAATGTTTTGATAGTATCTATGTCCTTTTGCTCAAGAGCTAAAATCTTATTTTTTGTTGGGTTGGGTTTTTTTTTCTGTTTTTGCTTCTCCTGGCCTCATGGTGCAAAGAAAAGCGATAAGCTCAGGTGAAAGTTATAAAGCAGAAATGCCGAAGTTTCTAGATAATTTACAGCCACACTTTCTGTAACAATGATCTTTGCGAAACTAGCTTTTTTTCCACTTACAGTTTTAACAGAGGAGAGATGGGTTATGAAGTCAAGTTGGGGAGGAGACAGAGAGAGGAGGAGTTTGCTATTCTTTTTCAAGCTAACTGTTATTGCGTCAATATTGTTCCGAGAAGTCTGCTCTTAGGCCAAAGTTTCCGTCTTTGAGTTCCCTGCAGCACCCAGAAACCTCTAGATGTGTGCGATGGGCTGACTTAATAGACTCATCTTCAGGGTCTGAGAAGGAAGAACAAGGACCAGAGACAGGCGGGGCAGGACGTGGGAAGCCTACGTCTCCAGCCCTCTCCCTTCCATAGAAGGCCCCCAGCTTGTGACCATAGCTCCATGGGCAAAACCTCTCCTACCATCTCTCGTCTCTCCATTTCCTCTCCTTCACCGGATCCTGGGCTTTCCTCACTTTGCCCACAATTTAACTCCCTCCCCTCTTCAGCAGAGTTATCACATCCGAGCTCGCCAGCTGGGCTGCAGGACAGAAGCAGAGATGGAGCCTGGTTAAGTCAGGTCAAACCCTGAATGTGTGGTACTTTGGGGGGGATTCCTGCCCTGTGAAGGGAGAGTCCCATGGCTCCACTGTCCTACCAAGTCTGAACTTTTATTATTCTCCATAACTAGGGGCAGGCTGCAGACATATCAGGTTCAACGTGTTAAAAAATCTGATCAGGAGCTTCAAATAATTCTCAGTGTTCAAAATTCTAAAAAGCAAGTGTACACTGAAGGTGGGGCAAAGATATTCTAGAAAGGAGGAGTGATGGATAGAAGTAACTAAGCATACAAAGACATACCTACACATACCCATACCTACGCATACATGCCAAGAGGCAGAGAAAAGACAGAAAGAACAAAGAGACCGTTAATTCCTAGTTCCTGTAGCCTTTGCTATAAACCATGCCCCGTGTCAGTACAGGACAATGAGTAAATTAGAACATTTAGACATTTAAATCTCAAATTATCTCCCAGAAATTTACAGTCTTGATTCCAAAGATGTCGTCTCCAACAGAATTGTAATACTTTTTTTTTTTCAATTAGGAAAAAGATGATTTTAATGCATTACTCATTCCATCATTTTTAGTTTACCAAAACCAACGAGAAATTAGTTCCCAGGTCGTAAAGTCCATCCTCTGTGGTCAGAGCTGCAGGGGTTGGTCCATCTCTGCTGGGAAGGGTGGAGCTTGGTGTGTAGGGTTTGTGGGGACATGCTGGCAGGCCCCCCATGGCCTCCCCCCGACTGCACGGCTTGCTCGACGCCCTTTGTTGACTTCGGCTACTGGTCAAGTTTCCTCTGGAGCCCAGTGCCAGGGGTGCCAGTGCTCAGCTGACTCATGCTTTCCCGGACTTCCTGACACCCTGTTCACGGGCTTGTCTGCAGCTACAAGACTCTCTGCCCCAACGGTGTCGCAATTCCATCCAGGAAACCAAACTAACCGTCCCAGAATTTGGCTGAGGTCCTCGAGGGTGGATAAGAACACAGGTTCCCAGTCAATATTGAGGCTGGAGGTGAACGCCAATTTTTTTTGTTTTTACTTCCACTCTTTTTTTTCTCCCCACTTTATTGAGATATAATTGACACACAGCCCTATGTAAGTCTGAGATGTGCAGCATAATGATTTACGTATCTTGGGAAATGATTATCACCATAAGATTAGTTAACAATCACCATCTCATATAGATACAAAACGCCGATGCCGATTTTTTTTTAGGTCAGCCTACCACTATCGAGCAATTTCTCTACAAGCATAATAATGTCCATGTATATGTGCATGAGTTTAAAACAGGAAACCTTTCATTACTCCCTCACCAGGGGGAAAAGATAATGGATCGTTTCATTTATACAGTTTACCTCTTGGGTTTTTTGAATTTTTTTAATTGAAGTATAGTTGATTTACAATACTAGTTTCAGGCGTGCAACATTGTGATTCAATATTTTATAGATTATACTTCATTTAAAATTATTATAAAATCTTGGCTATATTTTTAAATTTTTTTAAAGAAAACTTTTAATGTCAATGGTCAAGAAAACCCTGTTCCTCCTGGTTGCTCTGGGGAACCATGAAGTGATCCAATGATCGTCAAAACGAGCTCCATATTTATTCAGTTAGAATCACCGCCTTCATTTTCTCCTTCTTCATTCACAAAGGGGAGCTTTCTTCTGTTGCTGAAGGGGCTCCTGAGATACCTTAGCATGTTAACAGACACCTCAGAGAGAATCTGACTTTCCCCAAACCCACTTGCCTGACTTCAAAGTATATGAGAAAATCAGCTTTTAGGAAAATTAGTGAGTGGGGAATTTCAGTGAGTGATGTGGAAGAAATTAGACCAGTGCATTTATTCCAGGCTTTTCCCTCTACATTCCTCAATCGCTTGTGTGTGTGTGTGTGTGTCCCAACCCCGCACTGGCTCGTAGTAATCGTGTCTGACCTCGGAATGCATATCAGGTGAAAAGTCACTGAGGACGCAGGAGCCCCGGGAGCAGTTTTGTTTACTCCTCTCTCCAAAATAGTTCTGTTTTACAATAATGGTTTCTATTATCCCGTCACTAACAGCACCCTGTATTTTCTCTTATCCTTTTCTGTAGCTAAGTCACTGTGCTTGCATCTAAAATCATCCTTGTTCACGTTCATTATCGTGTTCATTAGATTTGTTCTCTTTTGTTCTTCCTGAAAGTTTTGTTCTTCCTGCAGTTGGCTCCATGTGTCTTTCTCAAAGCGGCCACCGGAGACGCACCCCCGGGGGGCTGGTATCTGCAGACAAGAGACAAGTTCGGTGCCTGGCACCTCTCGCAGGTATCCCCAGAGGCCCTGCAGATGCTCTTCCTGGCAGGAAGAAGCGTGGCCCTTTCGGGGAACTGCCGGCCTTGCAGCCTGGGGAACCGGCCCAGGGGACACACGCTCCCTCCTGCGAGGTCTGGGCAGGCTGAATACCCAGTCACCCCTTTTATTGCTGGCCTCGCAATGGAGAAACTAGACTTGGATGGACCACACTCTGACCGCACATTAGGCTGGCCTCTGGCATAAGTCTAGTGGGGCCAGCCCGAGGACCATCTGAGCCTGAGCTTGCAGGGTCCTGCCTGGCCCGCCATGCAGACACTTGTGCAATCGTTAACAAGGGCACAGAGCATCACCATTCAATGGGGGTTTTTTTGTTTTTATTTATAATGCTTAGTTTTGTGAAACCTCACCATCTTTCGAGAGGGGAATTTTCCTTCCTATCCCTTGTCATTGTCTGTAATCATCACTTGTTTACTGATTGAGTCATAGCCTGTCTCCCCTAGCGTGTTAATTTCGCGGGGACAGAGACGTGGTCAGTTATACTGTCTATTGCACTCCCAGTGCCTGACTCTTGTTCACATAAGGGCTCCATTTTTAAAAAATGAAAATTGAGGCACCAGGTGGCTGCCTCCTATCTTCCCAAAGTCCAGCTGCCAGGAATGTGCCCCAGGCTCCTGCCTTGTGTTCCAGGCCTGTGTCCCTCCCAAAATGCCATCTCATGAAAGGACAGGCAGGCCTTCTCAGTGTGTGTGTGGTCTGGGAATCTTGCCACCGGGCAGAGCTTGCAAGGGAAGCAGGCCCGCTGGCCCTCTCCCCTGTCCAGGGAAAGCACGGGGATGCCACAGCCCCCAGAGAAACTTTTCCCTGCTCTTTCTGAGAGGTAGTTTATTATTTTTCTGTGTCTGCCATAACAAACGACCATAGCACAGATGGCTGTAAACAACAGAAATTTTTTTCTCTCATAGTTCCAGATGGTAGAAGTCTGAAATTACGGCAGGGCCACCCTACCTCTGAAAGCTTCCAGGGAGAATCCTTCCTGGCCTGCTTCTAGCTTCTGCTGGTTGCCAGCCATTGGTGTCTCATGTCTGTCTCCATCATCGTGGCAGTCTTTCTTCCCTCCGTGTGATTCTGTTTTCTCTTCTTACAAGGACATCAGTCAATGGATTTAGAGCCCACTCTAATCCAACATGACCTCACTTTAACAAGTTGCTTCTGCGAAGACCCTATATCCAAAGAAGGCCGTGCTCTGAGACTCTGGGGTGGGCACGAATTTTGGAGACACTATGCAACCCAGGTCAGGCATATGGACACCATCCACCACTCGTTAGTTGTGTGACAGGCAAGTCCTCTGACTTCTTTGTGCTCTATTTGCTCACCTGTAAAATAGCAACGGCGGTAATCCCTGCTTCCATGGGTTATTGTGATGTGCTTAGTAGGGTGGCCGGTCAACTGGATGTCCATGTCATCCAGGACCCCTCTGGGGATGACAGACAAGGAAACAGACCCACAGGGCCAGCCGGGAAGCACAGGGCAGGGCACCCAATCAGTTAGAGGAGGCGATGGCAGACGTGAATACTCTTGATCTGGAAGAACTGACCCAAGGGAAGAGGGGGAAAGGGGTCTCTCATCTGGAGGGAGGGGAATGTTCAAGGATGCGGGTGGTCAGGAAGGGACCTGGTGTGTTCAGAAAACCTCCCGTTGGTCAAGATGGTTAGCAAGAGAGGTAGACAAGGTGGAGGCAAGGGGCCAGGCCGCTGGGCTTCACCAGCCCTGGAGTCCACAAAGGTTGTTTCTGACTTTCGACGGTCTTAGCCTGCTCAGGCTGTGCTATCAAAAATACCATAGACTGGGTAGCTTATAAGCAGTAGACATTTATTTCTCACAGTCCTGGAAGCTGGGAAGTCCAAGACTAAGGTTCTAGCAGATTTGGTGTCCGGTGAGGGCTGGCTTCCCGGTTCATAGATGGCCATCTTCTCTGTTATGTCCTCATATGGCAGGAGCGCCAGGGGCTCTCTGGGGTCTCTTTTATGAGAAACCGAATCCCACCCATGAGGGCTCCACCCTTATGACCTACTCACCTCTCAGAGGCCCCACCTCCAAATACCATCCCCTGGGACCTCAGGATTTAACACAAGCTTTCAGGGGGCACATCCATTCAGTCTACGGCATCAATAGTCCTCCAAACTCCTAGGTGGTCAGAATGACCCAGCATTCCCTTGAACTATCCAGCTCTCAGGGCAAATATGTGGGTTGCCTGTGGCACTGTGATCACAAATGAAGCCCAGACCTGATGTTTCCTGTGAAAGAGGTGCTGAGCTTTTGTCTAGTTTGATGAAAAAATGTCAGCAAAGGTTCGTTTTGTCTCCCAGTAAAGGAGGCGTTCCATACGTGTGTACATCAGCCTGGTTCATGATACAGCCACAGCAGGGCACGAGGCTCCCCACCCTGAAGGCTTTCAACTTAAACTCGTCCTTCTGATCTACCTTTATGACCTATCACATCTGCCCATTTTTCCCACTGTGGCAAGGATCCCCACCTGATTCTCTTTTTCTTTTTTTTTTTTTTTTTTGCGGTACGCGGGCCTCTCACTGCTGCGGCCTCTCCTGTTGCGGAGCACAGGCTCCGGATGCGCAGGCTCAGCGGCCACGGCTCACGGGCCCAGCCACTCCACGGCACGTGGGATCTTCCCGGACCGGGACACGAACCCGCGTCCCCTGCATCAGCAGGCGGACTCTCAACCACTGCGCCACCAGGGAAGCCCCACACCTGATTCTCTTTGATGTGAGGCCTAGGCACACAGGTACCACACTATGACACATCTGGCTCTCCTATCCCAAGGATCCCTGCTTATACGTGGGGAGTTTCCAGAAGCAGTCACCTTCTGCAAGTCCTCCACGATTAGTAGGGTCCAGACCTTACTTGCTTCACAAGCAAACTAGA
This sequence comes from Monodon monoceros, assembly GCF_005190385.1. Taxonomy (NCBI): domain Eukaryota; kingdom Metazoa; phylum Chordata; class Mammalia; order Artiodactyla; family Monodontidae; genus Monodon; species Monodon monoceros. The sequence continues at coordinate 10,200,021 of NW_021703767.1, forward strand.
AATAAAAGCCCAAGATTCCAAGTCTCCGTGACTTGCCCAGGACCACTCGTGCACTCGGGGGTGCGGGCTCTTCCTTCACCTGGCTCTCCTGGCATCACTTAGGACTCTTCCCCAATGGAGCGAGCCTCCCCACGAAGGCAACATCCTCCAGGCCCATTGAGAAATCTTGTCTTTCTCTTTTCTCTTCCTGAGTAACTTCTGGTTCCACCGAATTCCTGCTCCTGCAGAGCTGTAACTGTTTCTCATCCCTATATTCCTTGGTGAGACTTTTATTTTTTCTTTTTGGTTTTATGAGGCTTTTTTTTAGTGATGTCAGGCTTCAAAGGAAGCCTCCCACCATAAAGATCACGAGCAGACTCACATTTGTGATTCTTTCTCATTCCTGCGGGGAAAGGATGGTGGTGGTAACACATGTCTCATCCCCCCTTGACATGCAGTCTCTTTTAAGTGATTTCACAAAGCCCCCTCACTTTCTCTTTCGGGTCCTAAAATAGTATGTCAGGAATCAACAGCTACCTACCCAGCCAAGAAGCTGAGCTCCTGGCGACTTCATTCGTCGCCCGCCGCCCCGAGCCCCTAATCTCCGCGCTCTCTGCCTCGTGTCAGCACTGGGCTCCCCCTCTCATGTCTGGCTTTCCTCAGTAACTCCCTAAGTACCCCTGTTCTCACTAAGTCACCGAAACCCTGGCCACAAGGCGGGTGAAGTGAGATTTAATTGAATCTTTTGGCAATGATTCACAGAACAAAGTCCAACGGTCTGACCTGGAAACCACATAGTGGGGAGTTTAGAAACCATCGGCGTAGTCAAAACAACGTTCCTGGTTCAGCCATTGATTGAAGTTCAAAGGGACAAAGATGTAAGTCAGAGCGATGTCATGACAAGGGCGGTCCGAAGAAATACACTTACCTGGGCATGAAGCCTTCTGGGACGAGATGTCCCGAGACTTTCAGTTATGTTAGTTACAGGGACACTGGCTCCAGGGAGGAGCTTCCCAGGTGGGCAGTGACAAGTTAAGTCAGCAGGGTTAGGGGATGTATCAGTGTCCTAGGCTGCCGTAACAGATGACCACAAATGGGCTGGTTTAAAACAACAGAAATGTATTATTTCACAATTTTAGAGGCTAGAAGTTCAAAATCAAGGTGTCAGCAGGGTGATGCTCCCTCCCAAGGATCTAGGGAAGATACTCCCTGACTTCCGATGCCTCCCAGTAATCCCTGACATTCCTTAAATTGTATCTGCATCACCCAGTCTCTGCCTCTGTCTTCAGACATGTTCTTTCTGTGCATCTGTGTGTCCCCTTTTCTCACAAGGACATGTGTCATTAGAATTAGAGCCCACCCTAATCTGGTGTGACCTCATCTTAAGTTAAACCAATCACATCTACAAAGATCTTATTTCCAAATCAAATCGCATTCTGAGGTTCTGGGTAGACATGCATCTTTGAGGACACTCCAGGGACCATGGCTCACTGGCTGTATTCCACACATCACCGCCGGCCCCATCTTGGGGAGTTAGTTGTTCCTGGCCTCGATTTTGGAGACTCCTGGACTGGAACTTTGGTGCGTAATGTTGAATCCTGACCTTTCAACTTTCATGCTTGAGAAAACAAACAGTGTCAGCCTGTGACACATGACTGGCCTGGTTTGATGGAAAGAGTATTGGATGTTAATGCGGTGAAACCTAGAAAGTGGAGTGGTGGGCAGCAGCCAGTCTGCAGAGTCTGGTCAAAGAGTTACATCCTGAAAGACCAGCGGACACATTTCCCTAAAACTCTTTGTTACATCTGATGCCCCATCACTGGAGAAGGAAATGTTGATTCCAATAAAACGACAGTAGTAAAATAGTAAAAGATAATAAAATATGATTGAATAAGATACATGTTTACCCCATACATAATAATCTCTGTCCACATGTGAGAAAGGAAGATATGCCCACTAAGGAACATGGGAGGAATCCCAGTAACATGTCCCAAGGACCCCCCTCCAAATTTTAGAGCAGGGAATCAGGATGGGTGTTGGGTAACTCATGGCCTTGGAATGTTTTAAGGCTCACCATAGGCTATTAGCCTTCAGAGCAAAAATGGTACCGTTTCCAAGAGTTCATATTCTGGAATGTTCTTCCATCCGCAGTCTCCACTCTTTCCAGCCAACCATCCTCACTCCTTCATGGTGACCCCAGAGGTCTCTGGCCAACCTTTTCCTCAAGCCAGTCGGCACCTTGATAATCCCTGTCCCGCCACGGTGGGCTCACCCCTCAGCTCCATCGTTCCCTGGAGGTCTCACCAGCAAATATAGTTGCCTACTCCCATCAACCTTATTGCAAGGCACTGTGACTGGACCATGGGGAAATGAAGGGCTTCCAACGCAACACTCAGATGAATTCTCTCCTCCTTTCAGCAGGGCTCTGAGCCCCTCACCTTCATTCTTTAGCCACACAGAGTGACTGTGTCAAGTCACTCCCCTTGTAGGCACCCCACACGTGCTTTCTCTACCTTCATTCTAAGTCTCCTAAGCATTGCTGGAATCACAAAACCACGGGGACACACATTTCTTTCATTCTAACCTGGGCTTCATCTTCTCAGACTTTCCACCTTCCCTGTTTCTGACAAGTAGCCCTCAGTCACCAGAGCTAAAATTTCAGACTTGAATTGAATGCCCTCCCCCTTCACCCCCACCGCCAAGCACAGCTGAGCTCTACTGACTCCACGTCCACAATGTTTCTAGAGCCCATCCCCTGCTATCCAAGAACCAAATGTGTTGTAACAGGTCCAGAATGCAAGAGAGATTGTGTGTGTGAGACGATGCAGTAAAGAGACTGTGCATCATTGCATTTATTGTAATTAGCGTTTATTTTATACCCAGAAGGCACGGGGCTATCAGATGTTTTGATGAGCAAAGAATCCAACATGTTGATAACTTATCAAAAAGTGAAAGCGATTTAATAGTAGTCGTAGTAGTAAATTTAGTTTAATATTTATTAGTAGTAGCCATAATATTAAATTTAACTAGCTTTTATTTTACCCTGGTTTATAAAAGTCTATTAAGAGTTTTAGAGAAATAAAGACCATTGTATATGGAAAGAATGAGTCAGTCAGTATTTTAGCTTAGCACTTCCTGTGATTCACATCACCCCTAGAGCTTCTAACGCTTAACCTTCCTAGAAGTCATATTGAAAGACAAGACAGATGCTTGGGGCATAATTTGGGGTGTCCTGTAAGACCTTAATCTTCCAAAAATTCAACTTTGTGTGCTCGCTGGTTGACAACATGTACATTTAGTGCCTTCTCCCTTTGCAGCCTGCTGAGTGCAGGGAAGAGCTGCAGAGGACGTAGAACTAGGGGCTTGGAACGTTTCTGAAGATTACGTGGTTAACAGCATAATGGAGTAGACTTTGGAACATGCCAACCTGGCTTCAAATCTTGGTTATACTACCACCTGGTTGTGAGACTCTGGGGGATGGTTTAACTTCTCTGAGTTTATTTCCCTTTTTAAAGAAATGGAGATAATATCACAATTTTTTCACGAGGCTAGATGTTTTCAATTATAAAAGAAGAAAAAACTGATGAGGCTGAGAGTCTAGGGGATGGTAGCACTCTCTCTCTCTCTCTGTCTCTCTCACACACACACACACTCACACACATACACACACACACACACACACACTAGCATCTTCTGACTTCATAACTGAGTCTTGAACTAACCCTGGGACCCTCGTAAGAGCTACACCTTCATCAAAAGTAAACCTTCATTTTACTTAATGTCTGGTATCAGTGGTAGTTCCATGGTAGACTGGATTTAAAAATCTGTCCCTAAAAGGGTTCTCTATACCTCGGATGTGGCGAAAGAGACTTTAAATCTTTGATGGGAGGGGGAACAGCAATGCATAGTTGCAGTGATTCAAGGAGATAAACACTGATGTTCCTGTGACAGAGAAAGTAGAGCCAGGCACTCAGTGAATGCTAGACAAAAGGAAGCCCCTTCTGTCTGCATGCAGCCCTCAGCCTCCACACGTACTAATGAATGTGCCCAGCTGACTGCTGGTGTGGCACTCTACAGCTGCGTGTCTAGGAGCTATGCTAAAAGCCATCCTTTCAGGCTTTTGTTCAAGCAACAGCCCCATGTAAAGAAGAGAAATTTGAAATGGGGGCTCCCATGGCACTGATGGCAAAGACCTACAAAGACCGAAAAAACAGGTCTCAGGACATTTTCGCTTCTAAGGAAATAGACACAGCCATTGTGAAACTTAAACCTGTATCATTATGGTGAACAGAAACTTAAAAAAAATAGGTCAGCATTTAGTAGTTTGGAACATCTAAATGATCAAACTAAATGGATCAAATGAATGATCAAGTAAAATCTACCATGAAAAATCGGTTCTCAATATAACAGGAAATAATATTCTTCTGAATTCCATGGCTCATGTGGATCCAGATAGCTGTAAAGTCTAGTCATGACTAAACTATGCAATGATAGGTACAAAATTAACAATTAAATCTTTTTTTAGACTCTCAAATAAACTTCCAGGAAAAAAAAATCCATTATTGGGTGAGTTAAGACAATCCATGCAGAATCTATTCTTGGTGCCAGGTCCAAAGGTTCCATATTTTTATTGGTTTTTGCTTATTTTTTAAATAGGACGTTTGAATAGTACGGTTACAGACTTTTCACAGCTGATTTTCCGTGGGAAATCAGAAGAGTATTACCATGTCTCAGTTTTCCTAAACAACAACAGGTTTGTCATTTTATCATCACCAGAATTAAACATGTGGCCCTGAGTTTGCCTGGTCAGAACAGAGCCTTCAAGAGGAAGCAAGTGTTTATGTTTTTTCACATCAGACTGATGTAGAAATCAAGAAGTTCAAAACTCACTCCCTAAGGAAAGTTAGTAAAGCAACTCTCTCATATTTAGACCCTCAGCTGCTGTTGATCTTAACAGGGACCTTTCCACAAGCTTCATCTTCCTCTTTGATATTTTAGCCTCTTAATCATTTTAAGTCAACAATCCATAGCTGACAGTTCTGCTGATAAAGTACCTTTATAATGATAGACTTGGCGTTTAAATTTCTGCCTACGTCTTCTCTAAGTTGGTGACCTAATTGTAGTTGATGCTTCCAGTAGAAATACTCACTTGTTAACCTCAAGTTATTTCTGGGCACAGCTGAAATAAAACAAATTGCTTTTTAAGCTTACAATTCCAGATTCTGTGTCTTATTTTCCATTTCTCCTTGTCCATTTTTTCCATGTAGGTTTTATCTGCTACCTATAAACCATGGAAAACAAATTATTCCGTTCAAATCTTTGGAAAGGGCTGTTGGCTGGCACAAAATCACATTGTCTGATACTTTTTCTTGTTTTGAATTTCTGGAAGGGAAATCCTCCTTATGAGAAGACTTAACTTTCCATCAGTAATGAGGAAAACTTTCTCTCGGGATGGTGGAGGTAGCTTTAGAAAACTCAGCAGAAATAAAAATCAGCACGACTGATTTTTAATCCAAGCCTGTTTTTTTTTTCAGTGATTTTGATCCTTATTCTGCCTGTGAGCTGGGAATAAATGAAGAGGGACGTTGAAAAACGTGGGAGGACAAACAGTACAGGATGTTTTGGAAATCGTTGGTTCAATTGTGTGCTATTTAAATGCCACCCTTACAACCTGAACCAGGAAACACACCCTTCATATCTTTAAAGCAGAATCCCCCAGCCCCAGTGTATGTAGGGCTCACTACCTGCCTGCTGTATGTGGTGTGACCACACTGGCTTGACTTTCGGCATTGCCCAGTGTAGTTCTTAATTAGTAATAGCATCTCCATTCAAGCTGAAAAGTATTCTATTTTGATGATAAGTGATATGATCCCCCTCCTTTCTGTGACTTACCCCTAGGTGTTTGCAAGATGCCTTATTTAGAAAAAAAACAACAAGGCAAAATGGTTTCAGAGAACTTAGTCCATTGTTCATAGGGAGAGACGCAGACCCAGAGGGGTCCAAGCCCTGCTCCTCGGTGACAAAGCCAGGATCAAAGTAGTAACCGCAAACCTTTGTGTGGCACTTATTGTCAAGGCAGGGGCTCTTTGGAGCCCTCTATGTATAGTGACTCATTTAATCCTATCTGCAGGGTAGATCCAACTATTTACGGCAAGCAGCTTGCCCCAGGCCATGCACCAGCGGAGGGCAGGGCTGTGCTGGAGCCAGGCTCCTTGGTTCGAGAGTCTGGTGAGTTCCACACCTCACCCCACCAACCAGAGCCAGCACTTCGGACTCTTACTCCTACCTTCTTCTCTGTATTATGTTGCTTTTGGACCAAGGAGAGAAAAGGTTGTTAGTGAAAACTTAGCCCGATTTTTCCAAGCTGATCTTTTTATATTACTATGAACATTATCCAAGTACTACCACAGGCACTTAAAAAACAGAGGAGGCTTCAAAATAGATATGACATAGACTTACCAGGTAATAAATATGTTTTCAGGGAAGATAATCAAAATGTTGAACGACAGGTAGAGTAACCGACAACAACCACTCAGAAAGGAAGGTGGCAATAAGACGATGAATATGGCCACCCCCAGGCAGACTGGCTACCTATCAGCCCTGTGGTTTTCATGTTAGCATTTGATTGTCAAGGTCTGCCTGAATGACACCATAAGCCCCTCCAAATCATGTACACGCCTATATAATTCGCTTTGCAGAGCATCTGGTAAAGCACCCATGGAAAGGTTTTTCTTAATATTGTTTGATGGTGATTATAGAGAGTGCTTGCCTCTGAGTTGCCTACCTATGCAAAAAAAAAAAAAATGCATTGGCCATAAAGACATTGACTTATAGGAAAAAAATGAAGAAGGTTTACAGTATATAAAGTTTGCAGCATATGTTTAAGAGCAAAACCAGACCTGGAAAGAATCTTTCTATCATTCTATGGGCTGTGTGGATCACAGGTTAGGTATCCTAGAACTTGGGCATGAGAATATATACAGCATCATTGGGCCTTCAGGGCTCCCAATTAGCCATGCATGGCTGGAAACTTCAGTGCTCACAGCCTACTGAAGAGAGTGGACATCACAGTGGAGCTTTACTCTTTCCAACTCAAGGGAGAACATCTGTCTCCTAAAAGAAACAAAGAGCTTACCTGGCCCAGTATGAATAAAGGTGTTAATTTTGTCTGAGAACTCTGGCCAGGGACACCCCATGGCCACCTAAAAACTCCTTTTTTGAATCCAGGTAGCTTAGAAAGACATGCTTCAGTATCAGAAAAAGGAGACTTAGAAGCATGCAGAGCTTTAAATAATAAAGCAACCCACACTTTATCAGCAGAACTGGCCGAAACATCAGACAATCCCTTAATTACCCTCTACAGCTCTTCTTAAATATTGGAATTTCCTAGCCCTGATCTGGTTCACACAAGGAGCAGCAAATGTTGAAAAGTTTGGTGCTTTTTAGCCAGGAAACACACAGCTATGAAATATGTGAAGCTGTGGTAGACAAGTTAAAAAATAAAAACTTTCCAATAAAGTAATGCTCTCCCAATGACATCTTGTTATTCTAGTAAAAAAATAGAATCCTCAAGTTTGGCAATATTTTTTCTTCCTGTGAAAGTACAAATAAAAACACAATAAAACTAGGCTTTTTGTCATACACTTAAGGGTGGTAAAAAGGGAAGACACATTCATTTCTTTTGTTCTTTGTGAAATAGTATTCCCATTCATTTTCCCCCGTGAGGACCACCGAATTCTGAGTTCATTATAAAACTAACCTAGAAGCAGTACCTTCATACTCATCCATGGAAGGTAAGTCATTGTGGTAGAACTTTTAGACAGATTGTTCACTGGGCATAAAACACTTCAGTGTTTACTTGGTGAAGACACTGGACATTTCAAACAATAGCCACATTCAATTAAAAGAAAGCAAACAACTATATGTTCAAAGACTCTCAAACTTTAAATGATCAGTTTGGTTTTATTTATTTATTTATGTTTAATTTGGGGTTTCGTAGAAGTATTTTTTTAATTTATTTTTCATTGAAGTATAGTTGATTTACAATGTTGTGCTAGTTTCAGATGTACAGCAAAGTGATTCAGTTATATATATATATATACATATATATATATATATATACCTATTTTTTTCAGATTCTTTTCCCTTATAGATTATTACAAAACATTGAATAGAGTTTCCTGTGCTATACAATAGGTCCTTGCTGGGTATCTGTTTTATATATAGTAGTGTATATATGTTAATCCCAAACTCCTAATTTATCCCTCCCCCCGCTTTCCCCTTTGGTAACCGTAAGTTTGTTTTCTATGTGTGTGGATCTATTTCTGTTTTGCATGTAAGTTAATTTCTATCATTTTTTTTTTAGATTCCTCATATAAGTGATATCATGTGATATTTGTCTTTGTCTGGCTTACTTCACTTAGTAGGATCATCTCTAGATCCATCCATGTTGCTGCAAATGGCATTATCTCATTCTTTTTTATGGCTGGGTAATATTCCATTGTGTATATACATAGAGCATCTTCTTTAGCCATTCATCTGTTGATGGCCATTTAGGTTGCTTCCATGTCTTGGCTATTGTAAATAGTGCTACAATGAATATTGGGGTGTTTTTTATTATTTAAGTTGTGATTTCTCCAAGGAATATCCATCTAGTTGTTTAAAATGAATATTGTCACAGCCACTGCTTAAAGGAACGTTGCCTTATAAGTGAGGCAGGTTGGAGAGCCGGTGTAATGTCAAGGCTTCAGAAGTATATTACATTAATGAGCACCTTCACGTTGTGTTTTGTGGGACTTATAGCATTTTCTTGACTTTGCTACTGCTGGAATGCATGGTAAAAAAATAAGTTATTTTATAGAAAGGACTGGTAGCTAGAGGGAAATGGACTCAACCAACATGTTACTGACCTTGATGCTCTAATAAGATTGTCCTCCGTAATAGTTTTCTGCGTTCTCCATCTAATCTTTGCATCTAACCTCTCAGGTGGCGTCTCTATCAATTGTCAACCTATTGGGCTTGGAGACTGTATCTGTCCTCCCTTCTGTAATAATGACTTCACCAGACATTAGTGTTTCCTTTGTGTTTAGGAAAACAGCCTGCCAAAGAAAGCTTGGGTCTCTATCATGGGTTCCCAATGGGGGCAATATCAAACCCAAGGGGACAAAAATTGGTTCTTAGGGGGTGAATAAAATCTTTGATATCACAGTGATTTGTGGCCCTCCAAAACTCAATACCGCTTGACCAAATCTTATTCCTTAGTGTTTCGTATCTCTCATTAGGGAGAATCTAAATTTAATTTCTTTTTTCTCTGGTGGGGTAGATGCGGGGATAATAATGAAAAACAGACCCCATATGTTTGGGGAATTGTTTTAATTTGGAAAGATAAGCAGTTGACAGTGTATTCCTTCAAGATATGTGCTAATAAATTCTAACTTCAAAATTCAAGCAAGAGCTTGATACTATTCTGTAATTTCAAGTATAACTCACTGTTGAGCTCAAACGGTATATGGATGATTCATTTTTCTTCAGTGATTTTTTTAAGACCAATTACTGAATTATTTTTTATCCTCATCTGAATTTCCAGTGAGACCCAAGCAACTTTCAGAGTTAAATCATAGGCTTTTGCCTGCCTTTTGCCCTGAATTTATTAATTCTCAACTCAAAAACGTGAAATGGCTTTCCTCCACAGGTAGAATACAACTCCTAAAACCAAGACCCTCTAAGATTTAGTCCCAACCTTTCCATCCAAAGTTACTTTTCTCAACTGTCCTTTATAACCTGCCCTTAAACCACTAAACCTCTCATTTCTGTGATTTTACCCACCCTATTTCCTCACCATGACTATTTTTCCCTTCCTCCCCCAAATTTCCACACCCAACTACTCTTCAGTGTCCCAATGTCACTGTTTCCACAGAGCTTTTCCATCTTTATTGAGATACAATTGACATATAATGTTGTGTATGGAAGTGATTTCCCCTCTCCTCTGAGCTTACACAACTTGCCATCTGGACAATTCTTAGGACACTTATCACTTTCCACTACATACTATGGTTTTAAGTATATATTTTGTCTCCTACTCCAAGTTAAAAGCTCTTGGAGGACAGAACTATGGTCTGATTTCTAGGCAACACTGTATAATGGAAAGAGCTAGAGAAAGACCTGAGAGCAACATTTTCTTCTACCATTTGTTGGCTGGGTCTACCTAGTGTTACAATTGTTTGCCTTCCCTTTTTGTATATGGGCAGGTTATCCAATCACTCTTGAGCCCAGTTTCCTCATCTGTAAAATATTCTGATACATGCTGAAAATTTAACAAGTTCAAGTATCCAACAGAGTAGAAGCTTAAAGCATGACATGCATGCATAATGTCACAGTCTGTTGCTTAAAACGTTTTCTCCAAATATTTCAATGGCTGACCTGAAGAAAGAGATTTATTAGTGTACTTATTGGAAAAAAAGCAAAAGCAAGATAGGCTTTGCTAGTTTTGTATGGTGTTAATAATTCTGTTCCTTTAAAGAAAATCTCAGAGAAGTATTCAGTGTGCAGAAGATTCTTTCCAGAAGGAATGTTGAAACAAAGCAGGAGCAGACAGTAACCCAGGAGAGTGGTATGGCCTTTATAAACCCAGTGCTGTCTTTATCTGCCCCAGATTTCATGCCACCTTCATTTTCTTTATTCAGCACCCCTCATCTGAACCCCAGATTTCAGGTTGGGGAAACAAAACCAAATGGAACATGAAACATAAAACAAGATCCAGCCAAACACAGTGAGCTCTCTCTGGCTTCAAGTCAAAACGTGGCTAAACCACAAAGCATCACCTGGTTTTGAGTAAAAACCACACCGAACCACCATTTTTTTTCATGGTTTCGGTTTGAAAATCGGGTTTCATGCAAAGCTTGCCCTAGTTTCAGAAGAGTTCCCTGGCAGGGTGCGAGCAAGGCTTCCGCGAGCATGGACTTCTGCGTCATCAGCAGCCACCGTCAGCCCGTGCGGAGGCGATTCCTCCTCATTCTGCCCTCCAAAGGGCCAGGTTTTGTGCAATCTTGATCACGTGATCAAGATGGCTGAAAATCATCAGACGTATGGGTAAGAAATACAGTTAGTTCATCTCTGCACTTAGCTTTTACGAAAACAGAGAAGAAAATTTTTGAAAAGCAATGAATCAAAAGAAGAGGTGGGATGGTCTAAAGCTTTATCTACGTACGGAGGCAAAGAGGAGATTTGAAGCAATTCTTAGGGTAATCTGGGCCAAAATTCCACACTCGTTGGAAATACTGAGATAATAAATGCAAAGTGGCCTATATGAGTATATGGAGGAATGAAACCACTCAGTTTTGCCCTCCTTAGAAGGAGATTAAAATCCTCCTTAGAAGCTAACAGTGTCAGATGAGCCGTTTGCCCTGGGAGGTGATGACATTTGGAGAAGGATTAATATGAAGGAACTCCAAGCTGAGATCTCCATGACATTAAAGGAACCCACCATTGTTCTCTCTGTAAATTAAACCAGTGCTTGGGATTTATAAGAAGATTATAATAGTGAACACATGGAACAGTGGATTGAATCTATAACAAAGCATCTTTATATCAATAAATGCAAAATTTAAAAGATTAACAATAAGAGAAAATAAATGGCTTGTTAAATAAAAAAGAGCTTATATCTGTGTAATACTATAAAATTCACACACAAAAATTTCCCACACATGACCATACTGGATAACCCCCCCAAAAAAAAAAAAAAATCTATGACGTAGTCAATTCAGGTCCTGGAGAGATGATGTACTTGTCCAATCCAGGTCCAGAAGCCTGTAAACTGCAGGAATTTGACCTTCCCTCATTAACCTCCATCCACAGACAATAATATATCCTTGGCATGATTACTGTACAGCAAAGGAGACAATCAGATGCACTAATCATTGCAATATATTGTCACAGGGACCAGGGTGGGAATATCTTGTAAGGAGTGAAGGGGCAGGATTAAAGATCCCCACATCTGCATCCTTTGTTTCTGTGTAATAGAATGCAGGACAGAAAACTAGATACTCTCCTGGAGACAGATCTGCGGAGAAAGAGCCTGATAACGTGGTGCCATTCAATGAGCTACAGAAGCCATCCAAGTGGTGGGCTCGGTTTTAGATATATTGGCTTTGAGATTCCCATGAAATGTACAAGTAGAGCTCTCAAGGTCCTCCAGAAAGTTAGGTCTAGAAGTTCAGGGAAAGAGTTCTGGGCTGGAGACATGGATTTGAGAGTCACCAATGTAAAGGTCGTAGGTCCGCAATACCCCCCAGGGCAATATGTTGAGGAAGAAGAGGTCAAAGGGAGCAGCAGGGGGTTTGACCCGTATGTCCTATACATGCAACTGGATGACACAGGACATCTAAGAGAACAGGCCTAGTAAATGATGACTGTTAGCTAAGGCCACACACCACCAACTGAAAGGAGCATTCTCATCACCGTCCTGCAGAGTTGATCATGCAAAATCCCAAACCACTTTTGCCTTTAAGTAGAAAGTCATGTCTCACTATCCACTATAGGATAGTCTATAGTAAATACCAAACCTAATGTATAAACACCTTATTTACATAAAAGATCATCAAGGGTGATCATTTATTTTATGATCGGATTCACAATGGAATTCTATCAAGTAATAACAAGTGTCTTTGGTGATGGTAACATATGACTCACTTCCCCAATCACAAAACAAAAATTACATTTGCCCACACTTTGGGGGAACATGGGTTTGCTTTTGGTTATTTTCATGTGTTTGCTTTTTAGGGCCATGCATATTATACATTTCTTTAGGTAGATAATAAGTGAGTGGATAAATGGATATAATCAATTTTCACTTCCAGAGGTTCTTTAGCACAGAGCCTAGTGAAAACGTCTATTTGTTTAATAACCATGGAATTGGAAGATATTTTGCCATTAAATATTGATATAGAGGCAGAAACCAAATGGACATTTCCCTAGATTAAAAGTATTAATTAAAGGCCCCAGAGGTCACTGTTGGGCTCTCTAGTTCAATATTTCATTAGTCACCTGGAAGTTGGAGCAGTGGGCAATGAGATTTACAGTATTTCTAGTGAAAACTGAACTTATCCAAGTGCCATATAAACGGAATAAACTAAGTAAAGATCTGGGTAGTGGATATGAGAATGCCACATCAACTTAAATGTTGGCCTGTTATTGTGTTTAGGAGAAATTCTTTTGAACTGTATTTAGAAGATTATGGTCTCTAAGTGATCAGTTACAGCTCTACAAAGGGCCATTAAAATTGTCCCAGAAAGTGTTCTTCCAGTAGAGACATCAGTGCAATGTACTGTTCCATCCAGGCAGGCCACAGAAATCCTTTATAAGGGGCTGGTGAACCACACAACATGTTGTTATGCTTGTTCTGTGCAATATGTGGTGCTTGAGGTTTGATTGTTGCAATGCATGGGCCTCATAGAAGAATCATTTCTCCCTCCTCTGAGCTGCTGGAGTTTTCCTCCCTCTCTATGTCTGGTTATGCATGCATCTCCTTCTTCAACTCAGTGAAGGCAAGATATGCACCTTCCCTTTAACAAAGACCTTGTTCATGGTACATACACCATACATAATGGATGATGGAAGGATGGTTGGATAAGTGGATGGATGGATTGATGGATGGATAAGTTGGTGGATGGATGGGTTGATAGATGGATACGTTTTTGGATGAATAGGTTGGTGGATGGATAGATGGATGGATAAATTGGTAGATGGATGGGTGGATGGATGGATGGATGGATGGATTAGTGGTGAGTGGAAGGAAGGAAGTATAACAAAAATTTTAAATGTGCCTAGAAGGCAATTAAAGCCATCAAGATGTTAAAGTATTTTCTTAAGATACGGTAAAAGAATTATCGTTCTTCAAACTGTCATGAATACAAAGAATGGATAACATTAACAAAATTCCAAATGTTTAGCCTTTCCTGGATTCTCCTTATTGATCTATTATCCAGAAATTAATTGAGAAGTTAAAGAAGTTCAAGTTACACGCCCCATCTCTTAAAGTCAGAGTCTTGACTGGAGCCTGTTACGTGTTCCATAAAATTTTCTTTGATGAAAGGAATTGACCCAACATTGTATTTCTTCTTTTTCCAGTGCTTTAGGGAGCTTAACACTATGTTAATAAGTCAATTCAAACTGTGGATAACCAGTGTAGTATACATGAGCGCCAGCTTTTTTGACATTTTCTTCAGCCTCTAGGAACTTCAGTTTCCTCATGTGTACGGTTGGGATAAATATATAATACCTACCTCACCTTATAGGATTATGAAGATCGAGTGGGCTAATTTATGTACTTTAGTTTACAAACAGCTGGTAAGTGGTGGAGCCAGTGCTGAAATCCAGAATTACCTAACTCCTGAGACGTTTTTTGACTTTTTATTTTGAAATGAGTTGAATGTACAGGAAAGTTGCAAGAGTAATACAAAGAGCTTCTGATGCTCTTCACTCAGATTGACCAATTGTTCCCTTCTTGCTCCATGAGCCCATGTTTTCCATCAGTGCACTATGGGGTCTAGGATAGTCTGTAAAATGGGCTCGATAATGGTGATGACCTCAGAGGGTCATTGTGAGGATTCAATGAGTTCACAGATGTAAAAAATAAGACCCATAAATGAATAGCTACAGCAAAACCTAATGGGACCTCCAGCCAGTGAGGAGGCCACTACAGAGGAGGTGACCCTGAGGTCAGTCTTTAAACACCCAGCCATCCAGCATCAGAACCAAACAGTGATTTCCATGCTCACCCATTGTCTTCGCCCGAGAAAGGGCAAGAACATTAGCTGGATATTAATTTGGAGAAGTAAGTGCTGGTAATTCCACCACCATCCATGGAGTAGAGGTCATCCATAGCGCTTCCAAACTGTTACTGTGAAGATCCTTCTGCCCCATCTCCTCGCCAACCCCCAGCCCTGGCGTAGAATCATGATTTCCCAGTACTTATCACGATTCTCAGAAGTGAAAAGCGGCCTTTCCAAAACATCTATTCATTTACCTGCACAAAGACAAACCCTCGTCCAAAGGCATGAAAACCACTTAAATGCCACGCACGGCCCCAATAAACCATCTCAATACACAACAAAGGATGCTCTTTGACTAATTCTCTCAGGAGGCAAACCATAAGGGCTCGAAGAAGTTAACGTCTGTCATCCAGGCCTTCATGGAGAATGCACGTGGCCGTTGCCAGCGATGTCCAAATACCCAGAACACATATGACCCATACCTTGTAAAAAGTTCTGTATCACATGAAAACAAGCCTGAAGATGATCGATTTTGCAGAGTCAGCGTGACCCACTCCTTTTGTCTTTCTTTCGGTTCTCATTCTACTTTTGACTTATTTGTGGAAAGTTATAATTAGATCGTGCTTTGCCTTTTTTTTTTTCTTGAACTGATAAAGTGCCGTAAATCCTGGACAACATCCATGAGTGCAGTCACTTATGAATTTTGCTATTTTTTGCACGTCGCACCATATGCAGGCCCGGCAGAGAGGCACGGTTCCGTACTCCTGGCATGCAGGAGAGTCACTGAAAGATATCATATGGTCTCCTGGCAGAAGTACAAAGTGTCTCTGGCTGTTTGATCTCCTGTCTTAAACTTAAATGCAAAATCTGATAATTGGGTCAGGCAGGAGAAGAAGCTGAGCAGTAAAGTTCTTTTCATTTCCTTTTGCTATTTCATCTTTTCTTCCTTTTTTGCCCACACTTTCTCCCAACTCCCTCTCTCCTTTTTTTTTTTTTTTTTTTTAGACCCCGAAGGAGACAGTCTGTCTTGTGAATAGGATGGATTCAAAGAGGAGGTGGGTTTACAGCCAGACGACCCGTCAGAGGGTCTCCAGTCACCTCCGTCAGCTCCTTGCTAGATGCACGTTAGATTTCTGCTCTGTTAGCAGCAGTCCTGGATAACCATCTCGAGCTTTGCAAAGGCCAAAGTCATGGCTGGGTTTACTTATTTAGAAATATTACTGCCTTTCCAGACTCGGATTTGTTTAATGTAAAAGGAATTCATCGTAGTCTCTCTGGCTTAGGGCATTAAGCAGACAGAGGCTTGTACTTCAAAGGGCACAAGAGATAAAGGAAAACTGAACCTCGTCTTCAGACAGAAGGAGACTGTGATACGAAAGGTCTGACCTAGACCTCTCTGCCCAATTGTTTCTACACAGGGAAAGAGAACTCTTCGTTCTTGATTTTGCCACTCTAAGACCTATTGCAGAATTGCCTGCGTGGTTGCTGAATGTTTTAGCTGGATGTAAACTCCAAAATGGCTTCTTCCTAATATACCCAAATTTAGCCCTCACTAAGGAGGGGACAAATTCAGAACTGACGAAGCTCTCTATCAGCGTTACTTTTTCAAATCGCAAAGGGCAGTTTCTCACCCTCGGGTGAGTTACTAAAGTATTCCCCAGTCCAGGCCACCCTCTCACTGTGGTACCTGAATGCTCCAGAAACCTTCTCCCCAAAAGAGCACCTGGGGTTTGCTAAGGGGGATGCCTGGGAGCAAGTCACGTGGCTTTCCTCATAGGCACCCCCATACCATTACCGTCAGCTGGACTAAGCATGAAGGAACATTCCAGAAAGTCTTAGCCTGGAATGGAAAATGGAGTCCCAGGGAGGCCACCTGAAGGACAGGTGAGATTGAGATGGATTTTGCCTCTGAGAATGTGGAGCGGAAATCTTGCCAATGGCGGCAGAGCCACTTCCTTCCACTGGGAGCCTCTCCACCAATGGCTCCACAGGTCACTGCCTTCGGAGGGTCCTGTCCCAGATTCAGACTCTTCAGAGGGTAAGGCCAAAGGGTCCTTTTAACTAGGACCGCAGTTTCTACAGTGTCCCAGCATCCCTTCTGATGGTCCCATTCTGCCTGGTACCTAAGGGTCCCTGTGGAGGGTTGCATTGCTCAGAAGAGTCTCCAGGCCAAAGCGACAAGACACTCAGAGCCCTGCCGAGAGTCTAGAACCAATTCACTTGCTCAAACACCACAGCCAAACCAGGACGCAGTCCTAGATCCAAGCAACTTTGCAGCCTGCCTCCCGAGGATGTTCTGGACCCCAGAAGGTTGTAGAGAGCTGCGTCCAGGGTGTAGGGCCAGCATGGGGAATTCAGCAGCCCAGAAAGGCCAATCAGTGTTTTCCCCAGACATCCAGGCTGTGCGGAGAGAGGGCTTGGGGGCAGGGGAGCCATCCACTGATTCTCTTGCTTGCCCAGACTTAGGAGCTGCATTTAGGAGGCCTCCAAACTGATTCTGATAAGAAATGGAAAAGAGGCTGTTTCTCTGGAACAGGCGTGACACAGTGAGTTTGCAACCCTCTTTGATGGAAGCTGCTTTAGAAACAAATGCCCGCAGCCCTAGGAGAGGGCAGCCTGCTTCTGGCCATCTCCAAATTGCAGTCCTTCAATCAAATACTTAGGACACTGCTGGGGGTCTCAGAGGACCCCAGTACTAGTATCAATTAGTCACCTTGATGTTACAAGGACATCATGCCTTGTCATTTTATTAACATGACTGTGTATCACTCACTTCTCACCACAGTGGGGCTGGAGAATCCTTTTGTCTAAAACACTAAATTAGACCTGTTCAAGCTGACACCAGAAATGACTTGCATGCCTTGTCCACACCTACACAAGGGTGGATTTGCAACATCATGGGACCCCCGTGTTCAGGGGCTTTTGGGGGGAGCCAGCCTCCCTCACTGATGCCAACACATTTATAAGAAAGACTGATGGGTTACTATACTCACAGTGGCCTGCTAAGAGGGGTCCACCAACCATTCCTTCCGTCCAACCCAAAGCTCAATGCAAAAACAAAACACAATTTTAAAAAATTGCGAATTTATGAATTTGTGAATTTGCTTTCATTACACCACTAAGAGTTTTTTCCAGTTACTGAAGAAATTAGATGGTTGTCTGAATATATTTTTTAAATGTGCCCTTATTCTCAGACTCCTGCCCCATCCCTTCCTCACGTCCTCCACGTGCTTCAGTGACAAGAACCATTTGCCGTAATTGTAGTTTCCTTGTTGGTAGCCTCCATCACAACAAAAAGTGAAAATCGAAAACTCTTAGGTGGAAATTAATTTAGAAACAACATTACCACAATTCTTGTGTGGCGTATGTAACCATAATAGCCATTTCAGTGGGGAAAGCAAAAATAAATAGAAGGCCAAATGACATTAATTTCTATCTGCAGCAAACCCATAATTGGATCAATTATCAGATCCTCGGGGAGAAAGTAGGTTGCCATTGATTGGTGGGTGAAGCCCTCTATGGACACACAGGACAGAAGGAAACGCATGTGATGATGTACATTGAAACTAGGCTGGCAGGGGTGGGAAACCCTTGAAACCCCAGTGGGAGCGGTGGTGACCCCCGGGCTTCCTCTGGACAGCAGAGTGGTTTTTAGACCAAGGCATCCACTTCTCCATTCATTGACAGGTGGCTTCGGGCAAGTTTCTTGACCCCTTGGGGCTCGATTCCCTCATCTGCTCACTGGGGATTCTAAAAGTGCCCACCTCATAGGGTTTTAAGGATTAAGTAAGCTGATCCATGTAATGCACTTAAAATGGTGCCAGGTACCCGGTAAACTTTTAAAATGTTAGCTTATTATTAAAATTATTCTTTCTTTTCATCATTATTTATTATCCATTAATCAATAGTAATAGGAGTAGATTTGGGCTTAGCAGATGCAAATCTGAGTTTAAGCTCTCCTGTTTTCTTGCCATGTCGTTTTGGGCAAGTTAACCTCTCTAAGCCTCAGGTTCCTTATCTGTAAAATGGGCCTCTATCAATTTGCATAACTATGCCCAGGACACTGACTAAGAAATAGGAGAGCACTTTGTAACTGAACCTGAGACCACAGAACTCACCTTTCTTCTGGGGACATCGGAATTGCCACAGAGGGGACAGTTCCAGCAAGGCGCCCTGGGATGTGATTGGCCGGTCCCTCCCCTGGTGTGCTCCATGTCTGCATGGCTTTCCTGAACTGCTACCCACAGGATACACAGGTATCTCCAGGTGTGAACCCCCAGAGATGTTCCTCAGCTTCTCTCTGCAGCTCCAGGGTCAGACCAGGCAGTGGTGAGAGCAAGGTAGACATTTCATCCAGAAACGCCCTGGATCTCAGAGAGGAGACCCAGACCCGAGGACGCCCCTGGCCTCGTGTGTTGTGTGTGCATTTTCTGTGTCTCAGATTTTCATCTGAAGAGCCCCGTAAATGATGAGTCTTTCCACCAGGAATTCTAAGGAGGAAATGGGGCTCCACATAAAGTAAACAAGAACATACAGTTCTTTATACAAATATTCTCAAAGAGCACTCCAAAAATCCCTCCTCCCCACATGGATGGGGGTGGAACGACTTCCTTTTTTTCTCTTATAAATGTCTTTGCTTTTGCTCTTTTCTCTTAATGCCTTGTTGCCCTGAAAGTGGTGCCTACGTAAAAACTGAAGTATCTGGTCCTCTGCAGTGGAGAAGGAGGCTAAACCAGAGGCAGCAAGAGCATCAGAAGCTGATAAAAACACTCCAGATGATTTTTATTGTAGTTTCCTGACTGGCCTGTTACCACTTTCTGAAAATTTGGAGATCAAGTGTGGAATCTGTACTCAGACTGGTGTGCATGTATGTGTTTGTGTGCATGAGAGTGTGTGCATGGGTTGAAGTACATGCCAGGGAGTGTGTGTGTGTTTCTGTGTGTGTGCATGAGTATAGGCGTGTGCGTGTTGCTTGTGCATGGAAGTGTGTGTGTCTGTGAGCCTGTATGTGAGTGTGGGTGTGTCAGGTTGTGTATGTGAATGTGCTTGTACACCCACAAGCATATGAGAGGGAGTGTATCTGTGTGTGCATGTGAGTGTGTGTGTGTGTGTGTGTGTGTGTGTGTGCGCGTGCACTGAGAGCATTCTGTGTGTGGCTCTGTCCTGCGCATCCATCATGCCCTCAGGAGAAGCCAGAAGACATTTGGGACATTTTGCATTCTGTTCGTAGATGAGGGGCCTGAGGCCGGGGGAGGGACAGATCTCACCTGATGGCAGAGCTGGTTTGTGGCAGAGGTCTGACCTGAAAGCACTTTCCTCTTCCACCTCTCTTTCCATCACACTCCTTTTCCTTCCTCTTTGCTGACCTCTGCGATGCCAGCACCTCCGGGCTGGTCTCACCTCCGGCCACGTCAGCTGTGTGTTTCTCCAGCCCTTGCTATGCGGGACATGCACCCACGTCTAGAGGAGTGTCTGCAGTCCAGGGTTGGCACTAAAATGCCCTTGAACGCCATGAGGCCCACAGCCTCCCTACCTGGGTCTTCACAGCTCCGATGGGGTTCATGGTGGCACCTGGGTTCCCCGACCCAGTCAGCTCATTCTCCTCTGTGGCCCCCAGGTCAGCACGAGTCCAAGTGCACGGACACTCTCACATCAGCAGTGTGAGCACACGGACAGGATTTGGAGGGAATGAATGAATGAATGGCAGCCCCAGCCTTCGGACCACACAACTGAGCTTTACCTATTTGAACGGGAGGAAAGCAGGCTCCTAGAATATTCAGAGACAGAGGGCACCGCTCAGTGAGCCAGGCTCGGTGCTCCTCGTGGCCGAGCATGTCCCTCAAAAGCCTCCCCACCTGAGGCATCTGCTCTCCGAGTCAGCTGTGTGCTCAGGGCCTCCCTGTTCTATCAACACGACAGAAACAGCTGTGCCAGATACAATGTCCCATTGATCCGCTGTCCAAATCCACCTCCTGCCCGGCCTTGCACTGCCTGCCTCTAATACTCCTCGGGGGTGGCCTGGAGCTTGGACAGCACATCACGTGGGAAAAAAAATCAAAAGTCATCCCTCGTGGTCCAAGTTGCCCCATTCCCGACCTTTCCTTCCCCCTCTCCCTTTCTTGATGGGCCTGGCATTTTAGCAAATGGAATGATGGATTTTTAACGGTGCAAAGGGCCTTTGAGACATCTGAGTGTGGCCGACTCACGTGTTTGAGAACATTGAGACCCAGTAAGGTACTGATACTTGGCCAATCTATAGCCAAGCTGGGGCGAGAGACCGCACTCCGTTCGGGGCTTTTTCACCCTCACCCGGCAGGTGCCGGGGTCTTACACCAATGCCTCCTCCCTGCTGGGACTTTGAAAGGGCACTGCTGTCCTGGAAAGCCATGGACACCCCGTAGTGCAGGGATGTGGGTGTGTCTTCCGTGTAGGTGCTTAGTGAGTGCCCCTGCCATGCTGCCCTGGCTCGTGTGCCTGGGACACCAACCCCATGAGACATGGCCCTGCCCTCAAGAGGACCACAGCCTGACCTGTGGACATCAAATGCTCTGTCACCCGAACTCTCAACCTTGACTCCATACTAGAATCGCCTTGGGAGCTTTACAAAACTACTGAGAGCCAAGTGCTGGTATCAATAGGACCATTTTATTTCTTTCCTCTGTTTGCTGTGGCCTCTCCGGGGGACAAGAGGCAGGCAGGTTTTGACTGGCAAAACACAAGAACTTATATTCAAACTTATTCAAAGCTTATATTCACGGCCAAGGTTGTAGGGAAAGGGACAAGTGTGGGCAAATTTCATTTGCTTCTCAGAAGAAACACCATGCTCTCCATCCCTTAGTCATACTCTGGAAAATGGTTGTGGTGGGAATGTGTATGTCTGGGGCTGAGGACATGGAAAGTTACGTGGTGCTTAAATCTAGATCTGGGCCATTTGGTCAAGATCTTTTGGCTTAATTGTTTGAACTCAAGCATAGTCTTCAAGTGCCAGAGCAGAGCAGTAAAGAAACTAACACAAAACAGCAATAATAGAGCAATAGAAAGATCTCAAGTCTTCATAGTTAAAGGAACAGAGGGGGAAAAACTACCTCATTCGTGCAAATTTCTGTAAGCTGTCCATTTACTGGCTGTCTGATGGTATTCCTCTCAAATCCCATCCAAAAAGAAGAGCTAACCGGAACATTAAAAGCAGAGAAAGAAGTTTCTTTTGAGCAAACAAAACATCGTGTTTTGAGTCCCAAGCAAGCTCTTAAGTCGAAAAGGGTGCTAAGCCCTTTGCCTTTGGCAAAACACAGCCTCTTCTCTCTAAATGTTTAAAAATGTTTAGTGGCGCCAGAAAGTGCAATGAACTTAGACATCAAAAATCTGTAAATTAATAAAACACATAAATAGAACTTCCATTAAGCTGGGCAAGGACTTTGAAACACAGAAAGAGGCATACTTAGAAAAGGACACAGATTCAGAAAGATAAGTTGCTGAGAAAAGACCAACTATGTCTGTCCACCCCTCCCCCCATCTCTCATGGAAGGTTTACTTGGGAAAGAGTATCATCTGTGCATCGTGACAAAAATCATTGCGCACTGCAGAAACCGAAATAACAGGCTGACATAGGGTCACACCATTATCCGTAAAACATGAGAGCGGCCACTGCTTGCCTTGAAATAACCTACCTCTCTCCTGCTAGTACAGTTGTCAAGGAAAGTTCCACAGCCAGAGTTTCAGGATAGCTAAATTTCAAAATGTATTGCAGAAATGTCACCCAATTTTTTCTTCATACATCATCATTTATCATCTCTCAAGTGGTCAGTCAAAATATGGAGGAAACATATGAATACACTTGTTTCTTTTTTTTACTTTATTAAAAAATTTTTATTCAAGTATAGTTGATTTACAATATTGTATTAGTTTCAGGTTTACAACATATTGATTCAATATTTTATCGATTATATTCCATTTATTGTTATTATAAAATATTGGCTATATTCCCTGTGCTGTGCAATATATCCTTGTAGCTTATTTATTTTACACACGTTAGTTTGTACCTCTTAATCTTCTACCCCTATGACCCTCACTCCCTCCCTCTCCCTACTGGTAACCACTAGTTTGTTCTCTGTATCTGTTAGTCTGTTTTTGTTTTGTTACATTCATCCATTTTTGATTTTTAGATTCCACATATAAGTGATAACATACAGCATTTGTCTTTCTCTGACTTATTTTGTTAAGCATAATACCCTCCAGGTCCATCCATGTTGCTGCAAATGGCAAAATTTTATTCTTTTTTATGGCTGAGTAATATTCCAGTATATGTATATATATGTGTGTGTGTATATATATATATATCATATCTTCTTTATTCATGCATCTGTTGATGGGCACTTAGGTTGCTTCCATATCTTGGCTATTGTAAATAATGCTCCTATGAATATGGGACTGCATGTATCTTTTTGAATTAGTCTTTTCGTTTTCTTCAGATATATACCCAGGAGTGGAATTGCTGGGTCATATGGTAATTCTATGTTTAGTTTCTTGAGGAACCTCCTTACTGTTTTCCACAGTGACTGCACCAACTTACATTCCCACCAACAGTGCACAAGGGTTCCTTTTTGTCCACATCCTTGCCAACATGTGTGATCTTTTTGATGATAGCCATTCTGACATGTGTGAGGTTATATCTCATTGTGATTTTGATGTGGCTAGCAATGTTGAACATCTTTTCATGTACCTGTTGGCCATCTGTATGCCTTCTTTGCGAAAATGTCTATTCAGGTCTTCTGCCCATTTTTTAATCGGGTTGTTTGTTTTTTTGATATTGCATTGTCTGAGCTGTTTATATATTTTGGATATTCGCCCCTTAAAGGTCATATCATTTGCAAATATTTTCTCTCATTCACTAGGTTGTCTTTTCATTTTGTCAGTGGTTTCCTTTGCAGTGTAAAAGCTTTTAATTAGGTCCCATTTGTTTATTTTGGGGTTTTTTTCCTTTGCCTTAGGAAACAAATCCAAAAAACTATTGCTATGGTTTATGTAAAAGAGCGTTCTGCCTATCTTCTCTTCTAGGAGTTTTCTGGTTTCCATTCTTACATTTAGGGCCTTAATCCATTTTGAGTTTATTTTTGTATATAATGTGAGAAAATGTTTTAATTTTATTTTTTTACATGTAGCTGTCCAGTTTTCCCAGCACCACTTATTGAAGAGATTGTGTTTTCTCCATTGTATGTTCTTGTCTCCTTTGTTGTAGATTAATTGGCCATAAGTGCATGGGTTTATTTCTGGACTCTCTATTCTGTCCCATTGATCTATGTTATATGTCTGTTTTTGTGCCAATACTATGCTGTTTTGATTATTGTAGTTTTGTAGTGCAGTCTGATGTTAGGGAGCATGATACCTCCAGCTTTCTTCTTTTTTCTCAAGATTGCTTTGGCTATTCAGGTTTTTTGTGGTTCCATACAAATTTTAAGATTATTTGTTCTAGTCCTCTGAAAAATGTCATGGGTATCTTGATAGATAGGGATTGCACTAAATCTGTAGATTGCTTTGTGTAGCGCAGACACTTTAACACTATTAATTCTTCCAATCCATGGACATGGGCTATCTATCCTTGTTTTCTAAAGCCCATTAGGTTTGGTTAAAGTCTTTCTTATGGCTGCTAAGGTCTCTTAAGCCACAAGAGTGACACAGAGTTTTTTCTTCACAGTTATCTGCTAATTCAGAAAAGATGTGATTCCTGAATCATAGAGTAACTTTACAGGACAGCTCCCAAGTTTTCCCTCCCCTTCTCGTCTTCCCTCATCCAAAGACATTTATGATACTCATTTGTCCATACTTCACTCAGTGCCACTTCTCCCACCTTCTCCAATGTGTCCAGAGACTCACCTATTCATCTGGTCATGGTCAACAACATAAGGGACTCTTGGGGTTAAAAATTATACAGTCAATGAAAAGTAAGCTCTCTCATACAACTCAGCCACCTTGAAGGGTCATGGCTAAGGGCAAAAGGGCCCTCCATTGCTTCTCAAGTCTGAGAGGGTCTTAGGATGTCTTCAACCTTGACCTTACATTGACTCTATCCATGGGAGATTCAGTTTAGTAGTTTGGGGACCACCAATTGATATAACAAAGGAACTCAAAAATCTAGGTCATCAAAATAAAGTTCAAAACGGGTGTTCCTGATCAGATTCAGTGACCCAAGTTTCCCCATCTTGCAGCTCTGCCATCTTCCATGGTTGCTGTACTGGTCTGCACCCAGTCGACAGGAGGGAGAGTATGGAGGATTGTGCAGGGGAGTCTGTGGGGCCACCTGGAATGAGGCGCACCACTTCTGCCCACATCCCGCTTCCCAGTCTAAGCCAGTGCCTAACCACCAGAGAGAATGGGTTATTTCTCTGGTCATGGACCTAGAAAGAATAGGGAGTCGATTTGGTGAATACTTGGTTTAATCGCCCGCACACTGAACAGCTCTGCCCCTGTAGATGCCAGGTTTTGCCCCAAGCTTCTCTCTCGTACCTGATATCCTGGATCTGCTGCTGGGACCTGCCCTTCCATGTCTTTGCCCAGGGTTTGGGGCCTGTTTCCTGGACCATTTTGCTCTATTTCCTCAGGCTTGCCAACCTCCTTGTGCATGCTGACCCTCTCCTGCCAACTTTCCCACTGATCCCCCTGTGCTTAACCTCACCTGCCGGCCCAGCTCTGCACACACCTTGTCCTCACCTCTAGTTCTGGTTAGTTCCCTTGCACATATTAGCAGGTTGCCCACCCTGCACCAGTGTCCCCTGTACAGTCACTACGGTTCTGCTCAGAACAGATGGGCTTCTAGCCGAGAACAGCCTTTCCCAGGAAGCCTTGGCTTATCCGTGTAGCCGATGCCTTGAGCCACTCACTGCTTTTGAGGTTTCTCTTCTTCTGCTTCCAGCTCTAAGCCAAGCTTGCTTTCTCTTGGGCTTTCAGATCCCTGAAGCAATGAGCCCTCACCCCCACCACTCATTCAAACCTGGACACTTCAACTCCTTAACTTTCCTAAATACTTGTCTTCTTTAGTACACTCAGAAGGGGAATTGGGTGAAGATGGTAGAACTTCCAGTTATAGGATAAATAAATTCTGGGGTGCAATGTTCAACCTGATGACTGTAGCTAACAGTACTGTTCTGTATATTCAAAACTCACTCACAGAGTAGATCTTAAAAGTTCTTATCACAACAAAAACAATGTATAACTATGTGAGATGATGGTTTTTAACTAAAGTTATTGTCATAATCATTTCAGAGTATATACATATGTCAAATCATTTCATTTCAGAATGTATACATATATCAAATCATTATACTGTATGCTTTAAACTTATACAATGTTATATGTCAATTATATCTCAATAAAACTGGGAGAAATAAACATTAGAGATATTGTAAGAGAAGAAGGAGGAGGAGTAAAGGAGGGTCTTTTTATCTTCTCTCTCTGGTCTTATTTTTATCACATTTGTCACTGGCTCATGAGCCTTCAGCCCTCTTCATCCCCCTCTGGCTGCCTAAGGAATCCATAGTTTAGTTTCCTTATATTTATTAATAAAAATCCACACAGCATTTATTATATGCTATGCACTGTTCCAAGTGCTATACAAATATTAACTTAACATATTCCTCAGGATCTTATGAGTTAGTTACAGTCTTACCCCCACTTTGAGGTTGAGGAAACTGAAGCACAGAGAGATTAAGTAACTTTTCCAGGGTCACATAGCCAAATAGTTTCTCCCCATGCAAGTCAAAATACTCTCTCTTCCCTTCCCTGGGTGATAGCATTTTAGACCTAGCTCAGAGGACATTAAATCTTCAGAGCAAGAAAGGAACTTAAAACCACTGGTCTAGCTACACTTCATCTTACAGATGTCGATACCGAGTCTTGGAAAGGTGATGGAGGTTGTCCACAGCCAAGCAGCTGGTTGTTGGCAGTTTTCAGAGGTGAATCCCGATGTTATCTGTTCCCTCGATAAGAAGGCACCACATTAGGTCACTTCTATCACAGCCACATGTCAGCTTGTTAGAAAATCCCTTATCTAAAATGAAGTAAATACAGTGTAATTCCTATGAGTGCCCCCAAAGTGTTCTCTGTCTTTCAAAAAAGGTAACTTGAGTTTTCATTTCACCACCATTCTCTGCAAGGATGAGTTTGATTCAAGACTCCAGCAGACAAACCGATGGCAGAATGGATTCCCATTGGCGCCATGACAGGCAAGAGGGCAGAACATTGGCATAGACATCCTGCCCAGCAACCCCCAGATGAAGCCAGATAGTCAACTGTCTGCACTCCATGTGCCATTAGCCAGACACACCATCAGCCTGATGACCTTAGATGACCAGTAAAGGTTACAGATTTCTGAGTTGAGAAAGCTCAAGTTTGTAAACACCATCACATGACCAGAGGAGGCACACCTCATTCTGGGAGACATGAATAGGGTGATTATTCCAGAATGTGTAAATATCTGAATGACCCAAAGGTCTTCTATCCATCATCCTATTCCAGAACAGGGTTGCGGAGAAAGCCCAGGCCAAACTCTAAATAGGGTATTCCTTTCATGGCACCCATGGGGCGGCGCCATGCTTGAGAGATGCTTCCTCTCAGGGAGTAAGAGGCACACAAGCACAGTCAGCTCAGGATGCCACGGGTGCTTAAGAAGACAGGTCTTTAAGGGAGCTCCCTCTCATCTTCCCCAAGCCCCCAATATTACTACTTTAGCTCAAGGAGGCCTTGACTTTCCAAAGACAAGTGAGCTCCTGGCTGGCTCCAGGTAAGGACAGTGTGTGCTAAGCTCCTATTTCACAAGCCACCCTGGCTCCTGGCTTCCTGTCACAAACATTTATATTTCCTGCCTATTTATCCTTAATTTTCCAGGGAACTGCGTGAGGATTTATAATTGATAATTTTCGTGCTTAGTGCCCCATAATGCTTTGCATCTTCAAAGCAGTCAGCAGGCATGAGCAAACACTCGTAACACCCGTGTTGGCCAAGTCTGTGTTTTTCTCCCTGTTTGGCACCTGGATGCTGTGAGGTTCTGAGGAGGCAACCTGGACGAGCACAGTGTCCCAAAGCTCAGGTGCACGGCTCCAGTTTCTTTCTGGTGTCAGCTCTCCCTGGCATCCTCTTCCAGGACACCATCTTTTCAGACAAGAACAGTATGGGGGCTTGTCCTGGTGGCCCACCTGTGCTCTGTAACCTGCTGTCCTTCCACGTGAAAATCGTTCATTCTTCACAGCAAGCCTGGTGGGCAAATTCAAAGCTGAAGAAAAAGATGGGAGAGAATAAGGAGAAATTGGGGGCAGTATGGCCAAAAGTTCTACCAACTCAGACGCACCTTCCTCAGTGTCCAGGGGCCTTGGAACCACAGCTCATGAGTGAGGTGGTCACCCATCCTGGCGGGAGAAACATAAACTCCCAAAGTTGTGCCTGGTGTGTGTCGTAAAAACAACACTCATTGTTGGCAAGTGGGTGACAAGCAGGACTGGCCAAGAATTTGACATTGTGTGAACAAAATGTCCAGGTAAATGTGTTTTCACTTAGTGGCCGTATGTTTATGAAAGTGTAGACATAAAAGGAGCCTTTTGAAAACCCAAGAGCTTGAAATTGCATAATATCAAGTTCACCAAAAACTGACAACTTTTTGTCCACTTACATTTCTATTCTGTGTGTTCGTGTTTTTCCCTCAGTTGATTTTTCAAATGAGAAACTTTTTGGACTTTGTATTTTCAGGAAAATGCCGTCAATGGAAATCATCCTAACTAGAAAAATCTCTCTCTGCTTGAGTTGTAGCAAAATGTATAATGGCTCTCCCTGCAGTTAAGGGCGGCTCAAAGCTGCCCGTCTTAAGTCATTGGAGATCCTTCTCACCCCAGCTCTGTAGCTGCTCATTTCAGGGCTTAATACTGTGTCAAAAACCACCCTTCATCTCCCCTCCAAAAAAAAAAAAAAAAAAAAGGAAAAAACAAAAACACCTCTTTCGCTGAATTTCATTTCACAAACATGCAAGGATTCATTACAAATGTGCTGTTGTGTTTTGACTATTAGTTGGCTTTGTTTTTCTATTGTTGTTTCCATATGCAAGAGGGGGAAAAAATACGTTACTTGAACTAAAAGAAATTTGAGCCAAACTCCTCTTGACAGTTAACCTGGTTGAAGTGCAGTTGACTTCTTGCCTATTCCAGCAAAGCAACCAAATGTTCCCAGTAGCTCCTTAATGCAATTACTTGATGAGAGAAAGGCATTTCATTTCCTAACCACTACAGGAATAAGCAATATAGCTGTCAATACTTTCCCAACAGAGCTTCAGGCATGGTGGGCACCATTCAACCATATTTGTATATGCTCATTAACGCGTTTCCATCAAACTTAAAAATTCACCTTGGTAAAGCCTGGGAGTCTTTAGGGATTTTGCTGATAGGAGACTGACCTTCTCCATCTGTTTTCAAGTTGTTACTTTGTTTCTGAATATGCACCACATCACAGCAATTTGACTCAACCCTCCATTTAAGTCAAATCGGGTTACATTCAGTATGCCTACCCACCCCCCCCACCCCCCGGCTTCCTTTGAGGCCAGAGTGATAAGCCTGAGAAAACACAAAGCCTTCTCCCTCTTTACACTTGATGTACTTGCCCGCTTTCCTGAGTAATTTAGAGTCTTATACCATTGTGTTCTCTAATGATGAAAGCAATTGCTCCCATTTACGGAGGCCTCACCATGTGCCAGATATGTGCTGTGCATTTGTTTATATGATCTCATGTAATCCTCACAACCCCTGAGAACAGTCATTCTCAAACTACAAAGTATAGGAATCAGCTGGGGGAGCTTATCAAAAACAAGACTTCCAAGTCTCCCCCCAACTCTGCAAATATTTGGGTTTAGCAGAGTCTTGATGGGTGGTCTGTGAGATTACGTTTTGCAAAATATTGCCCTAAGAAGTAGGTACAACTACTATTCCCATTTTGTAGGTAAAAATCTTGGGCTTAAAGAGGGTAGGAAACTTGCCCAAACTAACTCAGGAATCAAACCAAGGCTGTATCATGCCAAATCCGAATTCCGTGCTCCTATCCAGAGGCGCACCAACTCTCGCTCATTTTATGAAGGACTGATACTGACTTTCCTACCAAGGGATAATGTCAGAGTAGTTAACTCTAGCTGACATTTTAAATAGTTCCCAAGGTCCAAGGTCTTCATACAACCAAGGCTTATTTCTCTCTTTTGCAAAGACTAATGTTCTGAGGGTAACTCGTCTGCAAGGATCTCCTCCAGCCAGTGACTCAGTACTCCAGGCTGCTTCCACCTTGTATATGCCACCTGGAATACAACATCCGATGTCACCACAATGGGGAGAGGGAGGGCTGGACCATCACCCAGGACACTGCTGGGTTCCCCCTGGAATGGGTTAGATCATTTCTACCTACATCACATTGGCCATATTTCAGCCAGTTGGCCCCAGTCTAACTGTGAGGGAGGCTGAGGAAAGGATAGGATCACATGTACATTTAGTGAACACCCAAGTGAGAGAGCTGGGACTAACCATCATTGCATAAAGCTCCCCCAGTTTCATTAACCACTGGAACTGGACCTTGTTTCTTCATCTTCTGCATTCTGCTAGTTTTGTCTTCTGCCTTTCAGGGTCACCTCCAGCATGATCACTCCTGCAATGAAACTGTCAGCAAAGTACCCCTCCACAGGTAGTAAGGTGTAAAACACATCTGTATTAGTCAGTTCAGGCTGCTATAACAAAATATCATAGACCGCAGGGCTTAAACAGAAGGCATTTATTTCTTACAGTTCTGGAGGCTGAGAAGTTCAAAATCAGGGTGCTAGCATGATCAGGTTCCAGTGAAAACTCTCTTCCTGGTTTACAGACAACCACCTTTTTGCTGTGTCCTCATGTGGGGGAAAGTGAGAAAGAGCAAACTCTCTGGTGTATTCTTATAAGGTCACTAATCCTATCATGAGGCCCCCCACCCTCATGAGCTCATCTAAACCTGATTACAAAGGCCCCACCTCCTAATACTCCTACACACTGGGGCTTAGGACTTCAACATATGAATTTGGCAGGGGTGGGGTGTGGTGGTTGGGGGACAGGGCTGGAGGGGTACACAAACATCTAGTCCTAGCCCATAACATCATCCCAGAAGGGAGCCCATATAAATGGCATTTCTCCTCTCATTTTCTCCTCCCACCTCAAAGGCAGTTATTTAACTCAGCCCTAAAAATGTGAACTGAAACTTATATTTTTAAAAACACATTTTTAACTCAATTATAGCCAAATGTATAAAGGAGAACTACCCTTTCTATAACTTAAAATATTGCCACTTAAGTGATATGTTTGAAGAAAGGGATTTGAATGAACCAATAGACAATATCCCAAATGACACACAAGAACTTGCTATTTGGTTTACATTTG
Source organism: Monodon monoceros (assembly GCF_005190385.1). Classification (NCBI taxonomy): domain Eukaryota; kingdom Metazoa; phylum Chordata; class Mammalia; order Artiodactyla; family Monodontidae; genus Monodon; species Monodon monoceros. The sequence goes on from NW_021703767.1 coordinate 10,231,183, forward strand.
GGTCCATAAGAGCAAGGTTCACAACTGATGGTCAACACTTTGCTGAAAACCTCAATAAAATCATTTCTGAAACATCAATGCCATTTGTTACAACAAATTTGCCATTTCTTCAACTTGACTTCTCCAACTCTAGGCTTTTGCTCAATGTATTTGCTCTTCTGCTTCTTACCTCCCTCCATCCAAGGGGCAAGAGCCTTTCTGGACACCCTCCTCTTAGCAGAATTAATTTCCTCTATCTCTGGGATGCTCCCCCACTGATTTTATGCTTTTGTTAGCTCAAATCATATTCAAAACATACACTAGTGAGTTGTGGATTTGTCTTTCCTAGAGACCAATAAATGTATTTTTATTCAGTTTTCTTATACTCCATCATTTAGAAATTGCATTTACAGACCAGAAGAAAGGAGTGGCTTAAATAAGATAAAAGTCTATGTCTTTCACATGATTCCAGATGTAAGTAGTCCAAGGCTGACCTGGCAGCCCCATCACATCAGGGATCTAGACTCCTTATATCTTTCTTCTCCATCATCCTTAACACTTGGCTTCCTTTCTCAAGGATGCTTCATGATCCAGAATGGCAACCAGAGCTCCAGACATCCCATCCACACTCTAGTCAGAGGGAGGTGGGGGAGGATGGAAAGGCCCTTTAAAGAAGCACTTTCCTGGACATCCCATGTAGAATGTCAGAATGTGTTCACATGACTGCCTAGCTGCAAGAAAAGATGGGAAATGGCACCTAAACACATTGCTGTCCTAAAAAAAAAAAAAAAAAAAAAAAAAAAGGGACTTTTTCTAGGGAAGAAGGGTGAATAGACATTGGGTACCACACGGAACTTGTAGAAAACAGGCACTCATCAAAGCTTGTTGGATTAAATTACATTTATTGGACAGTATAACAATGCTGCAAAGCACGTTCTTTTTTAAAACTGCCAAAAACAGAGACTCACTGAATGAGCTTTAACACTGCCTCAAGTCAGTGCTTGGTGCTTTTCAGACTTAAAAATGAAAAAGCAATAGCTTTTTACTTTCGTTGGAAGAGCAGCTGGGTTATAGCAGGAAGGTCAAAGCTCTAGAGTAGAGAGACCTCGGACTGAAGCCCTGTGAGATCAGTCACAGCCTGTGGGATTCAGTCAAATTACATAACTCCATTGAGCCTCTCATCTGACAGATGGGGATAAAAAGACCTACCTCATGATGTGAGGCTATAACTAATTAGGAACAAATGAAATGAAGGAACGTACAAGAACTAACTGCTAATACCAGCACCTAAGATGTTCAGTAAGTAGGAACTCGGATGGACATGAGATTAAAGACCTGCCACTACCCTGGGACAAGTTAAACCTCTCAAACCTCAGTCCCTTTTTCTGTAAAATGAAGACATTATTTTTTAACCTTTCAGAGTAGTGAGAACTAGGTAATTAAATCAGATAAATATAAATATAAAAGCTGAGAAGTCATAAAGCAATTATAAATTTATAATACCTTCATTTCTTCAGATACATTGACCTCTAATCCATGCCACACAATTATTCTATAGGAATAGGAAGCACCCAGGTGACCCTAGATTGGAATCTCAGGCACCCAGCATGATGACAGGCCAGTTCCACACTTTTTGTAACAGAAATTCTCCTGTTCAAAAGAATTACAGTTCATTAGAAAGACACAAAAGTGATTCCACATAGCTTCTCAGGTTTAAGTGACAAGGCCACTTTGGTGAGATTACTGTCATGCTCCTAGCTGGCTTGGAGAATTCATTCAAAACATCTGAGCCACCTGTGTGAAGTCCCTTTGGGAAGATGAGTTGATGAAGCATCCCCACCTAAGAGCTGGCAACACTGTAAAATGTAAATACCTGATCACTTGATTTCCAGAGGTTGTTGACAAATTGCTTCTTTTTTTCTTTTTTAACTTTTTCTTTTATTTATTTATTTAATTTTTATTGGAGTATGGTTTATTTATAATGTTCTGTTAGTTTCCACTGTACAGCAAAGTGAATCAGTTACACATATACATATATCCACTCTTTTTTAGATTCTTTTCCCATATAGGTCCTTACAGAGTATTGAGAAGAGTTCCCTGTGCTATACAGTAGGTCCCTATTACTTATCTATTAAGTGTGTATATGTCAATCCCAATCTCCCAATTTATGCTTCCCTCCCCGCTTCCCTCCTGGTAACCATGAGCTTGTTTTCTACATTTGTGACTCTATTTCTCTTTTGTAAATAAGTTCATTTGTGCCATTCTTTTTTATTCCACATAAAAGCAATATCATAGGGTATTTGTCTTTCTGGAAATTAGAAATTGTTTCTAATGTCTTTTCTAGTGAACTTCATAATGAGCTATTACAGAACGGGGCGACATGTAGTACTGCAATCATTGACTAAACGTCCATAAAGGATTTAAAAACAGAACTTTAATCATACTTTCTAGGATTCGACAGGATGTTACTGCTTCCCCTAAATCATGCTGGAAGTTAGCACAAAGAGGGACTCCTGTTGGGATTAGGGTGCGAAACCTTGGGGGGCTGTCTTAGGATTCTGCGTACCACAGATACTCTATAAAATGCAACTAAATCATTGCATAATTATAAGCATAATTCATCATTACTTAAGCTCACACTTACAAGTGCTTGAATTTTGCAGAAAAAATTGCACTTGAATATAATTTCCTTCCCATAATTTCTATGCATCTATCTATGTGTAATTTCTGTTACTCATGGTATAGTATTTAAAATAAGATATTAGTTTTGAATACTTAAGAAAAAATAAAATATGAGCCGTGATTATTAAACTACAGGTGTAATGAGGTGGCCCTAAAACCCTGGACAATCACTTAACTTTGTGTCAATCCTTCTCCTTCATATGCTGAGAGGCTTAGACCAGATGATAATGTTTGTTTAGCTCTGGGCAGTTTACAAGCAACTAAACAATCATTTCATTTTACCTCAGTTTGCTGCAAGATCTTTAAGATCCTTTAGTCTTGCAACATGCTACAATCCTACGGTGGCCGTCGAGCAGTGATTCTGTAACTCTGAGCACAAGACACTGATACCAGCGTCTTTCACTGGTGTCCAGTCTGTTCATAAGGACCCTGATTTGGTTTGCCTATAAGCTCCTTGTAGGAGGGCCTCATGTATTATTCATCTTTGTGCCCACAGGACCTAGCTCAATGCTTGCCAGAAGGGATGTGACCAATAAATATCAGCTATCGGTTGGCTAAACAGAGCTGGGTGACGACACTGAGGTGTCCCCTCCCCATTCCTGTGACAGAGTACAAATCTCAAGACAGGCCTTACTGACCTTTTTTCTCATTGGTGTGGTTGTCGTGTCCCCTGGGGTTGTCTCCACGCCTGGGGCTGCCCTTGTGCCTTTGCCTTTAACAGATGAGCACCCCTGGGGAGGCCATCCTGGCGAGCAAAGTCCTCTTTCCTCATTCTACTGGCTGGGGACGTTTTCAAAACGTCCCCTTCATCAGTCCCTGGCCAAAGCTTTCAACCCAGCCTCATCGAGGTGAAGGTTGCATCTCTGTTTTTAGTATGGAAAAATAAGATTTAAAAAAACACACAGAATTTGCTTTATGGAAATTCACTTTACAGTTCTACAGCTGGAGGGAATGTATTCAAGAAGATGGAGGTTACTGTTTTTAAATCCTGCCATTAATAAAGCCCCCCAGTGAACCCCAAAAGTAGGCTAATGGAAATATTCAAACTAATTGCTCTCCTGCTGTTGGTTGTTGAACAGAAAGGATTTTGGTGTGTTGTATAGTTCACGCCTCCATTTTTAGGCCAGACTGAACTGAAACCTCGCCAACATCTGTTCTTTCCCGTCTTCCAAATCTCCAGATAAGCCCTGTTGTGTTGTTTCGGGGGAGTGGGGCAGAGAAGTAATGTCTAAATAAATAAACATCTCCAGGCAAGAAATTCTGCACATTCCCTTGTTTCTGCACGGCTGAGATGGACTGGAAGTGGTCTGTGGTCTGCCCTGCACGGTTCCAGCGGCCCGAGTAGCACCATCCTTGGCAATGGGTCATTCCCAAATTAGGGCGCTACTCACTCTGCCCACAAGGCCACCTCAGTCCCCTGCATGGGCTCATAGCCCAGAGAGTCTGGGCATCGGGTAACCTAAGCAGACCCCTTGGGGCCTCCTCTGAGAAATTCTCCCATTCCTAATGGGCTCCCATAGAAAGTCCATTCCTTTCTAGAAAGCAGCCTTTTAAAACTATTTTTGTGGGTGAGTTCAGATGAACAGAATGAAAGCCTCTCTCCATTGAGGTGGAGCTTAGAAGGCTTGATTCTCTTGCACGAGGCTCTGGCCTGGCCGCGCGAGGGAACATGAGACCACATCAGCTGTGTCTGAGGCCATTGTTGAAAAGGTCTTGTTGTCCTGGTTTTGCTTATAGCCCCCTTTTTAATTTATAGGAAAAATGAATTTTTAAAATAGATAATCATTCTAAATCTAAAGACGAAATACTGACCTTCATTTTGAAAGTAAAACAAAAAAGGATCGTTTCCAATGAACATCTGGTGGGAGTGATGAGGCTGGTGACAAGCGGGATATAGGAAGGAGCATCAAATGAGATCTCGTGTGAGGAGAGTGACTTCTTGTCGGAGTCGAGGCCTTGGGTGTCCGTTAGCAGAGGAGATGAACTGCCCACAGAGACCCGGCTCTGAGGTGTTGGACGCTCGCTCCCATAACCTCCCACAGCCTGACAATTACTTTCCAAACGTGAGCCTAGGGCCACCTTCTCCACAAGAAATATTATAAGGACCCTGGAGGAAAGGCTTCTGGGAAAGGCTTGAACGTGAGCATGTTTCTGTGCAGTACAATTGTTGGTCCCTTCAGACAGTGGACAGGCCCCTGAGGGGAATGCAGGGAGGAAGATAAAAACTTCTGTGGAGAAAATTAAGGAGTCATGTATCACTTACCACAATATAGAGGGCTTCTGCCAAAGAGTTCATACCACCGGAGAGATAACGGTGGATTCCCGTCCCCTAAAGGACACCTTTATGAACACATCAGGGGAAAAACTTGAAAAAATAAGACAGAGTGACTTATAATGCAAAGGATTTCCATTTTCAGGAAATAAGTGAAGTTTCAGCATATTTACTTGTATTTACATTAAAAAGTTTGAGATTATTCAACCATTCAATTGAGAGGGTACATGTGGGTGTGTGTCTTTATTCTAAAAGCTGCCCTACTAGAAGCCTATAAAAACTCATCAATCTGAGTGGTAGGTTGACAGATACATATTTCTATGGGACACGTGTCAAAATATCTGGGAGTGATGGTGGTCCAGAGAATCTGAAACTTTATTCTACAATGTTTTTCTCAACTAACATTTATTAAATCCCAATTATGACCAAAAGAATATGTTAAGTGTTGTCATAATGAATAGAATTCAGTCTCCCATTCAGAAATTTTGTATTCTATTTGGAGAGATGACACATGTAAAATAGGGAGTATAGAAATCAGGCCAATTGAGGTACCCATATATGATTGACCATGTGTGGTCCGAGGAGAGACCATGAGTCCAAGGGAGACCGCAGAGGAGGTACTCCCTAAGCCGGTCTCTGGAAGATGCATTAGCTTGGTCAAGGTGGGAATAAGTAATTGATTACAGACTGAGGGAGGACCAAGTGCAGTGCACGTGGGTGAACCTGAAGGTGGAAGAGCTTGTCTCTCCTCTGGAGCTCGGGAGTCATGTGATGCCCACACTGTAGAGTCCTGTGGGGCTCACTGGTCCCTTTGAGATGACTGGGAGAGTCTGTAGACAGCTGGGATGTCACCACCCAAACTCTTTTCTGACTGCCACCCATGTCTGCCTGTCACCAGATGACCCTGGCCAGAGAGACTCTCGTACACTCAGCTCGTAGAGCCGGATCCTTTGGTAAATAAACCTCTGCTCTCAGCAGCCATTTCCTATGTTGATTTGTCAGTCGTGTGTTGCTGTATGATATGACCCCCCGACAACGTTGGTATCTGTAGCACATTCATCAAGCTAAGCTATGGAAAAGTGAAAAGCTTTATTCTAATTTTCAGAACATCCCCACAAACTTTGTGGAAAATGTGACAACAGAACTGGGACTGGAAGGATGACAAGGGCAGGGATGTGTGAAGGAGGGTATTCCAAGCAGCTGGAAGAGCACAGACAAAGGAGCAGAGAGAGGAATGTTGTGTGTGATTTGGACCATCACCATGTTCACTGGGTTTGAAGGACAGGGTCACCTGTTTGAGGAAGAGCAGAGAAAAGGCTAAAAACATGAGTTTAGGAGTCAGAACTCAATAAAGCATTTCTGTAGAGAGAAATGTCACAGTGGTATAATTTCTTTGGAAAGATTAGCCTAGAGATTTCATAAGACATGAGCACATTGTAGGGTGGGAAAGGACTGGAGTTGGGGAGACCAGTTCAGAGAGGGAACCCATGAGGCACTGGGTGGAGGTGATGGTGGGACAACCCAAGGGGCGAGACATATCACTAGACACGGTGAGAGGAGGATTGACAGGACTGGACAATCAACGGAGTGGGAGGACCCACGTCTATGATTACATGGGCGACTGGGAGAACAGAGTGCCACGTCCAAACCAGAACATCTGGCAGAGGAGATCATTAGAGAGAAGAAGTCAATGAGTTTCTTTGGGATACGTTGAGTACCAAAGCTCCTCAAGAGATGAGCTATCCAGCTAACAGATGGAGACATAGGACTGGAGTTGAAGAAGGCAAGTCTGGAGGAAGATTTTCAATAGTCACTTTCATATATACATGCAGTAGTTGAAGCTCAGGAAGTACCCAAGTTCTATAAGAAAGGGTGTGCACAGAGGGAAAAGAAAGCCTTAAAGAAAGCTTCCATCAGGGGGCGAGAGCAAAGAAGATGGAAGGAACTGTCAAAGGGGTGGAGAAAACTCCCGGCTGCTACAGTACCAAGGACATACCAAGGGCAGAGGACATTTCAAGGAAGGTGTTGTCAAGGGTGTTGCAGAGAAATCTAGAGGGGAAGAATTGAATCAGCAACTGTTGACCCTGGTGACATTTGAGAAAGCAATTTCAGGAGAGCAGTGGAGCAAGAAGCAGGTTGCTGGGCTGGGCAGTGAGGAGATGGTGAGAATGTGGAGGTGGAAGGTGGGAGCACTTTTGCGAGGTTTCTGGCAAAGAAGTGGGGAAAGGAAAGTGCACTCAAAGGAGGTAGGTAGCAACGTCAAGGGAAGGTGGGTCACCTGCCCACTAGGCAAGCTCGAGCTTATTTCTAATCACAGAGAAATGGACTTGCTTCCGTCTGTATGATCATGGAATTGTTTTCCCCTTGAAAAAGAAAAAACTCTAGAATATGTTTTCCTGTATTTTATGTATTTAGGATATTTCAGTCCACCTGAAACTATAGATTATACATATATTACAACTAATGTCCATGAGTGATCAATAAATGTTCAGCACCGTATGGCTGGCACATAGCTGATACTCAACCAATATTTTTTGGCAACTTACGTGTCTTTATCATATCTATATTGGCATGCCTGTTCTCAATGAAATGCTTTATTTAACTGTACTCATTATTAATCTTAGGTAGCAAAAGAGGTAATTCAAAAGTAACTGGAAACAAAAGATTACACTCAAATACAATGCATCATTTGCCAAGCCTCATAAGCCAGGCTTTGATGTTATAACAGTTCCCAAATAAGTCAGAAGTCACCTGTTAAACAAACAATTCATTTGAGAGTGGAAGTGTTAACCCTGAACCTATCTATTACGTTGCTACTATAATTAGCTCTTGGCTGATTGATGAACGTTAGCCAGAGAAGATACTAGAGTTATAGATTTAATCTCAAAATGCTCACTTAGCCACTGATATTACTGAAAATAAAATAATTCTCTTACAGCCACAACATGACTATGATGGTTAGTATATTCTCTAGTCATGTAAATGCAGACCAAATTCTTCCCAATTCTAACATTCCCAGTGCAGCATGGACCTTCTAACCCTTTCCCTCCATATTGGTCATTTGAACTGGGAGGATCAAGTTAGCCAAATGAACTTCATGCTAGAAGAAACTAGCCTTCATATTAGGCTAAACACCCAAAGCAACATAATACTTAATGACAAATTCATGTGCTGGCATGCTTCTGCACCCAAATACTCACCAATCCAGAAGAATACTCTCCCCGCCTAAACTTTCAGAAGAACTGCTCAAGAAAAGGAGAAGTGTTATATGATTTTCTTCTACACAATTTTTCCCTGATCACTATGTAGTTCAAGGAAACTCTCTTTATTCAGTAAGGCTGAGACTCTCAAAGAATAAGAAAATTGTTGGGAGGGTGTAGTAAGCACATGAAATAATTTCCTTAATCTCCTTCTCTCTTCCTCCTTGACTACAAAAGGAAAAAAAGAAAGAAGGTATTGGGGGAAAAGAGAAAAGGTATTATATAAGTAAATGCACTATTTATGCAAATCTACCACCAACATCCTTATCAAGTGACCAGAAGTGAAAATATTGTATTTGGCTTGAACACATTTGTATACAATGGACCTGGAGGGTTAGAAGTTTTACTAGACCCAGTTGTTGATGTACAAGTAAATCAATATGGGATTTTTACTTGAGTTCATTAGAGCAAGCCCAAAGGCACAATCTTATAAACCTCTGAGCCTGCTTAAAGGGGTGGGAAAACATCAACATGAATAACATATGGAAGATCACGTGGTCTAATACTTGGACCGACACTGGGACCTGGTTCCATGTTCTCTCCCCATAACCCCACTGGCTTTCTATAATCATTCCTCTCTTCCTTATTAAGTAAAATGGATCTTGATTAGTTGGTCCCCTTATCCCTCTTTGGTGTAACAAGTGGCAGACTGGCAATTCAAGTGAGTACTCTGCCAGGAAGATATTCAAGATGATTCTTACGCTTTAAACATCCGTGTTTTACATGCTGTGTGCTGCACTGGGCCTCAGGTCCATTGTGGGGTTCCTGTTGCAGCCTCCATGGGGTCCATCGTGTCAATACAGCAGAGAAGTTAAGGGGGGAAATTGTCCTCAAAACAGATTCTTTTCTGTGTTTAGTCCCTGGGCAGTTGTTTGTATTTTTCCACCCTGTGTGGAAACCTGGTCATAAAATTAAGAACAGTAGAAGAGTCAGAGTGAAATTGGTCTATTTTCATTTGAACATTCGTGGTTGTTTTCTGCAGAAACTGATCCTGATGACATGATTGATGGGCCCCTGTGGACCTTTTCCATTTGTGCTTCCCAATTACTTGGAGAAGTACAATGTACCGACACAGGCTGAGGAAAGAGGGTTAAAAGCTGACCAGACTTACTTGGGGCTCTGAACTCAGGACGGGGGGCAGTCATGACAGCTTTGAGGAACTTCAGTGTCCATGCTTGATGTGACCATCCATTAGAGGGAGGAAGGAAACCATCCTCCACCCTGACCCGAGGCTTCCAGCCTACTTGCTGTCCCACTGTTTTACTGCAGTAACAGAGTTATACCATCAATGAATGGACCCTCCTGGGTCCAAAAGAGTGTGATTTGCTACACAGAAAAAAAGACTTAAGTGTGCACTGAATGCAAGCAACAGAAGGGCAGCTGGTGTCATCTCATCGCTGGGAAGGGTCCATTAACCCTGCTAATTGTCCTCACCACTCTGCCTTAAAACCCTGCTCACCCTCCCATGTGGATGCAAAGGGTGCCTTGTACTCAATTTGTGGCCAATTCCGGCATTTATCGCCATTTGTGTTCATCAGACTAATGGAAATATCAATTAAGCACCATCAAGAATAGCTCTTAGAGTAATAATGGATACTTACCTGACTTGGAGCAGAGTGAAGGAAGCTCCTTGAGGCATCTGGTGAATGATTGTCAAGTGACTATGAAATCCACACAGTGGGCCAATAGACCGTGAAAATTCTGCACAGTGACACTGGTAGACAATCTTACCAGACACAGCCATCAATGTATAAGTAGTTGAACATGAAATTTTTGCTTGATTGCATTAGGGCAAGTCCAAAGATGATACAGTCTTATAAATCTTGGAAAACTGCAATATAAATAACCTATAGAAGATCACCTAGCTTAATGATCGAACCACTGGAACTTGGGTCCACTCCCATCCTCAGAAACACAGAAGTCCACCCCAATATAGATGGGGTGCCTCAAGGGAATGATTTTAAACATCCCACTACCATAACATCTCTGGTATTTGAATCTCATTAATTCAACCCTGGATTGGGTTACAGGGACAAGTGGGTGATGAGCTCATAAAATTTGAAGGTACATTTTTCTTCATTGTTTACTAATTTTCCTTGAGAAATCAGATCCTATTTTGCATGATTCAGAGTGCCCTCTGAAAGAAAATCCATAGTTTAAGGAGTTTTCTGCATTACCAAGATGAAGTAAGCTTGCAAGCTTTAACTTGCTGCATATGTCTCTCGTTAAATAATCCACCGAACTTCAAAAAAAAAGAGAGAAGAAAGAAAAAGAAATCATCAAATCATCATCTATAGTTAAACATCAAACAATAAAACTATTATTAGCCTTCCATACTATTAAGAAATTAGATTTTATACCTTCATCTTTCAGATGTCTAGCTTTAGTAAAATGACCTTCAAAAAGAATGTGGATGAATAGAGGTAAAATATTTCCTGCAGAGTATATTGGCTGACATTTAAGAGAGCTTTTTAGTAAGAGTCTTAACATGTCATACAAGAAAAGACGAGAGTTTTGAAAGACCAATTGGTAGATTATGGTAAAAATCACAAAGTAAAGCATGTTTCTTTGGACTTATGTTTGGGTAGGTCTTTGTGTCTCATTTTCAGACTCTTCTGTGTAGTAAAGTCAGATATCTTGCTCAGGATATGTTGAACTAGGCATGAATCTGAACCCATATAGATGAGTAGATAGCTATTCACATAGAATATTTGGGAGAAGTCCCGGGAGTTGCTGCAGGAACAGAGAGGCTGAAATTCCAGGATGAGGGGAAGGGAAACTTGGTATTGGTGTCTGAGAATACGGTCAACATCAGCAGGAAATCACCAGCTCCCTCTTTTTCCATGATAGGCACCTTCCACAGTCAACCTCAGCTTTCTCCCTCAAAGAGTGCCATTGTGTTCAGTTTACCTATTTCTCTTATTCTAAAACACATGGGGGTACAAAACAATGCATTGCTTAAGACTGCTCTGAAAGAGAAGGGGTTAACATAGATGGGCCACATGGGTATCATTGGATAGCCTTCCTTTTAAAGATGCAGAAACTGAGTCCCAGAGAGGAAATTTCTCCATGTCTCACTCCTAGTTAGTGGCAGAGTCAGGAGGAGAAAGTGCATCTTAACTCCCAGTTCAGTGATCTTTCTCTCTCTATATATTTATTTAAACCAATGTCATGTAAACAGATCTGCTTCCCTCAGAGGCAGAATAGTGCATCCTTAGCAACTTGTCACTCTTGTCTGAGACCCTCTGGAGGCACAGAGGGTAAAAGGAGCCAGATTGACTCCTGGACACCAGAGTGAACATAGGAATTGGCACAATTCTGGATGAAGACTTGTCCAAAGGATGCTTTGGTTGTTCATATGTTGATTAAATGATTAAGGTTAGAGAAGGGGACAGAATAACCCTCAGCCAAGATATTTAGAAAAGAGAGACCTGAGGAAGGGCCATTTCTTGGCATCTCCAGTGCACTGGTAGCCACAGCCATCCCTCCAGGACAGGATCAGACATCTCCAGCTCTCTGTACTGCTGTCTGAATAGTGCTGAGTCATTGCTCTCATCAAGAAGGAAAGCTAGGTTTGCATTTCTTTGATTTTGAGTTGAAGAAGGCAAATATATTTTGGAGGAGCCAGAAGCACAGATCAAAGGTTTCTAAGCCCAGTGGAAGAGACACCTACTAATTATCACTCTTTAAAGAACCAGAAAGTTCCTACACTTCCTTATGAATGTTGTAGGTGAAGCATCATCTTACTTCATTTGAAAAGGGGAAAAGTTCAAGGCTAAGTGTAATTGACTAATGGTGAGACTTCTGAAGGGCTCACAAGCCTCTTGCTCCTAAAACAAAACTAAATTGTAGTTGACTCATCTCTTTCCTCAACTCTGATTTAGGATTTAGGAATAAAATGGGCCCAAACTGTTCTTTTTCATCTATGTTTGTGTTAGAGGATGTGTACATATGTGAGTATATTCTCCTGCACTTCTCTATGTAGGAACATGGGCAGTGTGCTATCAAAGCACTGAGTTTAAAAATCATGAAGATAATTATTCCTTTTATGTGTCATTTATTACTTTCTGTGTGTTTAGAACTTGGCTTGAGAAATTCCAGATTTTGATGACTAATGGAAACCATGTAACTGGGACACTAAAGAACCAGTGAGTAGTTACCACTTGACGTGCCACAAGCAACACTTTACTTATGGCCCAAGAATTCTGGGCTGTGGCTTATGTGGGCACTGCCATTATTAATTTGTCTCATAAGCCATTAATGTTTCTCTTTCCCATTGGAAAGTTTCCATTCCATGAGATTCTCAGGAACCACTTTCTGGCATTATTTCTCAACTCATGCCACCCATTCATTGGATGGACTTGCAAAGCAAAAGCAGTAGGGGTTGACAGTGGACCAGAAGAAGCTAACACTTTTTTTTTTTTTTTGACACAGAAAAGAATCCAGAAAAGTTATGAGGGCGAAACATCTCAGTCTCTTTGTTGCAGATCAATAAATGGGTGGTTGGCTGTTGATTTCTCTTTGAAATGAAAAACAAAAGCAAGTATGAATGGGAGAAGCATAGCTGGTTATAGATTGCACAATTGTTAGGCTAACCTGAAAGACCTTGTCTGAGAGGAAGGAACAAAACAAAACCTGGAAACAAAGTGAGGCAAAGATCTCAGAACTGGAAATGTTCCAGAGTTTTCCAAACCAGCCAAGCAGAAGCTAGTGAGCAACCCTGCTTCCACAGGCTCTTGTTTTTGCAGATATGTCTAGACTCCCTGGGTAGGAAGTTTCAGGCAGTTTCTAGTAACCCCTGTCTTTGGGGATGATTCTTGGTGCTTATGTTCTTTGGTACCTTTCTGGGAGGCTGGACCCTGGAAGGCTGGCTCCAAGTGCTGTTTGCTTAAGGTGCTCAAGACTGAGACTAGGGCACCCCTGTTTCTCCTCCCATTCTGACATGGCAGGGGTACTTTGGCTTGCCAGAGCAAATTCTCTCCATGAATATGTATCTTTGCTATATATCACACATGGTTGTTACGTTCTCCAAAGGAAGAATTTAAAGTCTGCTTTAGCTGTATAACTGAATCACTTTGCTGTACACCTGAAACTAACACGACATTGTAAATCAACTATAATATAATCCAATAATTTTTTTTTAAAAAACGGTCTATTTTAGCAGTAGATAAATCCATCGATGGACAATATAAAAGCAAACTGGTGCTATTGGCAATTAGCAATCCAACAGATGTGGCCATTTCTGTTGTGAAATAATAACGTTTGTCCATCTTCTGTTGTTGCCCACAGAAGCAGCTGTTAGAATAAGAAAGGGTATCTATTGAACGTAGCAAAGAATTCAGTTATGGTTTTTGAATTTTTTTGTTGCCTGGGATAAACTTTTTAATGAAAACTACATTAGAAGTCTCTAATACAGAAAGCACCTATCACATTAATCATTTACTTGTTTTTTAAAGTAGCACACGCTGGCACAGTATGACCATTGATTAATCATCCAATTTGCTTGTAAATTTCATTTATAAAACATTTGTGAAGAAAACATTTAAAATATGAAATTTGCCTCTATATGAACTGAGTCCAGAAAAACAGTGATAAATATAAGTTTTCTTTAGAATTCTTTTTGCCGGTAAAATACATAAGTCCCTTTGGTCCCAACACTTTTCTAGATAAGTAACAAAACCAAGATTAAACTTTATCATCAGAAAATTCTCAGCAACCTATTTGACTAAAAGTTATCATAGGAAGATTATTCCTTTTTGTTACTCTATATAATAGACATAGAAAAGACATAGGCAAAGACATAATAAAAGTTTATTACAAATGACAATATCAAATACAAAAAGAAAGTATTGATAAAGTGGGAGATTGGGATTGACATATACACACTACTATATATAAAATAGATAACAAATAAGAACCTCCTGTATAGCACAGGGAACTCGACTCAATACTCTGTAATGACCTATATGGGAATAGAATCTAAAAAAGAGTGGCTATATGTATTTGTATAGCTGATTCACTTTGTTGTACAGCAGAAATGAATACAACATAGTAAGTCAACTATACTCCAATAAAAATTAATTTTAAAAAATATTGAGAAAAAGATAATGGCATTTGTTTTATAGATTTTAATGAAAGACCAAGTTTCCAACTTTTTTATTATTATTGGTTTATAATCACCTTCTTTAATTAAGACTTTATTTTTTAGAGCAGTTTTAGGTTCACAGCAAAATTGAGGGGGAAGGTACAGAGAGTTCCCAGATATACTCTGCTCCCACACACGCATAGCCTCCCCCATTACCAACTTTCCCCACCAATGGTGAGGTACATTTATTACAACTGACGAGACTACACTGACACAACATTATCACCCAAAGTCCATAGTTTACATTAAGGTTCACCTTGGTGTTGTACATCCTATGGATTTGGACAAATGTATAATGGCATGTATCCATTATGGTATCATAGAATATTTTTACTGACCTAAAAATCCCTTGTGTTCTCCCTACTCACTCCCTCTTTTCTGCCCTCAACCCCTGGCAACCACTGATCTTTTTAACTCTCTCTATAGTTTTGTCTTTCCAGAATGACATACAGTTGGAATCATACAGTATGTGGCCTTTTCAGATTGGCTTCTTTCACTTCTTTCACTTAAACAATATACATTTAAGATTCTTTCATGTCTTTTTGTAGCTTGATAGCTCACTTCTTTTTAGTACTGAATAATACTCCATTGTCTGGTGTACCACAGTTTATTTATCCATTCACCTACTGAAGGACATCTTGATTGCTTTCATGTTTTGGCACTTATGTATAAAGCTGCTATAAAAATCCGTGTGCATGTTTTTGTGTAGACATAAGTTTTCAACTCCTTTGGGTAAATACCAAGGAGTGAGATTGCTGGATTACATGGTAAGAGTAGGCTTAGTTTTTAAAAAAAAATGCTAAATTTTCTTCCAAAGTTGGCTGGACCATTTTGCAATCCCACCAGCAATGAATGAGAGTTCCTGTTGTTCCACATCCTTGTCAGCATTTAGTGTTATCAGTGTTCTGTATTTTGGCTGTTCTAATAGGGTTATAGTGATATCTCACTGTTGTTTCAATTTACATTTCCCTGATGATATATGATGTGGAGCATCTTTTCATACGCTTATTTGCCATCTACATATCTTCTTTGGTGTGGTATCTGTTAAGATCTTTGGCCCATTTTTTAATTGGGTTACTGGTTTTCTTATTGTTGAGTTTTAAGAGTTCTTTGTATATTTCAGATAATAGTCCTTTATCAGCTGTGTCTTTTGCAAATATTTTCTCCCAGTTTGTGGCTTGTCTTCTCATTCACAACATTGTCTTTCACAGAGCACAAGCTTTTAATTTTAATGAAGTCAGAAGTCCAGCTTATCAATTATTTCTTTCATGGATCATGCCTTTGGTGTTGTATCTAAAAAAAGTTGTCACTGAACCCAAGCTTATCTGGCTTTTCTACTACATTATCTTCTAGGAGTGTTAGAGTTTTGTGTTTTACGTTTAGGTCTGTGATTTATTTTGAGTTCATTTTTGTGAAGTGTGTAAGGTCTGTGTCTAGATCCCTTTTCTTTTTTTTTTTTTTTTTTTTGACATGTGGATGTTGTTCCAGCACCGTTGGTGGTTGAATCCATCCTTATATTTAAACAATTTGTGTTCAGCACTTTGACAGATGTGGCCAGAAGGATCCCCACAGATAGAAAAGCATTAAGTTCCAAGAAAGAAAAGAACAAATGCAGAGCAGTACGAAAATGGAGAGGAACTAAGAAACAAACAGAACTTGTCTGTACAGACCCTGACCAATATGTCAGACTAAGAGAATGTATCTAAGCTTAAGGGAGAAGAAACTCATTCCAATTTCTCAATCTAGGGAGAACTAATTTAGTCCTAAATTGGAGACTGGAATGCTTTAGTTAAATATGAAATTTTGAGATAATTCACTTGCTTTTGGTTTTGAAAGAGATTACTCCTCAGTGAAAAAAGAAAAATATGACAACTTTAGTTCTCCTGGAAATGAAATTGGCATGAGACTACTTGAAAAAATCATGAATGATATATTTAGGCATTTAATATTTCAATCTCTTCTTGGTCACATTGGGTCTTTTCACTTTAATCATATAACTCGTGGTTTATTAATTGTTCCTATCAATCAAAATGTAAACTTTAGAAGCCATAAACTAACACTCTTCAGGTTCTGAAATGCAGGATTGCCTGCGCAATAAAAGCTCTCAAAGACTTGCATACTAAGGTTTGGCATCTTTGGGAAGAATTATATTAAAAAAGAAATAGTAAACTTAACTTCTCATTTCTTTGGAGCTCAGAGACCTTTTGCATTACTACTAAATCCCTGAGTCAAAGAGAAAGCACTTTTAGAGGAAGGAAGGTTAACTTTACCTGGTATTTTCTATTTAAAAACTCCCGATATACGGGTGGCAAGTGGGCTCACTGACACGGAAGGGGATGCTCCCTTCCCATCCCCATACTCAGGGGACAGAGTATTTTTTCTTTTTGCTTTTTCACTATAAAACCGTATCACTTCATGGAATGAGG
Organism: Monodon monoceros; assembly: GCF_005190385.1. Classification (NCBI taxonomy): domain Eukaryota; kingdom Metazoa; phylum Chordata; class Mammalia; order Artiodactyla; family Monodontidae; genus Monodon; species Monodon monoceros. Next base: position 10,247,947 of record NW_021703767.1, read on the forward strand.
TATGACATAAAAAGTGAACCCCAGAACCCCACACTGAGCCTCAAAATGTTTTAGGATCCAATGTTTTAGATTTTTTTCCAACTGAAGAAAACCGTTCCTGGAATGTTTAGAGGGACCTCAAATAAAAACTGATTGTTGGGCTTCCCTGGTGGCGCAGTGGTTGAGAGTCCGCCTGCCGATGCAGGCGACACAGGTTCGTGTCCCGGTCCGGGAGGATCCCACATGCCACGGAGCGGCTGGGCGTATGAGCCATGGCCTCTGAGCCTGCACGTCCGGAGCCTGTGCTCCACAACGGGAGAGGCCACAACAGTGAGAGGCCCGCGTACCGCCAAAAAAAAAACAAAACTGATTGTCAATGAAGTCATCTTACAAGGTGCTTCTTGGTCATGTCGTTTAATATGAATCTATTTCATGTGTTATTAATGTATTTATAATTAATTTATTATTCATTTTATTTATTCATCTCAAAGGAGATAAAATGCAGAGACTGAGGAATGTAAGCAGAACTAGTCGATTAACTTTGGGGGATCATTGCAGGCATATTACCCCAGAGCCTCTATGAGTCACCCAAGGCATTCCAGTTCTCAACAATAGATGATTGTAGTTTTTTTGGCTCATGGCCACAATGTCACAATGGCACTCTCCCAGGTCCATCTGCGTTTTAAAAATATTACAGTACCAACAACAGTAATAATAATGATAATTGTTTGAGTATTAAGAAAAGACTGCATGAAAGAGGGAATGTTGCGTGTCAGTCCAGCAGAATAAATAATAACCTGACCTTTGATTTAATGAGTCTTTATTAGGTGACAAAGATTGGACCCATCTGTGCATAATCGTTCGTGCTTTGGGCCAAGCCCTGTGTCTGTGTACAGAGGAAAAAGACACGGCACGCCTAGGTCAGGGGTACAATAGAATCCTTTGTCTCTTTCTGTACTATGGAGGATTTTTTAATACTTTTTTTGAAGCCAAACAGAGAGTCAGTTTTAGCTTTTAAATCAAATTAACCCCTTTTCCCAGTGAACAGTCATAAATAGTAGTCTGGGTAGGGAGAAAAAAACAGTTCTTCTCAACTTGCAAGCATTTACATAAAAATTACTGGAGATAGTATATGTTCTGCTAAAATCAGAGACAAATTCTTCCAGAGCCTTAAAATAGAGTGCTTGCTCTTCCACCTGGGCTGACAATTATTAGCAAGCAGACAGTACTAAGGGGCAGCCTGCTTGTCAGAGCCCTCCTGAGCAGCTATCTACCGAGATTTTTGGCCACGCTGAGATTTTTTTCCTCTGTCCACTCCAGTGTTTTTGAGAACCCATCTCTGGACAATTAGAGATGAAATACCACACTTGTACCGGACTCCTACGTGTACGCAGTTACCAGCTTTTTTTTTATCACCAACGCCTTCTACACGGATACCCATCCTGTTTCCATTTAAATTCGTGAACATCTGTTACACAGGAGATGGGTTAGCTACCAAACACTACTGTTAGATTTCTCGCCAGCAAGTCTCATGCCTTCATGTGGTTTTTGTTTTCTTCTTTAAACCGTTAATTATGTTTTATTCGTTCTTCTATAAAAGCTAAATTTAGCCAAGTTTTATACTAATTTAAAACATTTTCTGGAAATGACAGGGTGCTTTTGTTAAAAAAAAAAAAGCAGAGAGGCTGAATTTTCAATGGCTATCACAAGTGAATCTAAGGGGGAAATGAACACGTTGGCTTATGTCTTTAACTCTCAGATTTTATTTGATGGATGTGAACAAATAGCGTTTGTGTTGTAAATCAGTTCATAGTCAGTACTCCCATAGGCAATTCTGATCTGGAAGGGGGGCTTCTGGAGAGTGAAGTCTGGCTTTTTGCCCCCTCATATTGGTCTCTTCTAAGTAAAGACTGAAAGTAAACTCTGAATTCCGTCTATCACTGGCTGGAGTTAAGTAGAGCTATGTGTTCTGTATAAACATTGGCAAACATACTTTTGTGTAGACCAACCTCATTAGCCCACTTTGCTGTTTTGGGGGGTATCTATTATGTTAGCTTTCTAAGTTTTATTCAAAACATTAGTATGAGGGAGGGAGGCTACAGCTGTACTGGGCATGTTGCATCACAGTGGTTCTCAAATGGGCATGATTTTGCTCAAAAGGGAACATTTGGCAACACCTGGAGACATTTTTGGTCATTGTACCATAGGTAGGGGGTGCTAATGGCATCTGGTAAACAGAGGCCGGGATGCTGCTCTACATCCAACAATACCTAGGACAGCTCTCCACAACAAAGAATTAACTGCCCAAAATATCAATAGTTCCGAGGTGGAGAAACCCTGCTTTAACCAGTTTACTAAAACACCTCAAACTTGTTCACTGAGGGGCTCGTTCAATTATTATCATCATGAGTGTATCTATCATATTATTACCACCAATACAAACTCCCTGGATCCAGAGTGCTGTTGAAAATGTTCAAAGTCACATTTACCCATTGTTTCATTTATCTTTCCTAAACCTCCATAACGCATATGTTTGGGAAGGTATTATCTGAGTAGCAAAGGAGAAACTAAGAAAACATGTACTTAACTCAAGGTCATATAATGTTGACTATTGGAGTCAGGATCTAAGCCCAGGTTTCAGTCCAACACCATCCAAATTAGATACCACCAATGATTTGACTCTGTAAAGGGAAATCATGGTGTAGAAGGAGAGCCCACAGCTGTGGGATCCATTTCTTGGTTCTCTTTATGTTCCTCAAGAGCAATCAACTAGAATCAGTGAACATATGAGGAACATGTTATTTTAATTATAGAAGTATATTTTGGTTTCCTCTCTAATCCTTTTTATTAATTTCACTCTTTTAAAAATGTCATTGGTTTAAGAACTCATTAGCTATAAGGAGATTATATTTTAAATCATCAAATGTTGAATGAAGACAATCAAAAGTGTGAAAAAGAAGGCAGTGAGAGAGAAAAAAATGAATAAAGGAGAATCAGGAAAAAAAAAAAGAAAGGAAAGGGGGGAAATGAAAGGCAATGACTTCTGTTTCCTGGTGGGTGGCTGAAAGTCTCTGTCTCGTGAGACCTCCGTGGAACCTTTGGGTCGTGTGCCCATTCTCCAGCCCAGCTCCCACCCCTGCCTTCATCGTTCTTCCCTGAGTCCATCACACCCTCCACTGTCACTGCTAGACCTGCAGAGGCAGCGGCCACAAAGATGGCCCTGCATCCTCCATTTCTGCTTCTGCGACGTGCCTTCCACGACCCCTAAAGCACATGAGTCAGCCTGTGCGTTCACATCTTGGAGTCCTCTTAACTCTTTAGTGCCTCCAAGGCCAAAGTTTCCAACATGTGGCAGGACAAAACAAGCCAGATGAACATATGTGTAGCAACTTGGGCATAACATGAAGGTCAAAGCCAAGTTGAACTGAGAGATCCTCATCCTCTTGGGTAAGCACCCTTTGGCAGTGTATTGCATGCCCAGTCAAACCAAAGACTAAGGCAATACATAGGAACTTTTAATTTAAAAAGAAATATTGGACTTGACAATTTTCTACTCTTACCTTATACATTGAACATAGTAAAACGAAGAAGTTGTTTCATTTTCTGGTAATAAATCTTAATAACTCCAACTTGTCAGAAGTCATTTTAAAAAATCACATCAAAACTTGGTAAAAGACGAATAACATCCCACGACTCCTAAAATGTCACATGCCAGGTGTATTATTAGTGACTTAAAGTGTTATATTCAATGAAAAGCTACATGTAAACGCATCACAGAGCATCACAGCCTAGCTCTGGATGTACTCTGACCTAGTTACGTGGGTATTTGGAAACACAGACTCCTACCTGCAGGGCTATTTGTAGCATGTAACAAGCATACATCTCATGACACCCATGCACTGAGAGATCTGTAGAAGGCAAGTGGCCTATAGGTTGAAGAAGAGGTGTTTAGTTCTAAACAACTTCACCATCATGATGGTCCCAACCAATAATTTTCTAAGATAAACAGTTAATGTCTTATGCATATGCCTTTCCAATCCCTGGTTAGAGCCTGCAGCTTTGCTTGAACCAACATACCACAATGCACCCATATTTGTCCCACATTTTCCTGCACAAATTATCTTAGATGCTCCAAAGATGTGTGATCTCTATGCCCATAGATGCATATGTACCCATGAGAGAAACAGGAGCAGAAAGTGAGAACATAAATGAGGATGCAGATGCAATGAGGACACAGATGTGTCTGGAGAACAGGAAAGAATAGCTTATTGGTCAGAGAAGCAGGGATGAGGCAAATTGGCGAGTAAGTAGGAAAGGATAGAAAATGCAGGGGGTGATGCAGGGTCCACTGTACCTGATCAGTTAACATGAAATCAGCAACCTGGGATGAGCATTTTCTAGAATATATCACCTGGTAGTGAGAGGCAGTGTGGGAAAATGTAACGTGAGTAAAATTTGGAGGGAGAGAGATTTGGGTCATCCTGGCTCTGCTCCTTGAGTTAGTAACCATCCCTGTGGGCTTTGGCAGGTGGTTTAACCTCTCCATGGCTTGATCCCTGCTTCTGCAGAAAGGGGAAATAAACTCTCCCCAATATTAGGGAGTTTTAAAGTTTTAATGACACCTTGTATCACACATACTATGAAATTGAGTCCTCAATAAATGGTAATTGTTTTAGGTGGGTAAAGACCTCTGGCATGGTTTCCTAAAGGAGCATCTTGGCCAGCTATGGGGAAAGTGATGTGTTGAAAATAGTTGTTCAGAGAAAGGAACCTACAGTCTTTCAGTGGTATCAGGGTTGAAGAGACCTGGGGAACTACATCTGACCTGGGGACATCTCTTTCATAAAGGCTCTACCAACACCCAAAACTCGGAATGTCTACAATAAAAATTGTCCTCTTTTCCTCAAAACCAGCCCCTCCTCCTAACTTTCAGTCACTCACTCATTCATTCCTTCACGTGTATATTATTCATTAACCATTTTTGCGATGTCTATGGTATACAAAGAAATCTATTTGGAAATAGATAAAAAGAATAACAATATCCTCTATGAATCAATCATCCGAAATGGGAAATCTCATGGTTTCATTGGCTTCTGGGAAGTTCTAATGTTTCTTACATCTGCCCTTTCCTTGTCTCTTTGTATTTGGACTCCTTGTCCATTGGTTACCCTGTCCCACTTCAATTCATCTTACACATATGGCCAAGTTCCCTGAAAGTTTAAATCTGATCATATTTCTATCATGCTCAAGACTCTTCCATGACTCTTCACTGCCTAAGGAAAGAGGTACAAATTTCATCATGAAACCAACCTTCCTCTACTGCCTTATCTTCCACTATCCTCTCCAAATGTTTAATTCCTTAGTCCAGAGATTGGAAATATCTGGCATGTATATGGCCATATCTTTCCCCCTTGCCTATTGCAGACGTCAGTAATTGATCACAGCACTCCTTCCTCCTGTGCCTGAGTCATGGTCTCAGAATCCCTCAGCCAGTACCAATGAATCAGAGTTGGGACTCCAGCTGAACTTTATTTGGCCATCCCTCCACTAGTTCATCTTGTCAGAAAAGAAGAATCAGACTCTAACTTGGTTTCAGACTATTTGTTGGCTGCTGTTAGTTGTTTAAAAAAAAAAAAAAAAAAAAAGCTATGTTGATTAACCAGTTTTCAAATGTAAATAATCCCTAGCAACCAAAAACTCTACCTTCCAGACACTTAGAAAAATAATATTATTGGAGGAATTTTAAAAGAGTGAGTCACCTCTAGGCATAAGTGTGTAAGAGCAACTACCACAAACCACTTCAAAACCCCTTGCATACATGCATCAGGATTCTGGGCTCCAAGAATCATGTAGAAAAACTCAGAGATAAATTAGATGATTCTCATACTAGACAACAAAACCCACCTGATCCCAACCCAAAAGATAAGTGGATGACAGAGATGAAGCTTCTCTTAACAGTCCCCAGCCAGCTTTGTTCATTGCCACTGAGACTTCATGGTGAGCTCGTAGGTTAGTAAATATGAATTACCTGGCGGAGCCAACCAGTTCCTGGGAGAAAAACTGTCATCTTCTTTCTAAAAATCAAGAAAGAAATGGGTATGACCTTAGAATTGAGTAACTGCCTCTAGATATTGGGCATCTTTTATCCTTAAGGAACAAAGAATTATGTCTTATACTCCTTTGTGTCTGCTATGGTGTATATGTGAATACTCAAATATTAGAAATTTTCCAAGACCGTTCAAAGAATCCATAGGTAGCAGCATTCAGAGCTCTAAAGAACACAGTGTGAGGAGTCTGCTACACACGTGCTTGTGTGTGTGCGTGCGTGTGTGTGTGTATTTGGCGAAGGGCACAGAAAAGGGCAGCAAAAGAGTAACTTAAGTACAAATTATTAAAGTTGGACCCTCCTGAGGGGCCTCAAGGTGGTTCTTAGTTTTATCTTTTGAGGACCCAGTGTTTCTGTCCATGTCACTTGTTTTTCTTAGATGCATCATGTATTGAGTTTCTTAAAAATTGTCCTCATCCGTATTTTATCAAAACCAACACCAGTCTCTCCCTTGGTGGTCATATTGTTCAGCCAAAATGTCTTTCCACCGAAGGGTTGATCTAGGCACCTTGGTAACCTCCATAAAATGTCAAAAAATTGAGAATCTGCCTTAGACAAAGGACAAAGAGATCAGCATCCTCCCTGGATGCCCTCTTTCTCTGTCGTCTCTCATCCCCCACCCCACAAAAATTTCTGGGTATAAATCTATTTCTATTCACTTAAATGGAGTCAAATTATCAAAGTGATGCTATTTCCAAGTTGACCACCAGATTCCACTTTTTTTGCCGCCTAAGATGAGTCATTCAATAGTGTTGCTGTAGGAGTGTATTATCACAAACCCTTAAGTAAATATATTCTGAGGAATTCAGGAGTTTGTTGAAAGTCCTAACTTGAATATCTGATTTTTCCAAATAAGGACTGCATTTTTTTCTTTTTTTTTAACTTTATAGCAGTATAGTTGATTTACAGTATTGACTTAGTTTATGCTGTACAATAAAGTCAATCTGTTATACATATACATATGCCACTCTTTTTTAGATTGTTTTCCCATATAGGTCATTACAGAGTATTGAGTAGAGTTCCCTGTGCTATAGAGGAGGTACTTATTAGTTATCTATTTTATATATAGTGGTGTGTATATGTCAATCCCCATCTCCCAATTTATCTCCCCTCTTACTCCCTGATAACCATAGGTTTGTTTTCTACATCTGTAACTCTATTTCTGTTTTGTAAATAAGTTCAGTTGTACCTTTTTTAGATTCCACCTGTAAGTGATATCATATGATATTTGTCTTTCTCTGTCCGACTTACTTCATTCAGTATGAAAATCTCTAGGTCCATCCATGTTACTGCAAATGGCATTATTTTGTTCTTTTTATGGCTGAGTAATATTCCATTGTATATATGTACCACATCTTCTTTATCCATTCCTCTGTCAATGGACATTTAGGTTGCTTCCATATCTTGGCTATTGTAAATAGTGCTGCAATGAACATTTGGTGTTCATGTATCTTTTCAAATTATAGTTTTCTCCAAATATATGTCCAAGAGTAGGGTTGCTGGATCTCATGGTAGCTCTATTTTTAGTTTTTTAAGGAAACTCCCTACTGTTCTCCATACTGGCTGTACCAGTTTACATTCCACCAACAGTGTAGGACGGTTCCCTTTTCTCCACACCCTCTCCAGCATTTATTGTTTGTAGATGTTTTGATGATGGCCATTCTGACCGGTGTGAGGTGATACCACATTGTAGTTTTGATGTGCATTTCTCTAATGATTAGTGATGTTGAGCATCTTTTCATGTGCTTAATGCACTTAAAAAGTTGCAGTACTAAGTTTGAGAGGAAATCTGCTTCTAACCTATTTTTTGGTGGCAAGTTGCTTCAGGCTGATCCACAGAGTTGTCATAAAGGGGACATGCCTAGATGCTTCCTCACAGATTCAAGAATTTGGGGCAGAATGAGAACAGCTCTAAAGAGGATTTTATTCACAAAGTGAAATCCTAAAGCGATCTAGGGAAAGAAACTTTCAAGGCTCTGGGGCCTGTCTGAGCCCCAGAACCCATCAGTGCATTCTGGTGGGACTGTCCCTTCTAAAGGGCTTGGCAACCACCATGGGCACCAACCACAGTCATTGGTTCAAGAAAGCACACTACTGTTTTGGCCTGTACATCAGATTCCCTCCTTCCAAGAAGGATGTAGCTTTGGCCAGAAAAAATCTTCAATTATCTTAATTAGCCTTCTAATTGTTACTTGACCGTTTCAGAGATGGATATCACAACAGGGGAATGATGACAATGCTCAAGAATATTTTATTTAAAATTCTTATTGACAGTGTAGTCATTTGGTATTCATTCCGTTTGAAGAACTAGACATAAATCTAAACCTCTAGACTCTAGAGTAATGCTGTACAATGGAAATTTCGGCCATGATGGGCAAGTTCTATAATCTGCTCTGTCCCTTATGGTAGCCACCAACAACATGTGGCTACTGGGCACTTGAAAATTGGCTATTGCAACTGAGGAATTCATTTTAAATGATATTAAATTCAAATTACCACAAGACTAGTAGCCACTTTTGGATAGTCTAGCTCTTGTCTAGAGTAGTAAATAGTCCTCAGATTTGGCTACTTAATGGAATCACCTGAGGTGTATTTCAAAAATTCCAATGACTGAGTACCACTCCCAGGGATTCTGATTTCATTTGGTATGAACAGTAGACTTGGCATCATGACTTTTAAAAACTCTTCAGATAATCATTAATGTATGAGAAAAGTTGAGAATCACTTTTCTAGAAGAGACATCCTCAGAGCTAGCAAACTAGACAATCAGTTAACTGGATGGATTCAAACCCCTGCATATCATCAATGCAACAGGCAGTTTGATTGTGTCGCCAAAACAGACTCTTTTAAGACAACATGTGTCAAGTATCTACCACCAGCAGGCATGATGTCTAATCTATTCTAACGGCACCCTTAATATGCTCCGACATAGCCAGTATAAGATGCTACAATGCTCTTATATGGCGCTCGTGCAAATTACCAAGTCAGTGCAAGGGAAATTTAGCTGAATTCAGAGTCCATATATACAAGCAAGTCATCTATAGTCAAAGGAAAAGCCTCAAGAGAAAGGAGTTGCCCCATCCACCCAAGGTACAGGAGAGAAGAGGGACCACCTTTGGAACAGGGCTTTTGCATGCCACCCATCACCTTCTATCCCAAACAAAGCATCATCTCTGGAAAAGTAATTGCCTCATAGGTAGCAGTCAGCAAATGGAAAACTGATTAACAACTGAGTGTTAGGTTACCCTACAATCGTGCACAGAAGAAACCACACACATGGCTTGGTGTCTGTGCATTCTGTGTTACAAGGAGTGTGGCAAAGGAAAAGAAAGCTGAAGCCCAGGCTGCTGTCATTCATTCTTTACTGGTGCTTCCCAAGACTGAGTTCTTTCCCTGGGTCGGCATCCTGTAAACTCCATTCTTTAATGAGCTCGTTTTCTTCATGAATTTTCTCCCTGCTCTTATAAAATAGGAGTCAAACTTTCTGAAATGCTTGAATTCACCCTTTTTGTCCACTCCTGGCTGAGCAACTCACTGTGCAGGCAACTGGTTCCAACAGCTCATCCTTTGACAGCACTTTAGCCAAAGGCAAAGCCCAGGACATCTGGGGAAAGAGATGCAGGGGAGAAAAAACAAACCAGCACTACTGAGCCACCCTTTATGGACAGTACCTGCCTCTCTCGCTATCCTTGTGTTTTTCTGCTGAGTGGTTTTGATTTTCTATGGAAGGTGCTGATGTCTTCAGGGAACATCTGTTTCAACTGTCTGTCTAAGAGTAAAAGCAAAATGCTCCATACAAAGAATGATAAACAACTACCTGGTTCTTCCTATGCTCAGGGAAGAAATCCCCTATTAAATCTTCAGTTCTTATTGCATTATAAAAAAATCCCACTTGGAACGACTGTTTCGCATACCTTAACCTGATCTGTTCAAAACATTGCTTAAAAAGCCTGCTTTATGAGAAGCCCCAAAGAACTTTAGAAAAACCCAAGTTGTTTGTGTTTGCTGTGGATCCAAATGCTGACAGATTTAATCAATCAAGAATAAATAGGTACTGTCTTTTCATATTGGGCACAGGAGACATTTACCTTTTTTTAAAAAACTACGTATGCCTTTTATTAAGAAAGTAATACTTGTTCGATGTTTAGAAGACTAGAAAATACAGCCAAGCAAAAAGTGGATCAAAATTGCTCAAAATTTCACCCTCTAACAGAGATAATTTCTGTTAAAAATTGTGTGCATGTTCTACCCTTATTTTTGTTTTTCATCACCATGGAAGAGGGTAAGTTTAATGGAGAGAAGCCCAGCTTTTCCATGGCTAAATGAGATGCGCAGGAAAGCCTGCTACAGTGAACACAGATGACTCTATGCCCTTCTGACTATTGTAAACCCCGCCTGCACTCCAAGCACTTATTCTACCTTCAGTCAGTAAGTGTTTCTTGAACACCTTCTGAGCTGTGCCGTAATGCTGCTAAAATACCTCATCTATTTTCAGCCTCTAAGGAACTTACAATTTAGTTGGATATATTAGTTTCCTGCGACTGCCTTAACAAAGTACCACAAACGGCAAGGCTTAAAACAACAGAAATGTATTGTCTTGTGGTTCTAGAGGTCTGAAGTCCAAAATCAAGGTGTCTGCCGGGCCACACTCCCTCTGAAACCTGCAGGGGAGAACCCTTCCACGCCTCTTCCTAGCTTCTGCTGGTTGCCGGCAATCCTTAACGTTCCTTGGCTTCCGGCTACATCACTCCAATCTCTGCCTCTGACATCATGTAGCATTTAGTGTGTCTGTGTCTTCCTATGGAATTTCCTCTTCTTACAAGGACCCTAGTCATATTGGATTAGGACCCACCCTAACGACCCTCTTCTTAACTTCATTATAACTGCAATGATCCTATTTCCAAATAAGGTCACAGTCACAGGTATACTGAGAGTGGGAGCTTCAATGTATTCAACCCACAGCATTAAGGAAGCAGAAAAACTCACAGGATTCAGTTAGAGAATGATAAAAGACCTGCATAATTAAGCTTTCAGATATATGACCCAAACTGTGCTATGGGAATTCAAAGAATTATTCTAGAAGGATGAGATAGTTTAGGAAGGATTGATGGATTTCATTGCACTTATATGGATCTTGGTCGGAAAGGTGGATGGAGGGAGAAACAGACATTCCAGGGAAAGGGATGAAATTTTAACTCTAGCAGAGTAAACAAGGTACTCCTCCAAATGGCTCTTGCCCTCCTCTTGAGTCTCAGGCCCCGGGAGACTCACTCAACAATGCTAAACCACACAGGAGCCCTCAGACACCTTCTTCTTTTGCACCATCACACCTGCTCATTTGTCACTCTTTCTAACCAGAATGTCTCCGCATCATTTCCTACCATCACGACTACCTCCACCAATTTCCCATTCATCCTTCCACAAGCCCAACCTTGACATCATAGCTCCAGGAATCCTGGACCCCTGGAGAGAATTAGTCACCACCCACCCTGGGCCACAACAACACCTTGTAGATATCATAGCCTGGTGTCCCTTAAGGACAGGAACTGTGTCTCAAGAGTCTCTGTACCCCCAACGTATAACACAGAGCCTAGCACTGCCAGTGGTCACCAATGGTTTACTGAAATTTAGTTGAACTGAATTGTCTGTGGACAGGAAATGAGGGGATGAACCTAATTGCAGCCTAGCCAAGGGCCAGGTTCTGCAGATGGGCTGACGACTAAGCTGTCATGAAGAGAAGCGAGTCACCACTGTGGAATGGGCAAAACACACCGTGGGTGGGGAGTGGTGGTCACTGTGTGAGTAAAGGCCCTGACTTGTGACATGGCCTGACGTGCTAGGAAAAAACAAAAGAGTCAATACAACCAGAGCAGGAGATTCAAGAGGAGGAAGACAGGAGACGAGGATAGAGGCCCAGTGAGCAGGGCCTCGGGTGACAGGTGACTACAGAAGTTTTTCCAGCAAGGAAATGTGTTCGTATTTGAATATAAGAGACATGGTTTAGCAGTGACATGGGGGATGGCAAAGTGAGGTCAAGACCAGATGCAGGGAATATCCTAAGTCAACTCTAAAGAGAACATGGGCAAAAGAAACATCGGGAGTAGGAAGGAGGTAATGAACATGAAGCAACGACGATGAGGGGGTAAAATTGACAGGACTGCAGTGTTGGGAAAGAAAGAGGTGAGATTTCTCCCTTGAGTGATGGGTGACAGAATTGCTGCTTATAGAAACAGAGACTATGGGAAGCGAGGTAGGTGTGGGGTTGGCCACAAGTTCAGTTTCACTCATGAGTACTTTGAATTCCCATGAGACATCTAGGTTTTATAAAGTTAACAACTAGTTTGTGAGGGTTGGGGGTTTTTTGTGGTTTTTTGGTAACAGCTATAATTAGAATTTCATTCGAGATCAAGTTCTGACTCTTGAGAAATGTGCCTCAGGTTTTCATGACATCATGACTTAAAAATGAACACAACTGCCGTTCAAGGCGAGCAGGACCCAGCTCATCACCTCACAGTTTCTTCATGAGTCCAGTTGTGAACTGGAAAGAAATGGAAACCACAAAGCTAACAGACGGTGACCTGCCTCTTAAAGAGTTCCATTTAAATATAGTTCATCTTTGCTTCTGCACACGATGAAAGGGAATCAACAGCCCCCCGGTGCTCTGTATCTTCACTCGGCTTTCTGGGCACCCTGAGCTGTACAGCCACCTGTCCTAACAGCCGGGGATCAGCATTCTCAGAGAGGGTGGACCAAGAACCTCACTGCATTATGCTAAGGAGGGAAAGTTGACCTTGAAAGTCTAACGCAAAAGGAGGACATTGGTAATGACCATCCTCCATATACTTCAAATCATGGCCCTGCCCATTCCCAGCTGTGTTACCATAAACAAGTTGCTTACCTTCCCTGGGATTTATTTTCTTCTATAAAAGAGAACGATCTTGGAACCTACATCTAAGGATGGTGGCCAAGACTTAGAATGTTAATACGTGAGAAGTACTTAGAATAGTGCCTGGCTTAGAATAAGCCGTCCATCAATGGTAGATACATATTTATTCAGTCAAAATGATTTTGATATTTTCCATCTGTTTCTACCAGGAGCTTCCAAGCAGCAGGGACCCAAATCAGGCAGAAAATACCCTGTGGTTTCCTAGTGTCTGGTCTCTGCAGATGCCACAGGTGCCATCCTACCCAGAAGGACAATGAGGGAGAGATGTGGAAACCAGGGGCTCCCCTCCAAGCCGAAACACTGAGGGCTCCAGTAGGCAATTGCTTGTTAAGCCACTTGGAAAGGATGCTTTGAGGATCTCTAATTCCTCCATGCTCCTTCCTTAGTCCGTGCATCCAGCTCACATCCTGGAATGCCCTTCATCCCGCCCCCCACGTTACCTTGTCACTTCCTGTTTGGAACACCCGTATAACAGAGTAGTTAAGAGCTGTAAAGTGCTAGGTGTGTGACCTTGGACAAATTACTTAATCTCTCCAAGCCTTGATTCTTTATCTATAATGTAGGGCAATAAAGCGCCTACCTCATAAAACTATTGAGAGAATTGCACCAAACAATATATGTCAAGTACCTGGCCCAGGGACCACACATCTCCGGGGCTCCTCCTTTAGATCTGGTATCACCAGCACTCAGAGCCTCCCTGACCATCCAGGAAAGGTGAAGCACAACTGCACTCTCCTTTCTAGCCAGCACACACCTTGCTGAAGTCACGCAGAGCACCGGCCTAACCCCCACTTATAGATCTGTCTGCTTTAAAAAGCCGGAACCACTCCTAGTACCTACCGGAATTCCCAAGATCTCACATAGTGCTTAGTACCCAGTGGGCATTCGTCTGTCCAACAAATGAATGAATCTATCTAAAGGGTACAAAGTGTTCAAGAAAAGTTAAGTTAACCTTATTCTGTCACAGATTTTCAAAAGAGTGTGGTCATAGTTGAGTCTGTCACATTTTTTAAAGATCTGTTTGTCAAGAGAGTGAATAAGAATATTGATATTTGTACACGCATGTTCAGAGCAGCATTAGTAAAATTTGGACGCAACCCAAGTGTCTATCGACCACTGAATAGGTAAACGAAATGCAGCGTAACACATACAATAGGATATTATCCAACCTTAAAAGGGAAAGAAATTCTGACACAGGCTACAACATGGATGAACTTTAAAGACATTGTGCTAAGGGAAATAGCATAATTGGTCCATCACAAAAGGACAAATGTTCTATGATTCCACTTATATGAGGTGCCTAGGTAGCCAAATTCATAGACACAGAGCACAGAATTGTGGTTGCCAGGGATTGGGAGGATGGAGGAATGGGACGTTAATACCTAATGGGTACAGAGTTTCAGTTTGGGAAGATGAAAAATGTCCAAAGATGGATGGTTATACAACAATGTAAACGTAATTAGTCTCATAGAAACGTACACTTAAAAATCGTTGAAATGGTAAATTTTTATGTATAGTTTACTACAACACAAAAGGGAAAAGAATGTTTAAGTAGCTCCTGGTAGTTATGCAAAAGGGCTTCTTTAATGAGTGTGGAATTTGTCCATGTGGACACATCTATAACTGCTCCAACCCACCCCAGTATCACCAAGGGATTAGGGGCAGCAGCCTCAGAACCCAGGTTTGTTTTTTTTTAAAGACTAGTCCTTTGTTTTATTAATTTATTTTTTATTTTTGCTGTGTTGGGTCTTCGTTTCTGTGCGAGGGCTTTCTCTAATTGCGGCGAGCGGGGGCCACTCTCCATCGCCGTGCAGGGGCCTCTCACTATCGCGGCCTCCCTTGTTGCGGAGTACAGGCTCCAGACGCGCAGGCTCAGTAGTTGTGGCTCACGGACCTAGTTGCTCCACGGCATGTGGGATCCTCCCAGACCAGGGCTCGAACCCATGTCCCCTGCATTAGCAGGCAGATTCTCAACTGCTGCGCCACCAGAGAAGCCCAGACCCAGGTTTTTAATTCTAGTTTTTAGATGAAGAACAGGATAATGCCTTCAGTCTGCAAAGAGTTAAGATCTTCTCCAGAGAATCACACCAAAAGATGTTTTCCTGTGTCCCCAGGAATGCAATTATGTGTAGCATAAATAATAGGAAAAAAGGAGGGAATGCTTGTGTAGATTTTTTACTGATTTTACATTTGGTTTGAAATTGGAAGATTCCTTGGTATGTTTCCGGTTGAGAGTTAGCCCCTTGTAGGTGGTACCAGGAGCCTCAAGTGCTTTTATTCTTTTTTTTTTTTTTTTTTTTTTTGC